>NW_003852559.1:3818004-3826624 GCF_000181295.1 Otolemur garnettii | reverse complement strand
CCTCTGTTGGGCCCACTTTTGTGGGTTAGAGGTCACCTTGGAATCACAGAGTCTTACTGTACATGCAGACATCTCATGATCCTCTCTAAAAGCTCATGAGGAGCTGTGGATCTAAAATGTAGATTTAATCTAAAATGTAGGTTTAAGCTAATGACATGGTAATTAGCCTTAAGGTTGTCCTAGGTCACCTTTCAGACTCTCCTGTACTTATACTGCTTGGCCCATGGCCTAGAGAGTCCTGTGTATCCTTTTGCAATTGGCATGCTAAGCTCTGAGTGGTAGATTGATAGGACATTCTCTTCTCTTCCAGCATGGACAGTAACTCGGGACTGGATTAAAGTGAGCAGCACCAAGATGGGGGCCCCACCCTGTCCTTTTTCCCTAGGAGATCTAAAGTCTTAATTATCTATGTAACACTAAGACAGGAAATATGGTGGGGATATTTTAAAGAACATATTAATATTGATTGTAAATCAAGCTTCTAGATTCAATTTCAATAGTTTTAGACAATTCTGTCATTTTAGTCTAGGGTATATAAGTGTCATCTATCATCACAGGAGTCCAGGATTACTTGTAGAATCTTCGAAGCAGAGGCCAAAGTGCTCAGTCTTTGGAACAGATCTCAGGCGAAAGATGTAAAGATCAGGTAGTTCCAAACTAATGTGGAATTCATTTATTTATATTGAAGAAGATAAATGGAGACATAGTGAATAGATTGTATAAACATGAACTTTTTAGAAAAAAATAGCATAACCCGTGTTATACATTGGAAAGAAATTGACTAATATTTAATAACTTTCTATCGCATGACATTTTTATGTCACTTTTTAGTTCCAGGCGTTGATTATTTGTTGCTGTTGAATTTTTGGGATTCTATACATAGTCACCTGAGAACAAAATAATTTTATATCTAGTTTCCCAATCTATACACCTTTATTTCCTTTTTTTATTTTTCTTCTCTAGCCTAATTAGCCTGATGATATGCTAGACTACATCCATTAATTTTCAAATCAAAGCTGATTTTCCAACAGCTTATAAATTTAAAATGAACCAAACTTGATTAATTCTGGCCTCATAAAATTAGCTATATGGTGTTTTCTTCTGTTTTCTGGGTGGAATAAATTCTACAAAATTGGCATTGTTTTTTCCTTAAATAGTTCATGAGATTTGTTACCCAAAACTCAGCACTTACCTTCACATTTGAAGGCAGACAAGAGGTTTGAGAAGGAAAGAGGAGTTTATTAATTTGCCAGCAAATGAAGAGGATGGAGAGTCATGTCTCTAAAATGGCATTTTTCTGTACAGAAGCACAAATATAGAGCTTTCAATGGGAGAGCCCTTCGTTCTAGGCTATTGTCTTTTAAATCCTAATCATCCTATTTTGACTGAAAAGAAAGCCCTGACCTTCACCAACCCGGGAGGCCCTCCTGGGACCTGCAGACAAGTCTACAGACAGTTCAGCTGAATCACCTCCTATAGCACAAAGAACAAAAAACCTTCCCCTGACCTTCGTGACATGGCCCAAGGCATGGATGCAGGTCTTGCTAAACATGTTGGCCTTTATTTTTCCGGGCTATTCCTTCTGTTACATATTCCCCACTCTTAATGTCACCCTTCCATATCTGTGAGAGTGGGGGTGACTACTCTGTTACAGATTCACCAGTGAAATTTATTTGGGTCTCTTACGTTCTTTAGGTGGAAGATTATTAACTATCATTTCAATGTTTTTATAGGCTTATGCTGATTGTCTGTTCCTCCTTGTGTGTTGGTAGTTTGTGTCTTTTGACAAATCAATCCATTTCACCTAAGCTATCAAATTTGTGAAAATAGAATTGTTCACAATGTTCTTTTTTGTCCCTTGTATGCCCATGGGATTAGAAGTAACAACTCTATTTTTCTTAAATTTCAGCATATTATAGGAGTACAAATCTTGTGGTTACATGAATTGCTTTTGTATAGTTACAGTCAAAGTTGTAAGTACCCCCTCACCTGGATAGTGAGTATTGTACCGAGAGGTGTGAATTGAACCTCTCCTCCTCCCTTTTACTTGCTTGCTTTCCCTTGAATTTTTCTACCAAATGTGTACATGGGCAATGATCTATTAGTTTCAGTTTAATAACAAGTACATTGGTGTTCCTTTTCCATTCTTGTGAAAACTTACTGAGAAGAGTGGTATCCAGTTCGATCTAGGTTGTTGAAAAAGGTTCACACATTTTTTTTTATAGCAGTGTAGTTCTCCGTGGCATAGGTATACGACATTTTCTTAATGTATTTTTGACATTGGTAATTTGTGTCTTAACTTATTTGGGGGGGGGGTGTGGTGGCTAAAGTTTTATTAATTTTATTTATTTTTTCAAATACCAGTTTTGTGCTTTGTTGATTTTTCTTTGTGATTTGACTATATATTTTAATAATTTTTTTTTGACAGGATCTTACTGTGATGCCCAGTCTGGAGAAATCATGGCACAATTTAGTCCCAAAGACTCCTGGATTCAAGCAATCCTCCTGAGTCAACCTCCTGAGTAGATGGGACTATAGGCATGCCCCCCACATCTGGCTATTTTAACATTTTTGTAAAGTGAACATTCATTTATCTAAGCCAGGCGTGTCTAATCCTCAGCCCGTGGGCTGCATGCAGCCCAAGATGGCTATGAATATAGCTCAACACAAAATTGTAAACTTACTTAAAACATTTTGAGATTTATTGTGATTTTTTTCATGAAATCTATTGTGCAGTTCTCAAGCATGTACTTTGTAGACATCATAGTATCTCAATGTCACATACAATAAACATATGTTATGTTCTCATTATTTGTACTGATCGTGGCTGTGGTTTTATGGTAATATGTGGCTTCCAACATGTTATCTTCCAAGCACAAACAGTGGAACAGACACCATAAGATATTACATATAGTTGTGGTGACTTGGCAAAGCAGCAATTATCAATAATATTTCAACCTACCATTGCTACACTCACATTTAATGTTTTATTTACAAGTCAGGTAAGCATTCTTATTTGAATCCTCAGGGCATTTCCACACCTTGACAGTGCTTCACAGGTCACCCACCACACTTTACAATTTGTCCCCCACCTCACCCTGCATTGTCAGCTGAGCTGTGGAAGGGCCCTAACTACGCTTTGTATTTTCCCATCAATTAATTTTCATAACAAAAATAAATATAATCTCTTATCTGTTATGTTTTTACTACAAACACAGCTTCATAACATTTTCAAAGAAAACAAAACCACCCCAAAAGAAAAATTACAGATGAAGAAGGATGGAACAGACGGCACTTTTTTGTCAAGACAAATAGTAAAGCTTAATCTGTAGAGAATCTGTGTAAATGATGAAACACTATAATTTACAAAGGCATTGCAAATTTGGCATTGTAAAAACATGCTGCCAAATTGTGTATGAAAGATTGTATCATAAGGACAAAAGAGTGAAACAAAAAATGTTTATCATCTCGATAAAATTTTTTATTTTTAAGTTACAACTCAGATGCATTCCATGGTAAATACTAATTACATAGTAGTATATTTAATAGCAAAAAAATTAAAACCATTTACTAATAGTGAGCATGGAAAGCATGGCAGTTATAAACAGTTATTTACAGTTTCCCTGTAAAAAAAGAGAATATTTCTAAAATCAGTTTGTCTCATCAGACTATAGTCAGGCAAACCAAAGAAATTAGAACATCTGTTAAAAGAAGTTTGGAAAGCCAAGCTATTAATTTTAATTCTATGCTTTGCTGATGGATGACAGCACTGATGCTACAGGTAGGGCTCCGTTTGCCATTTTTATTAGTGGCACTGATGATGAATATAATGTCACTGATTCTTCAGGGCCTTTAAAAGACAGAACTCAATCAAGAGATTTTCACAATGCAGTAAATAATGTGTTAAAGCGATTTTCTTTGTCCACTGTCAATATATCTGGTATAGTTACTGAGGGTGACCCAACCATGAGAGAATGACACAGTAAAGGGAAGGAACGGTAACATTAATAGAAACAGTGCAAGTGCTTCCCCAAACTCATGTTTAATAAGGCACATAGCAAAAATGTAGGCATAGAAGCTTTAAAAATAGATGTCATGCAAATCATCAAGACTATGAATTTTATGAGAGCCAAGGGATTGAATCATTGCCCAGCTTCAGAAATTCCTTAAAAGTATTTATGCTGACTATGGTGACATCATTTATTTTTTGAGAGTAAGATGGCTAAGTCAAGGCCAAATGTTGAAAAGATTTTATGATTTGTGACATGTAATTAATTTTCTTGTCATCAAAAAAAATTGTGCAAAAACTTGCTGATGAAAACTTGCTTACAGTTTTTGCTATCGTAATGGGTTAATACAAACATAGCTTCATAACATTTCCAAACAAAACAAAAAACCCCAAAAGGAAAATTACAGATGAGGAAAGATTGAACAGATGGCTACTTTTTAAAATGTAAATGAGTTAAATATGCATCTTCAAAGCAAAAACCAATTTATTAATCAATGTTTCAAACCCTAACAGTGTTCCAAATGAAAATGAAATTATAGAAACCTCAAATTAAGGCAAATGATTTTATGCATTTCAACAAATTGGCTAAACACAGTCCTGTGAACAGCAAAAATTGTGCAGCCTTGTTATTTGATTTGATATAAGAATTTGAAGACAGATTTTAAGATTTCTGGGAAATAATCAATATTTTGGTGTATTTGCAACTCCATTTCAGTTGACATAAATATGTTACCTACCAATTTTCAAATGGAATGTATAGAGCTATAAACTGGCATTCTACTTAAAGACAGATTTGGTCATATCTCCTTTTTGGACTGTTTCAGGTCCTGTCTTCCTACAGACAAATATTCTTTCCCTTGATTCACAATTATGCCTTATTCATGTCATCACTTTTCAGCAACACCTTTTACATGTCATTACATTTATAAGCAACTATTTTTAAGAATGAAGCATATTAAAAATAAGATTAGAACCAACTTATCAGATGAGCACCTTGAACTCACTAAGAATTTTAAATACCTCTATCAAACGGGATTGTTTTGGATCAGCCCCAAACTACACTGTGAGTTCTTTCCCAGTGACTGGCAAAGACGAGAGGATGAGGGAAATATGAAGCATTGAAGACATGAGAAGAAAGTTTTTAAAAGCTGGGCTGGGTGGCTTTCCACCGCCCAGGGTGAGGACCTGCAAAAAGCCCCTCACTCTGGGCTAGCTCCATCTTTATTACACACATCACTGTTTTAATCATCACTGTAACAGGGGAAGCCTAACCCTTATGTCATGGTTCTTGCTGGGCTTGCATTTTCTAACCAAACTATTTCTTTAATTAACTGCCCTTATTAGACTATTTATGATCTTAACACAAAGCATGGGGCAGGGAACACAGTCCAGGAGTAGGATGTCAAAGTAGATCCTGATTACACCATGCATACAAATCTCAAAAGTGGTGATTAAACCCCTGGGAAGACTTGTGGGCAGAGGAACTGGTGTTGCTGCCAGTACCAAGAGAACAGAAGAAGGGAGGTATTTTCCTCCTTACCTCCCTGAAACATTTTCTCTCTTAATGAGGTTCAGGTGCCCGTCCTGTCTGTAGCCTGTTCTGCTCTCCCTCACTATTTTCCCAACTCCCCAAGTGCACTCACTCTCCCTGAGAGGGCAGTTAGCCTTGTCTCTCAGTGCTCAGTGGCTTCTGAGCCGAGCCACGCTGAGGCAGGAATGAAGCTCTAGCAAGACAGTTTCTCTGTCTGAAAACCCCAGGCTTCAGGCTGTTGCGCTTTGTGACAGAATTGCGACTCCTGCCATTGCTGTTGCTGTTGGAATCTGTACGTGCTCTTCTCTGACCCGTGTCTCTCCTGCCTCTTTTCCCTTTTGCCCATTATCTGCAATTGTTTTCTTAATTCAATTCCCAACCTACTTATAATAAACAATTGAAAAATGTTTTTCAGCTTATTAAATCATTGTTTCTAGCAATGCAAACACATCAGATACGACTCTTCCCTTAAGTACCCACAGGTCCAGCCGACCCAGATATTGATGCAGTAGTTTCTTAAACACAACGTCACATATCCCACTACTTTTATGTCACTTACTTTTACTTTTATAATAAAATATTATTAAAAAAACCCAAAGAGATTTTATTACTTAGATATGTACATCTTCTGTGTTAATGATCACAAATTTGGGAATTGACTCTCTGAACAGGCTGCTGCATGATTAGGATTATTATGTGAGGACTTTTTTGCTTATCTGTGGTGGCAGATGTCACAAAAATTATATGCAGACACTTTTTGTTGTTGTTCTTGTTGTTGCTCCTCAGCTTTCGTTAGTGTTTGTGTATTTAACATGTGACCCAAGACAGCTCTTCTTCTTCCAAGGTGGCCCAAATAAGGCAAATGTTTGAACATCCCTGTCCTAAGCCAACCTTTGCAGGATTCCTTAATGGATTTTCATCAGACTATACAAGATTCTACCTGCAGATACAGCAATACAGCGTATATCATAATACACATACTTGTGCATAATTATACCTAAACACGCATAATTGCACCTAAATATTTATACCTAGGTCTCATAGTTTTCAACATTTTAGTCATGAGACAGTGAACTACAGTTATATGAAAGGGCAGTGAGTCCAAATTATATTTTTGGGAAATTGAGACCTTTTCTTATGGCTATATTTTATTTACTTTAATAAGTAATCTTATGAAAGTTATAGACCAGATTATGGGGTTGAATAGTATCCACAGTAGTTCACTAGTTTGATTTTTTTTAAAAGACTCTATTTTATCTTTTTCTTTTCTATTTCAAACAAATTTAAGATTAAAAGTTCAAAAGTTTATATTTTAGCTAGGACTGATTTAATTGTATAAGAAAAATGAAATCTCTAAGCAGCCTTGAATTTTACCAACAAATTTATCCTTTCTTTGCTGAGTTGGTTTGACTGACTATTCTACCTGGGCAGGAAAGTGTTTTAGGGAAAAAATGCATTTTTCCCATCTATGTGTTCCAAACCAAGACATTTTCATGTTGGACAAAATATCCTATATTATTCTTCAGAGCTCAAGAGTTTAACATGTTTGATCTGTGGCCTTAATTTTATAAATATTGATCCAGTTCTTCCTTTTTTTAGATAATCAGTTTTTTTTTAAGATTATCAGTTTTTTAATTAACCATTCCATCACCCTGAGTGATTACTAACCAGGTAAATCTACATTCACATTTTCAAAAGGGATGACTTTTTCGTGTGCAAGGCTAAGATATTGGTTGCCAAGAAGCTAATATAGATGACAGTCCTCTCTTTTCTCCTTACTTTGATTGAAATGCCTTAGGGAAAAACATAAACACCCTCGCACTTCTAAGGGCCTTTTGAGACAGTAGATTATTTTAATACAAGCAAAAATCATTAGCAGATTTAGAGTATGCATGAAAAAGAAATAAAGCCTTAGAACCCTCTATATGCCAGTGTTTGTAAAGTTTAAAATTATTTTCCCACTTCCAAGAAAAAATGTTCCCAGGTTGGTATTTTTTAAAATCCTAATCCAAAAAAATGAGCAGGGGCCAAAGTGACAAGTAAAAATGGGCAGATGTTATGGAGAGGGCTGAATCAAAAAGAAATAGGTCCTCATTGGGATGGGTCTTCTCGTTCAGGTGGAAGATTGCATAGCTCTTTTTCTCTTATGGCATCTTTTTTTTTCCCCCAGTGATATGAATTTTTTACAGTAATGGCAGATACCAGGGGGCTCAGCTTAGCACTTTGTCTGAGGGCTTCCGTCTATTATAACTAAAGTTTAAGAGTTTCAGTGATTTGCTTTCCATTTGTGTCTTGAAGGGGAGGGGCATGTTAATCTGCTAAATGAATTAGATCAAAACGGGTGTGGTTTTCCATTCTGTGTGAGCTCTTTTAACAAGCTCAGAAAATTTCTCGGGAAAGGCTATTCATAAAAATTAAATTAAAAGCCACTCAGGTAGGCTCAATGAAACCTCCCTTACAAATTCATAAAGAAGTACAAGTTAAGAACGGGATTAAGGACCCCAAAACTCTATGAAGAAAGAGGCTTAGCTAAAAATAATGGTAACAATTAGTCATTGTCCATAATAGCTACTCTGTTGTCACAGAGCAAGTAATCAGATAGTCTTAACTCTCTCCACAGATAAAATTACCCTTTTCAAAACCTTAAAGTAGTTTCTGAAATATCTTCCCAGTCCTGCATTGTAGTAGATTGACTGACCCACCCAGACCAGTAGCTCATACCAAGAAAATGATTCTAGAATCATGACCCCAGGAACTGAAATATGATTTCTAAACCTTTATAATTCTACTCTGAACTCAGTTAATTAGAAAACCTAATTGCCTAATTTGTGGCCAACCAAACTATACTTAAAAACCCGAATTCTTGGAGAGGTGAATTTGAGAAATTCCATCCATCTCCCTATGTAGTGCTATGTGGCATTAAACTCTTTCTGTGCTGTAAACCCTGATGTCTTGGTATATTGGCTTCCTCTTGGACAATCAGCAAATGAACCTGGTGGCTGGCAACATCAACATCTATAAGCAATCCAGAATTAGCTGGGAAAGTACTCAGAAAAACAAGTGTGGAGAGTGTAGCTGTT
>NW_003852559.1:3812340-3817318 GCF_000181295.1 Otolemur garnettii | reverse complement strand
TTGCCGCCTCCTGACCGGCGGGTGGCGGCGGTTTGGGGAGTCGGGGTATGAAAGGGGATTGACAAATAAGACAAAGACAGACACACTGGGAAAGGGACTGAGCCGAAGCTGTTTATTGTAATAGGTAGGGGTTTTTATAGGTTTAGTTAGTGGGGAAATGAGGGGTACTTTTAGATTTGGTTATGTATGTAGTCCTGGTTTGTGATAGGCTAGTATTGTGAGGATGAAGTAGGAAGAAGGTGAAGAGTGATATGAGTAAATTTCTTTGGAATGTGTGCACAGTGTTAAATCGCCTCTGGTCTTTTGTATCGTTTTTCGTAATCAGCAATGTCGTTGGCACCTCCTTCTAAGATGCACTTTCTCTTGAATGTGCTGTAATATAGTTGTTAACCCTTACAGGGATTCTCAGAATTGGAGAAAAGATTCACCAGGGCAGAAAAGGCAACTCAGGGAGCCAGAGCCACAGAAGCTCAGCAGTGACCACACAGGGGCTGCTGATCTGTCTGAGGTAAATTCCCTTTGGTCCCACATCCAATACACCAATTTTTGTCAACATAAGTAACAGAACGAGAATCTACAAGAAATAATATTTATTCAAGAATGGCATTGCAATGGCAGTATGAGTACCATAGTATACTATGGGCATATTCAGGGAGATAAAAGAAGACAGTTTTAAAGGAAAAACAAGGACGATTATATAATTGTTTTAAAATTATTATTCTTAGCTATAAAGATTGATAACAAGGGAGGTGTCAGAGTTTTGACAGACAATCTTTAGACAGATGTCCTGTCCTTGCAGAAGCATTGCGTGTATGTGTGTAAGGCTGAGAGGGACTCTGAAAGCTTATAGTTTTTACAGTCTTACGTGATAGTTCTTGTGACTGGGCGTTCCTGCATGAGAGCCTTCCCTCATGCCCTCCCCCTACCCCGGCTCCATTCATCAGAGTTTATAACACAAGGGACTCTGCTGCTTCTGACAACACAACAATCACATTACTACCCGAATATGAAAGCTGGAAGGAAGCACATCTCTTTTCTTACCTCCCCAACTCAAATCTGACAGTGTACATGTAAAATAGCCTACTAAAGCAAGACGTGAAGTTATGATGTTGTACCGCTATTCCCATAGACCATTTGCAGGGAGCATAATATACTAAATATAAACATTAGTCATTTTTATAGGGAAAGATAACTTGGCTTAGATGCAATCATCCTATCTACTAGTTATTCTTAATATTATTTGGGTGGTGTATTAGATTTCTGTTGCTGCTATAACAAATTGCCATAAAGTGAGTGGTTTAAAGCAACACAGATAAATAATCTTACAGTTCTGCATGTCAAAAGTCATAAAGTCAAAGTGTCGGTAAGTCTGTGTCCTGCAGGCCGTATACCCTCATGCTTGCAGGCTTTGAAAGGCTGATCACACTTCCTGGGGCCTTGCCCTTTCCCCCACCTTCAATCCCAGCCACACAGCACCTTTACCTGTATCTCACTTCCGCTTCTAGGTCCTTCTCTGACTCATGGCATTGTTTTCTCTCTTCTTTTGACTATCCTACATCCCTTGAATAAGATACTTTTACAAAAGAACTATCTGGATAATCCAAGATAATATTCCCATTCAAAGATACATAATTTAGGCATATCTCCAACGTCTTTTTAGCCATACTAAGGCCCCAAAGACCAAGACATGAACATCTTTGGGAGACTTTTATTTAGCCTCTCAAAGCTATTCCTATAGATCCATTTAGCTATAGACCACACTGATGAGTCCAAACTTATATTAACGTCACACATGCAGATGTACGTGTGCACACACATACACATACACGTCAGTATAAATTTGCACATTCTGACATTCCACATTTGTGTTAATCCCGACACAAATTGTTTCTTTTCTAGACTGGATGGAACTTCTATTTAAGCTTACAGTCAATGATTCAGAGGACTTTCTAAATTTACCGCAGCATTTCACAAGAAAATACCAAGCATTACCAGTTGAAGGTAAGATCAAAATCCCCAAATACATTAAGTTTTAATGAGGCATGATTGTGGAAAAGCATTTTGAAGAGCTTAAAGCTGAAATAATAAAATTATATCACCTACGATGATGGAGATTATACGTAAACTGTCAGGAAAAACCTATGTAATAGCTACATTGACTATACTCATATTTACTCCTGGGCTTTAAATATCCCTGTTTATAACTGGAGCTTGTCAAGAAGATGAAACATTTGGCAACATTGTAGAAAGCTGTTGGGTCTGCTGAGACAGGCATGAAATAATTTATTTATGAAATGAGATTAAAAAGACATACTTATTTTCAAAATATTCTAAAAATTACATCTATTCAAGTGAGGAATCTTATAAAGAAAAACATGCTTTATACTGTTATAACAGTAGTATCAAAGTCAAACTAAAATATGGATTTTCTTATTCCAAGTCATGCCTTTTGTGCCTCGCAGCATATTGGTCTATAGTGGTTTATATGTTATTGAAACAATCAAATAACAATTATGCAAAACACAATGCAGAATATGCAGACAGATATTGCAGAGGGCATGAAAATGTGGATGCTGGAGACAGAACATAGTACCAATCCCAAGTCTACTGATTATTGGCAGGTGCTATAATTTGGATATAGTTTGTTTTTCCCCACCATGTTGACATTGATCCCCATGTTGGAGTTGGAACCTGGTGTGCGGTGTTTGGGTCACAGGGGTGGATCCCTGCTGAATGCCTTGATGCCTCCTCTGCCAGAGTGAGCAAGTTCTCTGGTTGTTTAAATGCACTTTACACCTCTTCCTCTTTCTCTTTTTCTTCTTCCCTCTTCATGCAATCTTCACGTGCCAGCTCCCCTTTGCCTTCCACCATGAATGGAAGCAGCCTAGGCCCTCACCAGAAGCAAATGCTGGAATCAAACTTCTTAAATATCCTGGAGAACCATCAGCCCAATATACCTCTTGGGCAAAAATAGATTAAGATAGATTTTTTAAATGCTATTACCTTTCCCCCAAAGCACAGTGAGTTTTATTTTTTTTTTGAGAAATAAAGGAGTTTGTATATTTAAGATATTTTGTGGTGATAAGAAACATGTAAGTATTAACTAATGTAATAATAGTTATTCTCTGGCACAGGAGTAGAGAGCAGATTTGATAGCTTTAGCTTCTTCTTATTTCTGACATGGAAAATGTTACTTCAGAAATAAATTAGCATAAATTCTTACACTGTAGAAGGATTTCTAAAAATCCACAGAGTGGAAGAAATATATTTGAATAAGATAACATCTTGAGTCTCTTTCATAATTGTAAAATTTTCCTATTTAGTTTTCAGGACAGAGTTAAAGTAAAAGTCATTTCCCCAACTAGATATTTTCTCAACTTTTTCTATAAACCTTAATTCCAAGTTCCTCTAAGTTAGATCTTAAATATAAAGACTTGCATTTTAACAATGATAGGCATTAGTGTGCTAACATATGCCACAGAAGAAGGAGGAAAAAAGTAACTATAAATTTATATTTTTGGTGACTTCCCGTAGCAAGTTCAACCGACACCTAATTTACAGTAATATTTTTAGAAATCATACATGGTAATTGTCAGAAAAATGGCAAGAGTAAAGCAAGTATTTTATGAAAATATTTAATTTTTCTCATTATTATTTTGAGGGGGGATAATGCTAATTTAGTGATTATCAAGACCCCTAAATTTATCTTTTCAGGTACTGCGATTCCCAAGAATATAAGCCAATTAATAGATATAACTTATACTCAAAATCAGGCTAACGTGAGTTCTTCTTATCTTTCGGGTACTATAAAAAAAGTATAATTTTGTTAGAACACAAATATAAATTTAAAATTTGTTTCTAAACTTGAATCTGTAAAAATGTCATGATGTAAGAAAATGTGGATTCATGATGCGTACTGCATATATTACAATGCATTATTATCAACTGTGCATTCACATCTTTGCATTGAATGCACTGTAATAGATTTTTTACTTCATCTATATTACAAATGTAATAGATTTTTTACTTTATCTATATTACTCTTCATAATACTAGAAAATTATTAGACAGTGAATAAAAGTCATCTATCTATTATAAGCTAGAACAAGATGTGCATTTCAATTTGGTGTCCTGAAACTTATAAGTATTAACTTCTGAAACTGGTATAATTATTCTGAAGCATCAAGAAACCCCATGAAATGTTGAAAATACTGAGGGCTTCTATATTTTAAAAAGGGATTTTTGTTTCCTTCATAGCTGATCGGGGTAAATTGGATTATAATTATTTAAGAGCACAACACTAATCTTGTACACAGAGAGGTATCCAACCTTTTTTCTTTTCTGCCGCACTTTGGAAGAAGAAAATTTGTCTTTGGGTCACACATTAATACACAGACACTAAAGACAGGTGATTAGCATAAAAATGGCTCATGAATACTTTTCATGATCTCTGACACCACGGATAAGCCAAACGGGCTTCAAATAATCAGCATGTAGCCACGGGCCGCAGGCTGAACACTCCTGTTTTAAGCTATGTTTATGTAAAACAATGTGAATGGATTGCATCAAGAACGAAACTAAGAATTAATTTCAGTGCTCTGGCTGGGAAGTGAATGAACATCATTTGGATGATAGAATTTTCCACCTGTGAAGCTTGCCAATAGCATTGTTATCTTTGAAGCTGTCTACCCACTATGCTGAATGTCTTCAAAATTTTTGAGGTCACCCAGGGAATGCTATTTGAAGTCAGCTAGTCAAAAGAGAGCCACACAAACATTTCTGTTATACCTAAAGATGTCTTAAAGAGTTATGAGCTGTCTCTCTTGAAGGTCCATGGATATCACCATTTCTTAAGCATGCTAGCTGCTAACACCTTCATTTCAGACAATTTGATATATAAGTAGAGAGATTATGTGATCCTCACAAATGCATCAGTTTAAGGGTGGGAGAAAGGACAGAATGAATAATCCAGATCTCT
>NW_003852559.1:3794873-3804724 GCF_000181295.1 Otolemur garnettii | reverse complement strand
CACCATTTTTATTTCCGAATGATGGTATATGTTTCACAAGTTTCAGTTCAGGCTGCTTATAACAAATAACATACAGAGGTGGCCTGTAAACTAACAAACAAAAAATGTTTTCTTATAGTTTTGGTGCTACAAGTCCTCATCTTAGATCAGAGCACCAGCATGGTCTGGTCCTGTTGCAGGCCATCTGCCGGGCTGCAGACGAGTGACTTCTCCTGGATTCTCACAGGGCAGAGAGCAGAGAGAGATTTGACTCCTCCAAGGGCACTTTTCTCCTTCAAAAGCATCTGTCCTCGTGAGCTCATTTAATCCTAATTTTCTCCCAGAGGCCCCAGCTCCTGAAACCAGCACACTGGGAACTATAGATTTAAAATATAAATTTTGGAAGGACCTAAATATATACTCTATGAACTTGTGAAACTAACTCAGGAACCTGGTGACCAGGCAGTTTCATTTGAATTTTTTTTGCCGCAGCCTCCCAAGTAACTAGGGCAACAGGCACTTGCCACGACACCCAGCTATTTTGTTGTTGTTGTTGTTGCAGTTGTCATTGTTGCTTAGCTGTCCTAGGCTGGGTTAGAACTGGCCAGCCTCGATGTATGCTGCTGGCGCCCTAACCACTGAGCTATGGGCAGGCAGCAAGCCATGGATTACTTTAAATTATTGGCTATTATGAATATTGTTTCTATTAATATTAGTGTACAATTCTTTGTATAGATAAGTATAGTTAGTTAGTTATATGAGACAGAGTCTTACTTTGTCACCCTCGGTAGAGTGCGTAGTCATCCTGGCTCACAGCAACCTCAGAGTCTTGGACTCAAATGATTCTCTTGCCTCGGTCTCCCAAGTAGTTGGGACTACAGGCCCATGCCACAACACTTGGCTATTTTTTGTTTGTTTGTTTGTTTTTTTAGAGATGGGGTTTCCCTCTGCCTCACGATGGCCTCAAAATCCTGAGCTCAAGCAACCCACCCACCTGGTCCTCTGAGAGTGCTAGGATTACAGGTGTGAGCCACCGCCGGCTTATTTGAATTTCTGTAGGTGCTGCAGGGCCAAGCCTGTGGAGGAGTATCAGGACCCTAACTAATTTCAGAGAGAGCTTTTATTGCTTGCAGCAGTTCTCAACCTGAGGGTTGTGACCCCTTTGTAACAATGAAAATACATAGCAGCATTAGGAAGGTTAACAACCACTGGCTTAGAGAGAGACATGGAAAATTGTAATCATTTTTGCATTCCATAATGCCTAAGATAAAGAAAATCTATTAATCAAGGATTGTAAACTTTGTTTTAAACTAGTTCCTAAATTATATCTTGATACATAGTCAACACAGGTTGTGTAAGATCAGAGTTGCTAAGTCATATTAAAATAAACTTCTCTCATTTCAACTGTTCATATGCTTGGTCCTCCGAGGTGCAGCTGTTCATGAAACTTAATTACTTTTCTTTCTGTTATGAGTTTCCTTTTCGATTTGGTTTTTGTTTTTTGTTTTTTTTTTTATCCCTGCAAGGCATCTTAACTACTTTAATATTTATTTACTTTTTAATTCTGATGTCTTTTTCTGCACAAAAGATAATTTTGTAAAACTTACAATTGTTTATTCATGTTTTGTTTGTAATGTTAAGGGATTTAAATTTTTCCAAAAATATTATTTAAATTAATAGCTCTACCATTTTTGTGAGTATGCTCATATGCGTGCACACACACACTCTCACGTTCCACATGACAGACCCTTGCAGAATCCTGGTTCTTTTTAATCATTCAAATTAGTTTTATGACATGTTGTTGATTATATCCATTATTTTGTCAAGGCCTTATAACTCTTGAATAAATTTCTAATCGTGGCATTATTCCTAAGGGAAAGTAAGTTATGTTTTATTGTAATTGAATTTTTGATGAGGTTTTAGGAAATTTATCCTGTAGAAAGAGGAAAAAAACCAAACTATGCCATTCTCTAAGTTAAAGGCAATGCCAGAAGTTTTACCAAGGGATGTGGGTAATGCCAATATCACTGTGTAATACCATCATACCCTATGGCTATCTCTAATACTTAATGAAGCTGAATTCCAATTTATACCTGTAGCACTCATTTGAGTCACTGACCCTCTTCAAGGGAATAGTTTTATTTTCCTTTAATATCTCCAGTACTCAGCATAATTCTTGGTAAATTGTAGGCATTAGATACATTGAATTGATGTAGGAGTTAATATCATGCATATTTGGGAAAGGTTAATCTGGCATGTTAAAATAATTAAAAAGGAAAAACAATTGATAGGCTTTTTTGTTTTTAATAGGAAACTGAGGACAATATTCAAATATATAGGAGACTAAGGGTGATTTCAAACAGGAAAAATGGAAGATAGAAAGTGGCCAAGAAGAAGGTAGTATAAATTGCAGTAGGATAAAAGGGAGGTAAGGAGAGACATAAAGACATGTGAAATATCTATTTTGTGGACTGTGCTTCTGCTGGTTTCTAAAGGTAGACAGGAAAAAGTCTTTCCCTTGTCTTATTTAAATATTTTTGTTTTAAAAAGAGAGACTAAAAGTTATGTCTTATATTCAATTTTCTCAGCGTGCTAGTTCCACATCCCTTGAAATCTGGATTTTATTGTTAGGTATTATTTCAACGTTAGAATTTTAATTTAAAAAGGAATTTTACTGTGTCTAGTCGATGCCAATTAATTAGTAAACTTGAGGAATTTATTTTTTTCTCATTTTTTTCCACACAAAATAAAGGTTAAAAATGGTCAACAAATATTAATGTCTTGTGGTTCTTACATACTTCTTTAAATTATTATTTAGCTGTTAATCTAAGTAATTCAACTAAAAGTATTTAAACTCAAAATCCATTGTTACCCACAGTGACTAATTGTTAATGGTGATATTACATTAACTACTTATTATTTTTGTATTCCTACAAAATAGTAGGATTTTATGTATCAATAATTCTAGTATTTTATATAAGATCACAAATGCAAAAACAACTATCTAGTCCATTTATTTGTTCTTTGCTTTGGATTTTGAATCGTAAAACATCTAAGTTTCTAGGTTTTCCTAGAAATGTATAAAATATTTGATCTTTGTTAATTTACTAAGTAAAATCTTATCACCTAAGGTTAGACAAAGGAAACTAAATAACTCATAAAGTTGCAAGAAACATCTCCACATGCTTGTGTTAGGTTCCTGCTATTTTATGATTCCTTTATGGGACACAGACACACACACACACAGGTACACACATATGCACAGCTGCAGTACATTGGAGTCTGTGTTGCACCAGAGGTTAGTCAATTTACTGCCTATGCTGCATGTATTAATAGGAAATTTTATGTTGACAGAATATCTTTAAATTAAGCAGTTCATAAATAAATATGAAAATTAGAACTCACCAATCATAGTCAACTTTTTGTACGATTATCAGGTTTTTACTCTCTTCTACTCTATTATTACTGAAACTTTTTAAGTAAAGAAATTTTAAAAAGACTTTGAAATGAGCTTTAATACCAGGTAATCCAACATGCAGGATTTGTTAGAGGACTCGCTCCTGTGAAAAACTGGACTGGCTTGTTGTTGTCACAATAATGTCCTTTTAGCCTCTCTTCCATATTCCTCTCAGTTAAATAATGTAACACTTTATGTAATTAATGTCATATTAAATTGTGTGTTATATAGTATTTGTTGAAAGAAAGCCTTTGGAAGAACCGTGAAGATCTTTGGCCAAATTGAAAGCTTAGAAGAAGGTAGTGTACTCCTTTGTGACCTGGGACAGACTCACTCACCAAGGCTGACAGGTTAAAGCTATAACCCGATTATAGCCCAAGAGTATGGGGAAAGGGGGAAGGAGAAGGATGCATGGAGGGAGGGTAATTGGTGGGAACACACCTACGGTGCATCTTATAAGGGGACATGTGAAACTCACTAAATGTAGAATAATAATGTCTTAACACAATAACTAAGAAAATGCTATGAAGACTATGTTAACCACTTTGATGAAAATATTGCAAGTTGTATATAAAATCAGCACATTGTACCCCATGACTGCATTAATGTACATAGCTATGATTTAGTAATAATAATAAAAAAGTCAATCATTGTCTTAGATACCCAAGGATAGGCAAAACCTTCAAGCTGTGGGTACTAGATATGCAGGAAAACATTCTCATAATTTAACATGAAATTCTTTGGCTATGATTTATACTAATGTTAAAATAAGAAATATTTATATTCATTTATGCATACAAAACTCAAGAAGTATTACAATTATCAAATACTAACATTATATAATAGTTGCTGCATTTAGAGATCTCACTACCATGTTTCCCTGAAAATAAGACACTGTCTTATATTTATTTTTTCTCAAGAAGACACACTAGGGCTTATTTTCAGGTGATGTCTTCTCTCCGCACTGAAATGCATGGCATAGCTATGCAGATATGCTGCATAGCCACGCCCATCACTAGGTCTTATTATCAGGGTAGGGCTTATATTTAAAAATTCATAGAAATCCTGCTAGGGATTATTTTGGGGGAAACATGGTATAACTTCATTTCCATGGGGAAACAATGTTTACATGAAATATTTACTAACATTGAAAAGGTATTAGTGGACACAAAACTGCTTTGCAGTATTTTTGAATCATTTGCCAAGTATTAAGTTGCATTGTCTTGAAAGAATTATGATATATTTTGGGTGGTGGACAAGGAAGATCCTCCCATTGTCATTAGGAAACTCACATTATAATATAGACATATAAAAATTATTTCAGGGAGGAGGCTTGAGTTTGGCAAGAGTAGGAAAAAGATGACCAAATTTATTATCATTTTGATTTTATAAAACTGGCAGCAGGAAGTTTTTTACTCACGCACTCAGAAAGAGCATCCAACTTTTAAGTGCAAAAGACATACAGGACTGTTCAGGTAGATGGGACTCACATAAACCAGGTTGTCAAATGCTAGAGATCGTTGCAGCTAGTCTGTATGGAGATGCATAGAAGAATGAGAAGGTGAGATCAATTTGGCATGAAAGGAGAAAAGGTCAGTTTGATTATGAAGTTATCTTGATTATTAAATGCATGAAGTAAATTTAAGTAAAAATATCCATGAGTTATTGATTAATATTAAGAATGAAGAGAATAGCTAAAGCAAAAGAAAGGATGCTAGTATAGATGTGAAATTAAGAATCACCAATATATATATTTAAATCTTTGTACACTTGTAGAATTAAAAGAAAAAAGCCAAGAGAGAAAAATAAAAAATAAAATGATAGGCACTTATATACTATATATATGCACACTGTATATTCACACACAATGTACAAGAATATAGAAAAGGAATAGGATTTCAACTTGATACTTAAAACATTAAGACGTTGGTCTTGTATTTGATTAATTTAATGCTACAAGCTGTTTCATTAATCATAAAATATTATATAACACAATGGGTATGGAGTGATTCCATTTCATTAAAAGGACCATTACAGTTTTAAAAATTCATTCTAAAAAATCTTCCTTTATTTTTTCCTTCCTTTATTCTTAAAAAATCAAGAAACTATAAAAAGGTTTAACAACATTCCAACAAAACGACACCTATCAGATGTATGCAAAGGTAACACTGTTGTGTAGAAAGTAGAACTTAGAAAGAGGATATGTCCTATTCAAAAATGAAAAGACATATTATAGTACTAATAAAAAGTTACTTAAATATATTTATTCCAACAACTGAAGAGAACAGCTGAAAAGAATACTGAAGCACAGAAAAACAACAGACAAAAACAAAGATTAGTGTCATGCAATAAATAAATAAAGGAAGGAAAGAAAGAGAGAAAAGAAAGAAGAAAGAAAAAAGATGAAGCAGAGTTTATTATAAATAAATGTACTTTATAGTATTAGAAAATGTACTAGAAAACCCAGAATAAAAACAATATTTAAAATATATATTAAGCTTAACTATATAAATCTATTTTATGATACTGCAGCTGAAGATGAGAATTATTTAGGGCATGAGGGAAGATTAAAAAGTGGGATAAGCATTGCTACCTTACATCAATGTATGAATAAATACATTTAATTCTTGTCATTGATTATTAAAGAAAATGAAGTAGAAAATACTTCAAATAGCATTGATAATTTATTCCAAATAGCAGAGGGTAAAATATCAAAGTGAATATAGAAGATGTCTCAAAAATATCAAAATAAGTTTGGCGTATTGGCTCATGTCTATAATTCTAGCACTCTGGGAGTCTGAGGAGGAGAGGACTGCTTGAGGTCAGAAGTTCAAAACCAGCCAGAGCAAGAACAAGGCACTGTCTTTACAAAAAATTGAAAAATTAGCCTGGAATGGTGGTGGCATGCCTGTAATCCCCGCTGCTGGGGAAGCTGAAACAGAAGAATTGCTTGAGCCCAGGAGTAGGAAGCTGTGATGACACCACTACCCTCTAGTCCATAGGACAGAGGAAAACTTTTCTTCAAAAAATAAAAAAAAAAAATATATATATATATATATACATAAACAGAACCAAATAAAAGTAGAAATCATAAAACTAGAGGATAAAGGTATTGATAAAATGACAAAACCTCACATGACTGACACATTTGTATACTTAAAGACTTATAATATGAGAGATTTATAACAGAACCTAGAGTCATATCAAATATTCATGAAACTTTTACAGAAGTCCAAAAAGTTAGTATCAAAAATATTTAAACATGGACCACAGAGAAAAGTTATTAAGAGATAAATAAAGTTTCAAAATAACTTAGCTTTTGGAAATTCAAAATTATTCTCAAAAATAGACCAAATTTTTAGAATCCTTGATTTGTTACCATTTGTTTAGCATTACATATGTATAAGGCAACAGTGAAGGATAGGGAGGAGAAGGGCCGTCATCGGGTAAGGTGAGAAAATTTAACTTACGGCATTATCTCACTCTCTACCTGCCACAGATACCACGGTAAACTTATATGCATTTTTATTATTAAAAATTATAATAAGTATTTCAAAGTTTGGTAAATACAAGTAATATGTGGAAATTAAAACATATTTTTGGTTAAGTATTTAAAAGTAATAAGCTTTTATATTAAAAAAACAAAACCATAAGATTTTTGGCACTAGAACTTAAATTAAAATTTTGACAGTGACGGTCTCTAATTTACTAATTGTTCACTTAATGTTTCTTGTATTTTCTGCATAATATGTTAGTAGTATTCGAACAAGTTAGCATTTTACTGCTATGCATATGAACATACTTTTCCAATTTTTATAAAGATAACTTCATGAGAAATATGGTGTGAATATTTTGTATCACAGCAAAATATAGAGTCCATTCCTCCAAAATAAAATTATATTTGTCTGAAATTTTGTGTACTGAAATGTCCATATGAAGTTTAGAGCTAAAGTTAAGTGCCCTAGGAATTCATATTGAGTGTACTACTTACTAGCTATTTGACTTTTGAAATTTGAGACTTTGTTGCCTTATATCTGAAAAAATAATAATATCTACCTCATTAGGGTAGACACCCATTTGGATTTTAACAGGCTGGCAAAGTATTTATTGTTACTGGATATCATCTACATTGTTCATTGATTCATTTGCTTAGTCATTCATTTGTTTAAAATATGTTTCCTGAGACCTTACTTCTATATTTGAAACTGCTGTATGTGTGTTGGATACATTAGTGAACAGGAAAAAAAAAAAAGTCTCTGGCTTCCAGGAGCTTATATTCTAGTGACTATCAGACCAAAATTATAAAAGCATTTAAACATGTTTAGCATCTCATAGAAAAGCCCAAAGACTCTGTGTTTACAGATGTTACGTGCCATATTTGCATAGAGTGATAGTTTTTCTTCAATAACTAATTAGAAAGTCATCTCAAATGTCAACACACACAATCATTGTGTGTATAATTATTATTGATTTTTATTTATTAAATTTCTCAGAAAATTGTGAGTCTGATTTTATTACTTCTTATCCCTTTAAGAACTTTTTTTTTTCTTGATTCTGGGCCTTCCAACTCTTTTCTGCATACTAGATAAATGTTTAACAATTTGAATAATTCATAGGACAGCTATTATTTAAAGATTACAATGTTTTGGCAATGTACACTGAATAACAACTATTTTCTTTGGACTATTTGGATATTTCATCAAATTCAGTGCATCTTGAGCTGAAAAGAAAATAGGAAGAAGAATCAAATATTTGTTAAGTTCCTACTCTGTGTGGTGGTTTAATTCCTTTCAATGTCCACAGCAACTTGGGAGGTACATATTTCTAACATAATTTAAAAGTGAAAAGTGAAGATTAATTGAATAAATGGCAGAATAAAGGATGGATGCCTAATCTGACTCCACAGGTGATTAACTTTGTTTTGACACAAAGGTAAATATGGACAAGTTGTTAGAGAAAATTAGTATCTTCTCCTTATGCATAAGTCACACACACACACAAAGAAAAGGAAATGGATGCAAGAATATGACAAGAATCCAGGAGAAGCTAAGATTTACATAGATTTAAACCCAGTTTTCAGTCAATTATAGAGCAGGTAGATGGTAGAGTTAAACATTGGTTCTGAGTAAGCCCTTCCACCCTGTGATCTTTCCGTGCCTGTGGGCTGAATGTGTGACAAGGACTGAACTACAACTTACTGTGAAGTCCACAAGATATTGCCAATGCAGAAGTGAATATTTTCTGCTAAAAATTGCATGTTTACAAGAATACTAGTATATACTTCCTGACCCATCAGTACATTGACTTATAACTTTCACAAAACTTTTTATTGTTCTTTGTCCACATACCCAGAAACTCAAACTCTTCAACATTTCTAAGCATTGGTCTCATCAATCATTTTGACAGCAATTGGGCTAGATCAGAGACCCATAAAAAGTTGCATTCTGGGTGAAAAAACAACTCGGTAAAAAAAAATGTTGAAAATGAAAACTTTCCATCATTCCTACACAGTCTACCTTCTTGAATTTTCATGCATCAACAGAAAAGAGAATGAAATCAGCAACGTACATCCAATGACTGGTCAGAGTTGAAAACCTAACTTTAAAAATAGATTTATCTTATCTTTTATCAAATGGGTTTTCAGAATATTTAATTCTTTCTTCATTATTGGAAGGCATATATAATACATATTTTCGTTTCTTACCTGAGTTCTTTTACAACAGTGATTGATAAGCAATTCCTTCAAAACATTTTTTTTTTTCCTTCTAACAAAACTTCTCATTGAAGTTTACAAGCTTCATAGCTAAAAGGTAATTTTAACACACAGAAAATGCAGAAAACCTGTACAGGCTATTTTGTTTTGTTTGGGGTGTGTACATGAGTGTTTCCTTTTTTGATTGATCAGTTTGCTTAAGAAGAAAATATCACTTATTTTTCAAAAAAAATGTATTGTGTTTGAATGCTTATGTGTTTTAAATGTTTGGCTTTTGTAACTTAACTATAAACTAAAATCTATCTGTGAAATAATGTTTGTTGCCAAATATCCCTTAACCAAATCAATTAATAAATTGAAATTAATTAAATTCAGTTATACAGAAAAAGATACACGTGTCTGTGTTCATAACAGAAGAATAAAAACTATCTGAGTTTTCTTAGAAAATTTTGGATATCTGTCACTTCTAAAAGCTTACTTAAATAATGTGATTTGTATTTTAAATGAAAGAATTTTTGATATATCTTTTTCTCAAAACTTTTTATACTTTGTTGTTGTTGTTGTTGTTGTTGAGACAGAGTCTCACTATGTCATCCTTGGTAGAGTACTGTGGCGTCATAGCTCACAGCAACCTCAAACTCTTGGGCTTAAGCAATTCTCTTGGCTCAGCCTCCCAAGTATCTGGGACTACAGTCACCTGCC
>NW_003852559.1:3766623-3794339 GCF_000181295.1 Otolemur garnettii | reverse complement strand
GAGCATTTTAATGGGATGAGATAAAAGGTTTAAAATTTTAAAATGACAGTTTCCCCATATCTACTACTTTTAACAATTATAAAATATAAAGCAAGCAAAGAGTATATTTAATCTATTTAATAGCTGTAGGTGAAGAACAAATTCCAATTTTAAATGTTTATTTTAATTAAAGTTTCCTTGATAGATCCCAAAGTGATACAATTGATACTTATTTGTACAAGAATCATTCTCTTGACTTTTCAGATTCAGAGTCATTGCTTGTGGGCTTTATCTTTTAATAGAGACATTTCCTTCACTCTCACAGTGGCTCTGACTCTGCTACAAATATCGATCTGAAAATGGACTGCCCAAGGACAATGGGCCCATAAATTGCTACATGATCTTCCAACAGTTAGACTCTTTTGCTCTTTTGAAAATGCATTCTTGAATCTGTCAGGCAAATCAGGCATGGTTGTAATGCCTAGACACTCATCAGACTTCTCAGAAATGTTCTCCACATCTGTGTGCTTCCCACTTCTCACAATAAAAACAAATATGTATTTTATTTCTATGACCTTCATTTCTAAAATGGCCTTCCTTTATTAATTTGTGGATATATTTGAACAAGAATAATATTGGACCATGAAACCTCCTTGGTGAGTGATCAATGAAAATTCAGGTTCCTACTAGAAATTTTAAAATTCAGAATCACATAAAAAGATTCAATCCATAATTTAGTTGAAAAGCACACCACAGTTATAAATGGTAAAACAGTACTCAAAAGGTACACTTGAAGATAATTAGTATATTTAATTTCTGAATTAAATGGACTGAACTATTCTAACTAATCCCACCCAAATATACATTCCTAGTTCTATGCAAAACACATCAATGGATATATGATCTTATGATTAAAACCACAATATTTAAATAAAGATTCTATAATTGTAAAAAACTTTTATATACTGTAATTTTAAGTAATTCACATAAATTTATCTTTATTTATTAAGTGTCAGTATTTTAACTATTCCCTACTTACTTGTGACATAAGATACTTGACAATATAAACAGCAAAGGTGATCTCATTCACGTGCATGATTTAAAATTTTAGAGTTGTGATTATCAATCTATCATTACTTTAGGACAGTCTCCTGGCACTTGACTAGCTCATATTTTTAACAGAATTTTAAAAACTGAATTATTACCATATTTATTATAATCTGGATTTATTACTTAACTTTTAAATGTTTATTATTTCGTCTCATCAATAAAACAATGAAAACAAAATGAATGATATTACTGTGCATTCATACTCATGGTAACAAATTACTGGAACAAAGACTATTCACATGTTGCCATGTGGTTCTTGATTCATTCATTTATTTTTTCACTGATTGAGCATCATTTCACATCTGCATAACATCAGGCACTGCGCTAGCAGACAGTTTTTGTTTCTTGTGACGTTCACGGTGTTGAATAAAAAAACACAGCCGCATCTCCTCGATTAGCTTCAGTGGTATAAACGTGCTATTGAAATATGTGTATCTGGGCGGTGCCTGTGGGTCAAAGGAGTCAGGCGCCGGCCCCATATACCTGAGGTGGCTGGTTCAAACCCGGCCCCAGGCCAGAAAAAAAAGAAGAGAAATATGTGTATCCATCTGAACTGAGTCTTTTGAAATAAACACATGACAGGCATGTGCTGATAAAAGGAAGAGCATGGGTCTATTAATTGGAAAACTGTGGTTAGAAAGCTTGTACTCTGTTTTCTGTTATTCATCAGTCGTTTGCATTTTGTAAATCTGCTTGGATTATTTGTGTCTTTTTTTCTAAATACAGGTTTTCTACATCATAGAAATATAATTTTATATATTAATCATATATTAAATATGTATATTTAATTTTAGAAAATTACATATTTTAGAAAGAAAAATATAGTATACTTTACAAATAGTTACTGGTAAATGATATGAAATGTGTTTAGTGTTTATTTACTAAGCGGGTACAAATGTTTGGGGTTATATGGGTCACTTTAGTCACGCTTGAGACATAGCCATGACTGTGCCCATCACCCACATAGTGTTCGTTGTGTCTGTTGGGTAGGTTTTTCACCCATTCCCTCCTGCCTACTACCCACTATTGTTTTCTACCAAGTTGTACTTCCCTCTGTACACCTACTCTTTGGTTAGGTCCAGTTTAATAGAAAGTACAAGTAGTGTTTATTTTTCCATTTTTAGACACTTCATTTAGGATAATAGTTTCCATTTCTATCCAAATCTCTGTATAAAGCATTACATTATCCTTTTATGGCGGAGTAGTACTCCAGAGTATACATAACCACATTTTGTTAATCCACTCTCATGAGCTGATGAGACCTTGGGTTGAGTCCACACCTTTGCAACTGTGAATTGTGCCACAATAAATATGTGAGCACAGGCATCTTTTTGATAAAATGACCTATTTTCTTTGGGGTAAATACTGAGTTATGGAAAAGCTGGATTGCATGGTGGTTCTACTTTTAGTTCTCTGAGGAATCTCCATACTATTTTACAAAGTGAAATAAGTTGCTGTCCCACCTACAGTGTATAAGCATTCCTTTTTCTATGTAACCACACCAGCATCTATTATATGGGCTCTTTAATAAAAGCCATTCTAATAGGGGTGAGAAATATCTTGCCATGGTTTTAATTTCAATTACCTTAATGGTTAGCAGCTCTGGCATTTTTTTTTCATGTTTATTGGCCAGTTATGTGTCTTTGGAAAAGTTTCTTTTCATGCCTCTTGCCCATTTGCTTGAGTTCTTTGTAGATTCTGATTATTAGCCCTTTATCTAATGTGAATATATTCTCCCATTCTGTAGGTTGTCTATTTGCTCTACTGCTTGTGTCCTTGGCTATGGAGAAGTTTTTAAGCTTAATCACGTTCCATTTATTCATGTTTATGATTGCTGTGATTGCCTTTGGGGTCTTCCTCATAAATACATTGCCTAGGCCAATATCTAGAAGAATATTTCCAAATTTTCTCCTAGAATTCTTATACTTTTATAAGACTTAAAATTTAAGACTTTTATCCATCTTCAATTAATTTGTATGAGTGGTGAGAGATACGGATCCTGTTTCCTTCTTCTGCATGTGGCTATTCAATTTTCCTACTATCATTGAGTACGGAATTTTTTCCCCAGTGTCTATTGTTGACTACTTTATCAAGACCAGCTGGCTATGTGTGGACAGTTTTATATTCGGGCTTTATGTTCCATTCCATTGGCCCATGTTTCTATTTTTATGCCAGTACCATATTTGGTTTATTATAGCCTTATAGTCTGGAATGAAGTTTGGTAACATAATGCCTCCAGATTTATTTTTGCTTAAAATTGCTTTGGCTCTATTTGACCACTTTTCTGGTCCCAAAATAAATGTAGAATTATTTTTTCAGGATCTATGAAATATGATGTTGGTCTTTTGATGGGGATTTCACTGAATCTGTAAATCACTATGATAAATAATTTTTATAGACAAACTCTCATTTAAGCATAGTTTTTGTTTGAAAATTTTGATCTTGTTCCTGTCATTGAATGTAGGCTATTTTGATGGTCATAATTATGTTTCAACCACAACCTGAAAAAAATTACTGAATAGTTATGAAATTTAAGAATAAGAAAATTTCTCCTTGTTACCTGCACTCACTTGGTAATATGTGTAATAAATTTTACCCAAAATATAGAAATGGTTTTCTATAATATGTTGTCAAATACCCAAACCATGAGAGATTTACTACTATTGTAGGTCAAAAATATATTTCCTTGTAACCTCAGCTGGTAATTACAGAAGCAATTTACTTCATCGTGGTAGTGTCTCAATATAATAAAATATTTTAATCTATGCACACTTATTCTTGCTTCCCAACTCAGCCATGCCATTTCTTTTTCTTTCTTAAGGCAAAAAATTTCTGCAGCCAAGAAACTTACAATAAGCAAATGCTAGCTCATATTTTACTTAAGCCCTTACCTAAGTAGAGAAAAATATATGGTTTTAACTTCTAAAATGATACTCATTCTTTGTAAATTCATAATCCCAGAAAAGAGAACTTTTGGAGATCTTCCAAATTAAACTACTTGCATAATGTTATTAATTTTCCACTCATGGGGACCAGAACTTGCTTTCTGTTTTTTGACAATCTTCTGTAAAAAGAAATAGAATCAGACACTTGACGCCTAGTACACTGAAGTGTACATTTGAGTATATGTACACTTGTAAGTTTGTGTACATTTTATTATTCTTCTGAATTAATTCACTGCTCCTATGTCAATACTATGTATTTCTCCCTTGAATTCTTTTTGTTTCAAGCAGAATAAATTTTCAAGACTTTTTGTTCTCCACAAAAGCTAAAGCTTTGTGGAAATAAAATAGAGTCCTTTATTTTATTTCACATCCACATTGATCTGTTTGATTATGACATTTTATGTTCCCTTAAAATTGATTTCAATGCTTTCCTTATTATTTTGAAGGTAAAATTTTACTTCTCTATTAATAATTTCAAAGTTCTTTTACTTTTTATAGGTTTCAAGTTTTCCTCATTGGTATTTAGGTGTTTGTGATTACTCATTTAGATCATAAATAGTAAACAACTAAATCTTCCAGAAAAATATATTAGAATTTGTCGTATCTTGCATTATTTTCTCCTTTATGATCTTTATTTTCTTGTACACAATTATATGCATAATTATTACTTACTTAGAGTCATTGCACATCCTTACATTTTCTTTACTATATGGTGGCTCACACCTGTCATCCCAGCAATGTGAGAGGCTGAGGCAGGCAGATTGCCTGAGCTTATAAGTTTGAGACCCACCTAAGCAAGAGTGAGATCCCCATTTCTAAAAATAGCTGGGTATTGTGGTGGGTGCCGGTGGTCCCTCCCAGATACTCAGGAGGGTGAAGCAAGGGAATCACTTGAGCTCAAGAGTTTGAGGTTGCTGTGAACAATGATGCCAGAACACTTTACCCAAGGTAACTGAGTGAGACTGTGTCTCAACAACAACAATAATAATAATTGGGTGACACCTGTGGTTCAGTGGGTAGGGTGCCAGACCCATATACCAAGAGTGGCTGGTTTGAACCTGGCCCTGGCCAAAGTGCAACAAAAAATAGCTGAGCATTGTCACAGGTGCCTGTATTCCCAGCTACTCGGGAGGCTGAGGCAAGAGAATCACCTAAGCCTAAGAGCTGGAGGTTGCTGTGAACTGTGATGCTACAGCACTCTACAGAGGGTGACAAAGTGAGATTCTGCCTTTAAAAAAAAAAAAAAGTGAGACTCTGTCTCTAAAAAAATTTTTTTCTTTAATAATTCATAACTTTACCTATTTTTTCTGTTGTATTCTCTGATAGGTTCTTAACTGTTTTTTAGTTCATCCATGGAGTGATCAGAAATAATTGGGCCTTTATCTACTTTCTTTTAATATTTAACATCTTTTTTCCTTCTTTTCATATCATTATTTATAGTAAAGAGTTTATGTGTCTGTGTATATGGCATGTGTGTGCAAATATTCATATGTATATTTTCTCTTAATTCTAAGGCTACTAATTATTAGTTTATAATTTTTCTTTTTCACTTTTTTTTTTCCTAAGGCAGAATCTCATTCTTTTACCCAGGCTGAAGTTCCATGGCATCAGAAGATCTCACAGCAACTTCCAACCCCTAGGTTCAAGTGATCCTTCTGTAAGGTGACCAGATTTTAACATTGGTAAAGAGGTACAACATTGGGGGGGGCAGGTCCTGACAACCTTGCAAACTTGGATCGATAATCAGTTCTCAACAACTATTTGTTATTATTAAAGTTTAACATTATAAAATTAACAAAAATAATATAAAACACATATCCTGGCGAAATAGCCAAGTGGGAGCCAAAACCCGTATATTCCCTTCCTGTTCTCCTGTGTTCCCTAGCTTGTCCATTCTTTCCAAAAATCGAGGCTTTTTTAAAATGCTGCAGGATGCAGGACAAATTGTTAAAAATCGGGACTGCCCCACCAAAAACACGATGTCTGGTCACTTTACTCTGGGGAGAGGGGGCTACTTGTTTGTTCCAGACACTTTGGCACCTTCTGAGCTAATTGTCCTTGCCTAGAAGCAAAGAGGGGAGCCAGTCTCCTTCTGATACCTTGCCTAGGAGGGGAGTAGGGAGTTGACATTAGCCTTTTCATTTCCAAATGAAGTTACATTAACCTCTTCATTCCCAAATGGAGTTACATTAACCTTTTCAGCAACTAAAAACCATTTATTCCCTTCCCATTCTCCTGCTGTCCCCTAGTTTGTCATGCATTCTTTCCAAAAATCAGGGCTTTTTAAAACACCGCAGGACGCGGGACAAATTGTTAAAAGTCAGGACTGTTCGGCCAAATGTAGGAAGTATGGTCACCTTATCCTTCTGCCTTAGCCTCCCGAGTAGCTGTGACTACAGATGTCCACCGTGATGCCCTACTAATTTTTCTATTTTCAGTAGAGATTGGGTCTGATTCTTGTTTAGGTTGGTCTTAAACTCCAGAGTTGAAGTGATCCTCCAGCCTTGTTCTCCCAGAATGCTAGGATTATTGGCATGTGCCATCACACCGGCCATCATTCATTTTATTTCTGTCTCTGAGCAGCATGAATTCATCTACTGTGCTATAGTTATGTCTTTAATTAACTTAGCTAATTAAACAAAATCCATTCCTGCCTTTATTTTGATGACTCCATAGTTAGAATTTCCCTTAGGTATATTCTAAGTCGATTATTGTTAACTCCCCATGTAGCACTATGTTTTAAATATCTCTTCTAAGATTAGTTAGTGCATGTTAAGATATTTAGCCATTACCAGGAACTGAAGCTTTCAAAACTAGGTTACTTGCTCAAGGTCACAGTGTCAACAGATGATGGAGCCAAAGTGCAAAACTTGCACTTTAGTTCCAAACTTGTGGCTTAAAATCACTGTATCACACAGTACTTCATAGAAACCACGTATGTTTTGATTACTAGAAATGTTTTTGATTAGAAAGAGCCAGATCATTTCTTTCTGTCTAATCAAAGTATGTCTTTCTCTTAGGATAACTTATTGAAATTAATAAAAAAAACCACTCGGAATATGTTAAAAAACATGTACAGGAATTTTTTCATGTGAATTTTGTTTATACATGTATTTGGAATGACATAGATATCATTTTTTAATAATACAAATATTCAGTTTAGAAATAATGATGTAAAATTTAAGAATTCAGTTTCAATCTTACCTTTTATTTGTAAGATTGCAAATCTTACAAATAAATCTTTGCAAAGCACAAAGTTGTGCTTTGTGTATCTTTTACATATGTGCTTTAATTGTTGTATTCTATACTGCATTATAATATGTGCATTATTATTAAGGAATATAAAATTAAGATTACTTTCAATATTTGAAAAATTAAAATGTTGTTACATGTGATATGACTAATAATAATATTATCAAGCATAGTTGAATACACTTAAAATATATTTATATTAATTCAGTATGAATGTAAATTTTTATTAATTCCATATAAATATGATATAATTGCATAACCCAAAAGTAATATATTTTGTGTATAACTATGTTGAAAATTGTTAAATATTATCATCTCTCTTTAGAGAGAGTAAAGGAATTGTTTATTAGAGAAGAAAGAATTTGTGTATTTGTGTGCTTTCCAATGTTCTCCAACTAGATATAGATATTAAAAAGTAAATCTTGCAATAAGAGCCTGTTAAAATCCCTAGGTAAGAGACATCAAGAACAAAGTAAGCAAAACATTTGGCTAATAATAAAATTGTCAACAATGGCACAATCTTTTCAGCTGCAAGTAACTGTCAAGAGGTCTACTTAAAATATTTGTCTTCATTGGTAACAAACATATGACACTCCAACCCCTTATCTCAATATTCTACCTGTTCCTATTCTAAGACATTAAAATAATCTGTATATATTATGGAAAATAGATATATGAGTCATGTTCAGTAACTTCATGTTGTTGAAAAGTGCAAACGTGGAAAATAAATTTGGAATAAATTAAACATGAAAAAATGATTTGGAGATTGTGAGAAGGAGTGATAAGATTTTATAGATGTGCCTAGAACCAAAGTGTTCTCTGACGATTTAAGAGTGAAAAAAGTAATGCATGTATATTACAGGTCTATCAATGAGGCTCTTCTTAGAGAGAAATGACAGGCATCTGTCAATAGTTGGAGATGGTAAGTCAGAACACCTAGACAGAAAGGAGAGTGAGCAGAAAGGAAAAGCACTCATGTAATAATGTTTAATAATGCATTGAGTGAAGTGCACTAAGAAATTGTTGATAAAATAGACATAAATAAAAATTAACTTGTAATTTGATAATTTTCCAAGTATCTGGGACATGATCATTTTGTATTGCCTGTACTTACAGAGTTTAGTACATTTGGATTGGATAAAGCTACTTGTAGGTACTTTTTACCCATGAAAAACTCCCCTGATAATTCTTGATAAAGCGTATTGCCTGTTGAAACACCTATATTATGCTAATATAAAAAGAATGGGAAGCAGAAAATCATTCCCTTTAAAACAACCAGTAAAGCATATATCCATACCTGTATCTGTATCTCTTTGTGTGTATAGATGTGTATGTATGCGTGCATGTGTGCGTGTGTGTGTGTGTGTGTGTAGATAGCTTTGAAGACACTAGAGAATCACTGAGGCAACCAGGACTTCAGAAGCAAGATCCTGAAGGAGAGAAATTACAAAGAAATAAGCAGAAATGGCAAGATTCACACTTAAAATTGTTTCTACAGAAAGAAAATCATAGGAGAAGAAAATAAAGAAATTCAGGCTTGGCGCCTATGGCTCAACCGGCTAAGGCGCCAGCCATGTACACCTAAGGTGGCGGGTTCGAATCCCCAGCCCGGACCCGCCAAACAACAATGACGGCTGCAACCAAAAAATAGCCGGGCGTTGTGGCTGGCGCCTGTGGTCCCAGCTACTTGGGAGGCAGAGGCAGGAGACTCGCTTGAGCCCAGGAGTTAGAGGTTGCTGTGAGCTGTAATGCCACGGCACTCTACCCAGGGGGACAGCTTGAGGATCTGTCTCAAAAATAAATAAATAAATAAATAAATAAATAAATAAATTCAGAAAGGAATGAAGAGGATGGGTACATTATCTTTGGGCATCTTTCCTCTTGTACGTTGTTGTCTGGTGATCTTGTGCCTCACTTACCTTCATATACATTAATTTATGTTAGCCTGAGCTTCAGAAACTTTCTCACTTCCAATAATTTATTTCCACCTGAATGTCCAAACATTTCAAAGTTATCCTAACCAAAACCAATATTCATAATCTTTCTTTCCAATGTCTGATTTTTCATCCTGCACAGCTATGCATACAATCTATCTGATTTATGGTATCTTTTTGCTTTTACGATTCTTGTCTTATGAATTCTTATTCTTTATCTAAGACCAAGTAAAACGTCTCTATTTTCTTCCTGAAATGTTTTTCCACATACTAATTATGCTCACACCCACTGTCCTCTTAAGACAACCAATTTCTATACATGAAATCCAAACTGTGTCTATTCCTATTCCATAGAAGCTGTGAGGTATACCAGAAAATTACTAGGCCACTGAAAGTCAATCCTACTTCTCTACTTTCTAGTTCTATGACCTCAAAAAGACATTTATCCACTAGAAAAATCGATATTTTAATCTGTATACAGGTGGATTATATCTGTTAGCACCGTTAGAAAAATTAAAGCTAACATAAAACATAAGTTGTTAACATTTTATTTTATGTATTTAATGAGAAAATATGTGTAATAAAACTAAAATAACTTGAGAATGCCCTAATGTAGCATTTCTCGGTATTATGTATCAAAAACTTGTGAAATGCCATGCGTTATTCTAAGTGTCATATATATAATAATTTTTCTAATCTTCATATCAGTTTTTAAAGTTGGTAATACTGTTTCTTTATATTTTACATTTGAAGAAGAAATATCATGTAAATATTAATGTGCTTGACACCACAGAACTGGTAGAGTCCAGTTAGGATTTGAACGTAGGCAATCTGACTTTATTTGGCTGTTAAATGAAAACTTCATTCTTGGTGTTTTAGCAATTTTTCTTTTACCAAAACCACCCAATGGCATTAAATCTAACAACTGCTACTTTTCATTCAAGGATTGCATCCCACTACATGTCTAATGATTCCAGTCTTCTGCTGCCCAATCGTTTGACCAGTTTCTTTCATGCAAAGAGACTTTTCTTTAAGTCTTCAAAGGAACAAGGCAGAAAGTACTGTTGTTATTTATTTTTTAAAAAGGAAACTTTAGGCTGGGTGCAGTGGCTCATTCCTGTAATCCTAGAACTCTGGGAGGCTGAGGTGGAAGGATCGCTTGAACTTAGAAGTTCTAGGCCAGCTGAGGAAAAGCAAGACCCTGTCTCTACCTGAGACAGAAAAAACTAGCTGGTGATTGAGGCAGATGCCTATAGTCCTAGCTGAGGCTGAAGAGAGAGAATCATGTTAGCCCAGGAGATTGAGGTTGCTGTGAGCTATAATACCATGACACTCTAGTCTGCTACATTGGGGTGAGAATTTGTCACTCAAGACAAAAAAAAAAAAAAGGAAGAAAAAAAATCTGTTTAATGTAATTCAGATCTCCAAATCACTATCAAGTGCAAGAATGAAAATGATTGCACTTTGCATAAGCTGCTTTGCATAAGCTAGAGTTTTATCATTGACTGCTCCTAAAATAATTGATATATGCAAGCTTTCATAATTTATTTTTTCATGATTTTCTGAATAGTACTTTCTTATCTAACACATCCATAGACTCTACACTTTTACATTCATAGAAATACTTTCTTAAAAAAAGTAACCAAAAAAATATAGAGACACAACAGTAGTCTTAACAATAATGACGTCACAACCATTTTATTTTTTTTCCTCATTTTTGGTAGTTTGATATAACAAAGCTACATGTAAAAATTGACTGTGAATTTTATTTTTTAAAAAATAAAATAGTCCTGGCTGTTAGTTTCTTTTACATCAAAAGATTCCCACTGATTCATAGCAAATAGAAAAAGATAAAGATTTAATAGGTGTGTAAAGCAGAAAAAAATATCTTTTTCTCTTTTTGGCTAAAGATAAGTTTCAGTAGAAATCACCAGCTGTGTAATTTAAATGAGAAATTGAAGGATTTGAAATTAAGCTATGTATTAAGCCTTAAGGGCACATAATAAAAAGCAATATCTTTCTTCAAGTTTTATAAAGGAAGAACTATTCTAAGGCACAAAAAATATATATAAAGGTAGAAATTCTAACATTCCTTGTAAACTTTTTCTTTCTTTCTATTTTTTAACCTACATCCCCAAATGTAACTCTCCAAAGAAAAAACATCCTTGGCAAATCAAACTAAGAAGGATGGTCTTCGCAGAGGCATCTGAATTACCTGATAGTTTGGTTCAATTCTCTAGTATCAAAGAAAAGGCATAGCATTCTGTGACTGATTTGAAACTGATCCTAGATGTAAAATACACATAAAGATCAAGAACAGACACAGTGTACTGACTGTGGCCCAGTGTGGTGATCATTTATCTCTTTATGAAAACTGGTAGTGGGAAGAAACAAGCTAGATTCTTCTGTGTAATATGATAGCATTTTTGTCAGTAATATATTAATAATCCTGGCAAGATTCTACCAAAAAAAAAATGGGTGGTAGATAATTTAACAGAATTTACTGTCAACATTTCTATTTAGCAATATGTGAGCATGAAACTAGTAACCCACATACATGTTCACTGTGCTCCTGGTACCATGTTCATGGAAGAATATTTTCATCACCTACTGATGAAATCTGTACAACAATAAGGCTGGAGAACTATAGAAAAAAAAAAAAAACCCTGATATCTCTCCTGTACTGAGAGAAAGTAGATTCAAAACAGGTCCACAATAATCACATTAAGTGTCTTGGTGTAAACTTAATCAGTCGCTAGTATATAACATTGCCATCCTTATTTACAGTTACTAGAGAGCAGAACGTGCCTGTGTTTTACTTGGACACAATTCAAACTACATTTAGTTTTAGAAAATGATGTTTGACATTGTTCCCTAATAAGAAAAGCTCCCTCCAGTAATAAACCATCTTCTTAGGAAGTCCACTGAAGTGAAACCATTTGAGTAAATTACAAATGGACATTTCAAAATACACTCAACTCTAGCTAAGAGTTTTAAGAAAATCTGAGTCTCCTCTATTTTATATCTACTAGTGAAGAGTACCTGTGGGAAGACTAAAGGGAGGAGTCATATCTTGATGTGCTTGCATTACTTGTAATAATGATTTTATAAGTTTAAAATTAATATTCAATTATCATTTGTTAATACATTATAAATGTTATTAGGAGTAGGAAACAAAGTCTGGACAAAGGGAGACAGTTATGGGGAGTTGGTTCAGACCCATTTTCCTGGCTCTGGGCACAAAGTGTGAGATCTTATTACTTTAATGTTTCTGAAGTCTGGCAAATTGTATATCCCCCCTCACCCCAACAGCTGTGCAGCAGCAGCTGGCTGGAGGCCTTGAAAGCTGCTTTCTGCTAGGACAAGCCTGTGTGCTCTAAGGGAGTGGTTTTGGGGAGTTAAGAATATAAATTCTTTATGCTTTTTCCAACTCAAGAAGACTTGCTCCAGATCAGATAAGGAGAAGAAACATCTCTTTTCTTCTGTCATGTTGATTGGGCCAGAGGGGTCTATCTGTTTGGACACAAGGCTGTCAGAGTAGTAAAACATCACATCAGTGCTGTGTACTCTGGGTCAGCTGGGATTTGGTCCTTGAGTCAGCCCCTGATTGGCTTCCTTATCAAGACTTTCTTTACATGAAAACCATATACCTTAAACCAGTGACTGGCAATAAGTAAATCCATATAATGAACATAATCAATTGTAGAGTTAGTCTGGTTAGTAGAAACGCAAGTGCAACAAAAAGCATGAGGAGATTGTTGGCCTTGCTTTCATGATTTTAACACTGATGTATGAAATGAATATAGAGCTAACCTGATCTTCAGCACAGCGCTACAGGCACGGCGTACTGGAAGCCTCACAAGGAAGGGTGTGCTGCCTCCCGAGTCCCGCTGCTCTTAAAACTATCTCTTTGTTTGTGCCTATTATTTCTCTATATTAATATTCTATGACTCCTGTTATATAATTTTCCGGTCTCCTCACACCACCAAACCCACCATGTGTCGAGGCTGGTCCCCAACATATTAGTAGACCAAATAGATTCATTTATTAAGTTATTAACTAATGCTCTAAAAAGCACAAGGCGTATGAACTTGGGCAAATAAAGACAGCTGATTATAGCTTCAGACTGGAGATGAAGGAGTCAGGTATTGTGGGGAGAACATTACAATGATTGAGGGGGGCTAAAATCATCATATAGGCAAGTCTTGAACAAAGATGACTGGAAGAGCTGCCAGATTGAGCAAAAACCAGTGAGGGTGGACGGAATGAAGGTGGCCAAGAGGGAAAGGCCATTGGGATTAGCCTTTGGTAAACTTAATTTTTGATCAGAAACACCAAAGTAAATCTATTTAGAAACAGTCCTTCCAAGGCTCAATCCCCTAGCTAGTACTGATTTTTATTATTATTTTAAACTCATAATTACAGTCATTTCTAGCTTTGGGAACCACTGAATTAAGAAGTCTATGTACTAAATTATCCCCTGTGTATATATGGGAATCTATTGGTTGAAATGAAATAAAATTGGCTACACATTTCTGCAGTGACTGCTTTTGAAGAATTTCCAAACTTAGAAAGCAGAAATGAGTGGCATATAAAGATAACTAAGACAGGTAGTGACGCTATCTTAAGTAAAACGGGGAAATAGGAAGGGAAGAATCTGGGTATTTTAGGAGCTACCTTACTGAGAATTTAAATTAAAAATTAAATACCATTTACACATTTTTACATCATTTATAATTCATCTCTGGAGACAAAGAGTTTTAAAATATTAAACAGCTGTAACACAGAGATTCTATATTGCAAAAGCAAGTTCCAGATTTTGCCTATGCTAAAATGTTAGAAGAAAATAATTATGGTGAGGTAGCAATTTTTATTTTGATGGTGGGGTAGCATAGGGGCTCACTCCACAGGAGAATTGTTAGACATAAGAAAATCTGTGACTGTAAGAATACTCTTGCTTGACACAGATGTCCAAATGCTATGTATACTTCCCTTTGATAGACAAGGTGCCAGGTAATTTCAATACACAGAGAGAGAAGGGAGTCACTGGCATGACAGGGTCTGAAGAAATCAGGAGAATTGTGAAGACCCAGGGAAACAGAGGAAGGTCAGGGTGAACAGGGAAGGTAAGTGTCCACGTAGCGTAAGCAAGGTGGCAATGGAATGTCCGGGAAGAGCATGTGAATATTATCTTGCACAACCTATAGAAGGAAAGGTCCTTGCTAGATCGGAACAACTAAGATTTGTTAAAGACATTTTCTTCAGACTGAAAAACAGGAAAAACCCAGTTTTGTAAAGCATACATTGTATCTAAAAAGCAATACAATACAAAATCACACAAATGACAGCTCCATGATTACTGGGACCAAACAACAGGATAATATATTTTTAGTGTTAATCACTGAATAGAATAGTTCACTATTAAAATAAAATGAAATAAGTTTCTCCATCAGATCCATTTGTACTTCAATGCATTGTGCATGAGACGGTGACACATATTATTTAAACTGCCAAAATAATCTAGAATTATCTACCTTAGAATAATAACTGACATGTTTTAGTCTAAGGCTAAATGCCTTACATGGATGCTGTCTTTTCCTTGTTTTCTCTATTTAACAGAAAAGATAACTGAGTCTTAGATAGGTAAAGCAACTTACCCTGTTTCACACTACTAAGAAGCGGCAGAGCTTGAGTTGAAGGTGAGGTATTTTTCTCAGTGCCACACCACAACTGCTTGACCTCTCGTGGCACTGCCTCAAAACAAAGCACGCTCAAGAAAACACAAATGAAGATTTTATTAAATGTAGATTAAATGAGTATAGGCTTTGCATCTAGAAATTTCATGAGGTGATAGAACTGTTGAACAAAACAGCAAAAAACGTTGTGCAGATGAGGACATAAAACAAGAATAAGGCTATGCCCGGAACGGTACTGAAGAGCAGTAACAAAGGCTGCTTCTTGTAGCTCGCTGTCATAGAATCATTGTTAGCAAACACTGAGTTTTATAGAGAAGCATTCTTGTGCAAAATCAACTGCACACTGTCATCCTTATTTCTAAATTTATATATAAAAAGTCTTTTATTTGAGTCTTATTGCCTTCTTCCCGCCACCCTGAGATTTTATGGAGGAACTGAGGAACCAGAACCACTTTACAGTTTCTGGACAAGACGCTGCAGAGGAACCATCACCTTTTACCACACGGCCAAGAGCTACATGACATTTGTAAAGTGAAGAGGGCTCCTGGCTTCAAATTTGTCACAGAAGTCTTACTTCATCAAAGCCTGATGTAAACTGTCAGGATAACTTCTTGGATGACCTAAATCATATTGGTTTCTCAATCTCTTTTTAAGCATATCGATATTTTAATCATATGTTAACTTCAAGATTCTATCTTTTGTTACATTATTTAAATACAATAACACCAAATATATGTTAAAGTTAAATTTCTATGTAAAATATGTTATATTCCTTAAGCAAAATTGCATCTGATGACATGACATAACAGATCCTTCTTTTTTTTTTTTTTTTTTTTTTTGAGACAGAGCCTCAAGCTGTCCCCCTGGGTAGAGTGCCGTGGCATTACAGCTCACAGCAACCTCCAACTCCTGGGCTCAAGGGAGCCTCCTGCCTCTGCCTCCCAAGTAGCTGGGACCACAGGCGCCTGCCACAACGCCCGGCTATTTTTTGGTTGCAGCTGTTATTGTTGTTTGGCAGGTCCGGGCTGGGGATTCGAACCCACCACCTTAGGTGTACGTGGCTGGCGCCTTAGCTGGTTGAGCTATAGGCGCCGAGCCGACAGATCCTTCTTCTAATTGAGCCTATATTAATTTTACAGATACGAGATTTTCAGTTGCCACATAAGCTTAAAATGAATGGAAGAGTTTATGATACTGAAAGGTAGAAAAAGATTTTGTAACTTTTTATTTGTTTGTAACTTGAAGAACACAAATATTGTTGCCTCCGTTTTTTAGCTGTAAAAATGAGAAAGTTCTCTTGCTCTATCTGTTTATCTCTATTAATAAAGTTATAGTTAAATGCTAAAATGTATTTTTTGACTATTTATTCATTTTTGGAACTATGCCAATTAATTTATAATTTTTTCATAGATACTAACAGATTTATTTCAAACTAATGTATTTTCCCCTTTGTCATGTAAAGAAGTATGTGACTTGGTTATAAATTTTCAGTAAAGTGCAGTGTAAGTTATTTTATAATACTTTGTGATTTGTATCCTAAAAGCAATGTGAACTGCTCAGATTCTTACTGTATGTTTAAATATAAAATATATAAAGATGTGTATAAAAGTAAGCATAAAGAATTCCTTTTTATGTATAAAGTATAATGAGTTATATTAAAGTGTATTACATTTTAAGAAATATATACATCTTTAAAAACTGTGTTTAAATTAATTTATGGATAATTAATTTGGATATTTAAAGACATGTTCTTCTCAATATTTTTATTATGAATTAAAGACTCATTCCATTGTGTATCTGTACAAGTTTATGTTTTATTAAATGTAATCAATGTCCCTTAGTGTCTAGAATGGAGGTCCATCGTAATAAACTTGAATTTATATATAACCACAACAGACTTAATGGGATATAAAATATAGCCTACTCTGTAATAACAAATTTACTTCCTCTTTGTTGAATGATAACACTCCCCAGTCCCGCCAAGCCATTTTTTAGGCCTAAGAAAATGTAAAGACATGTAAACACAAAATCGTAGAATTTTAAATGTAGGTGATTAAAACCAAGAATGTAGATCAACTACCAAAAAGCATATAAACACAGATATTAAGTAATTAAGCCATATTAAGAGACTGCAATGTATATTAAGTGAGGGGAACTACCAAAGGCACGTACTCAGACAGAAGCACTGGGAAACTTTTTGAATGTAATTAGAGTAACCTAGTTACTTTAATGCTCTTATGATAATATGCTCCTTAAGGGAGCATAAAGGATTAAAATAATAATAATAATGCAAAATACAGACAATCTTTGTTATTCAGTCCTTACTGGTTGTACAGAGAAATATATAAATGAGTTCAAATTTATGAGTTCAAAGTCTAGTATCTGTAAAATTAATATAGGCTCAATTAGAAGAAGGATCTGTCATGTCATGTCATCAGATGCAATTTTGTTTAAGAGATATAACATATTTTACATAGAAATATATAAATGAGTTCAAATTTATACTGTGACTTTATTAGACTATAAGTGGAATGTGACCCCTTGAAAATCTGATGTCAAACCAGGCAATGTCTCACAATTCCCAAGCTCCCAGAACTTATGCCCTGGACCCACTTGTGCCTACCTCTCTCCAATCTCAAGGTCCTAGTCAATCACTGGAATTTCATAGTTCTGAATTTGATTTTATATTGTCTGGTTAAAATCATTCATCTTCTAGTTATGTTATACTACTATTAATAATAATAAATGGACATTCAAGTGGGCATGAGGACAATAAAATGCCATTTGAGTAAATGAATATAACCTGGATGCAACATATTATAGGTCTAAAACATTTCCCAGAAGTTCAAAGCCCTCTAACAATAATTGTATATGTCACAGGTTTTATACATATGTATGTTTTAATATAGACAACTATTCTAGATAGCAAAATAATCACAAAGTTTGCTTACAATTATTGTTAAAGAAGTGATTAAGAAAAGAACGCAAAGCTCAGCCAGGCTGGCGTCATACGTCAGGGTAAAGGCAACATCAGATGAGAATCTAAACTCTGGCCAGACGTGTCATTTCAAGCTGCCAGTTTGGGAGCAGGTGCACTTAAACAAGGTACAATATAAAAATGGCTTACGATCAGGTTCCTGAAGGACTTACATTAATAGCATTTAACTTTTCCATAGTTTTATTTCAGAGCTAGTCAGGAACAATAGATTGGTTTCTGTCTCTTCTTACTGGAGAGGAGCATCTACAGAGCCAATAACCTAAAGGTGAAGACTTTATGTTCACCTTCAATTTGGGGAGGAAATCCAAGTAAAGCCAATAAATAATAGTCATTCAACAGAGAAAGACAAAAAGAGAAAGTGAGAGGGAAACAGGGAAAGAATAATAAATCTCATTTACCAAGTGTTTACTATCTGTTGGGATCCAACACACTGGGCTATGTGTTTTATATATTAACTTAAGGAATCTTCAGAAAAAGGCAATAAGGTAGAAATATTAGTGTCATTCTCATTTTTAATATCAAAAACCCAATTTAATAACTTGCCCAAGGTCACATAACTGATGAGTGACAGAACCAAGAAATGACAAAAGGGGCCATCTGACTTCCAATCTGTAGGAGCCAGACTCTACTCATGTGTGTTTAATGACATTTATCTAAAATGTTCCTCTTGATTTTTCCTATTGTTAGCTTTAGAAGAAAAAAAGAAAACACATTATATATAGACATTCACTTGTGTCTTAAGTTTTTTTTCAAAAATAGTATTCCACTTAAAAGATTTTGTCTTAAATAAAATTCTCTAATCTTTAAATTTCATTTTTCTCATATATAGTAAATAAGCAACTTAATACAAATTATTAGAGTTTATAATTATAAAGACAGCTAATCTTTTTCAAATAAAGTCACAATATATATCAAGAAGATAATAACCCTACAAGTGTTTTCAGTACTTAAAAGTAATATCAAAAAGACTATGAAAATTAAGACATAGCAGATGCAGAAGTCATGTTAAACTTCCTTAATGATTGATCTCTTGTTTGTGGAAGGGTCTAGGGCAGAGATCAGATTTCCAAGTGACACTGCCCTTTTCCCCAAAGACTTGATTGCAGTGATATATTAATATTGGTGTACCTATAAAATCTCCATTTGAAGATTTTATATTTCTGGATTTAATCAGTTCATCAAGCAGACATTCCCTCAGCACTTGTAAGGTGAAAAACCACTCTCTAATTATAAAGGGGAAGAATAAAAGAAAGAAAGATACGTCCTCAGAGAGACTTCAGTCTGCAGGAGGAAATAAAGGGCATTTAGTAAATGAATACATGAACATAAAGTTTTAGTAGAATGGTACAATGTGTTTTTTCAAGACAGCTGGCAAAACAAACATATAAGGGTCATAGATACCTCAGTCAATACTTTGCACATTTGAAATATTTTTTATCCTCATTTCCATAAAAACAGATTTCAGGCTGTTCATATTTCAAACTCAATTCTCTAAGATGTCAGGGAGTTCAAAGACAAATGAATGACTTCATGCATATTAATTGAAATGTATTTTTTAAGGAATTGCATCTTTTCACTGTACTTTTTGTTTTTTGGCTGGGGCTGGGTTTGAACCTAACACCTCCGGCATATGGGGCTAGTGCCCTACTCCCTTGAGCCACAGGCACCACCCTCACTATACTTTTTTTTTTAAATAAATTTGACAAGTCAGTTTCCTCAGGATGCAAAATACATAAAGGTTTACGTAAAAGATATTACATGAAATAGGATTAACACATGTGGTCAAGTAAAAAAAATTTGGGAATATATTAATTTTTATAGAGAAACATTCTTGTGTAATGTAAACTATAAATTGTTTTATTTGTTTCTAAAATGATTATATAATAAATCTGTATAGTGGGTTCTCACTAAATTCTTTTCTCTGGAAGTTCTTCATTAAATAACTGAACTTTGTGTGTCACTGTCTCACTGGGGAGACTGACTAAGTGGGGGACTGTCGGGGCTGCCGGGGTTATATGCTCCTAGAAGGCAGGGCCAGTCCAATGAGCTGAGCTAGGTGTCCCGTGAAAAATGAAACTTATGGGGTTGGTACCCTGATAGCACCAATGTTTCCACCTCGTTAATTATAATAAATCCTCCTAATCCTGACTAAATGTATAATGAAAACTTCCCCACTAAGATTCTATCTACTGGAATTGTAACAAAAGTGTTATCAAGTTTAAAATGTTAGACCATATGAACTTGACCCAAGTATTATGATTATAAATCTTAAAAATTTCAAAAAAAATGAAAAATGAAGAAAAAATGAACAAAATTTTAGCTTAAATTATTTGAAATAATTTTAGCATTCAAAAATGAAGAAAGTAACCATAATTATTGTCATAGTGTCCAAGTACCCTTTTGTCCCAAGGGAAGGTGAACAGATCTAAAGAGTATAGATATTCATTGTCTGGCCCACATTTTGCAGAACTGTCTGATGAGAAAAGCAGAGAAAAAGTCTAAAAGCAGCAAAAATTTTCATTCCCACTTGAAATAGTGTCTGGATCACTTATGTAGAGAGAACACTATTATTTTTGACATCATATATTCTCTATTGGCATCTGTTGTCTCTTAGTGTCTAAGGTTGAAATAAGAAAAAAGTTATTAGTAGCAGTCTACCACTTTTTTCCAGAAAAAAAATAAAACACAGAAGCAGAGAAAGGTCATTTACCATCATTCATGTCCCTATAACCACATAATGAGTGTTTTAACGAACTTTGCTTCATCTCAGAATCATACTTACTATGGATGTCTATGCATCTATGATAAAATGGTTATATATTAAGAAATTAAATTAGTGTTGCAAAAATTATAATCATCTCTACTATTTTCATGCCTCAGCCTACTATAGGTCAGCCAGGACAGCCTGAACCAGCTTTTAAATGAGACAAAGCAGGTAGATTACTCGTTCCTTCAACTGTGACGAAAGGCTTTTGCAGTTTCTTCTGATGTGTTAGGAGAATAAAGGAAGATAAACATTACTGTGGGTTGGGGTAGAATTAGAAAATGATATTCTCATGAAACAATAGGACATAAATAGATAATTTTTGAGAGATACAATCAGTGGTAGCAGTATAGGTGGATTCATTAGCAATATGGAGGTAAATACAGAAGAAATCAGTAAACCATTTAAATGAGTTTGTCTCTGTCACAGACTGGAGCTTAGAGTTTGCTAAGTGATATTTGCTTTAAATATTGCTAGCATTGATATTAGGCTCTTAGCCTTATTTGGGTTTAAAACGTGTGTTACTTTTTTCCAACTGCCCTTTCCTTAATGCCTAGTAGTGGGATTGCTGGATCACAATGCAGGTTACTTTTAGTTCTTGGAGATACCTCCATCTTAATTTCCATAGAGGTTATATTAGTTTGCAGTCCCACCACCAGTGACTGAGTGTTCTTTCCTCTCTACATCTGGGCCAGTATCTGCTGCCTGGGACTTTTCCATAGGAGACATACTCACTGTAGTTGCCTCATTGTGGCTTTGATTTGCATTTCCCTGATGCTGAGAGATATTGAGCAATTTTTCACATATTTGTTGGCCATTAGACTATCTTCACTTGAAAAGTTTCTGTTCGTGTCTTTCGGCCACTTTCTAATGAGGTTGTTTGATTTTTTTCTTGCTGATTTGCTTCAGTTATTTGTAGATTCTAGTTATCAGTCCTTTATTGGATGTAAAGCATGCTTTTTTTCCCCCAAGTCTGATATTGTTTATTTACTCTATTGATCATGACCTTGGCTATAAAGAAACTTTTTAATCTGATCAGATCCCATTTGTTTATTTTTGTCATTGCTGTGATTGCCATTGGAGTCTTATTCATAAGTTCTTTCCCTGTGCTGATTGATAGATATCTCTACAAAATTTTCTTTTACAATTCTTATAGTTTCATGCCTTAATATTTTTATCCATCATGAATTAATTTTGTGTTAGAGACAAGAAGTGTGGACCCTGGTTCAGTCTTTTACATGGGCTATCAAGTTTTCTCAGCACCACTGATTGGATAATAATTCTTTTCCCCATTATGTTTCTGTCTGCTTTATCAAAGATCAGATGGTAGTTTGAGGATGGCTTCATCTCTGAGTTCTCAGTTTTGATCTTTAAGTCTATGTCTCCGTTTTGTGCCAGTTCCCTGCTGTTTTGGTTACTGTAGCCTTATAGTATAGTTTGAAGTCTGGTAAAGTGATTCCTCCTGATTTGTTCTTATTACATTCAGTTGTGTTGGCTAGTTGAGGCCTTTCATGGTCACATACCAAGCATAGAACTGTTTTTTAGATCTGTGAAAAATGACGTAGGAATTTTAAGGTGTATTGTGCTTTTTCAAAAAGATACTTGGGCATGATGTTTATTGGAGCATGATTCACAATTGCAAAGATGTAGAAACAACCCAAGTGCCCATCGTTACATGAATGGATTAATAAAATGTGGTACATGTACACCATAGAGTATGACTCAGCCATAAAAAAATAGTGATCTAGTACCTTTTATAACAACCTAGAGGGAACTGGAGACCATTCTTCTAAGTGAAGTATTGCAAGAATCAAAAAAACAAACACCACATGTACTCAATACTGAATTGAAATAGTAGTTAACACATATGTGAACATATGGAAATAAAATTCAGTGGAATTCTAGTCTAGGGGCAGAGTAAAGGGGGAGCTGGTAAACTCACACCTAACAAGCCCAATGCACACTTGTAACATGTTCTGAGCACACTTGTAACATCTACTTAAAAATCTACAAATGCAAATTAGGTAAGCAAAATGTGTGTACTCCTGCAATACAGTTTTTTTGAAATAAAAACTAAAATAATTGGGCAGTGCTGTGGCTCAAAGGAGTAAGGCACCAGCCCCATATGCTGGAGGTGGCAGGTTCTAACCTAGCCCTGGCCAAAAACTGCAAAAAAAGAAAAAAAAAACTAAAACAATTAAAAAGTATTAATTAAAAATTAAAAAGGATCTTTTTATTTGCAACAACACAAATGAACTTAGAGAAGATTATAATACATGAAATAAGCCATGTATGAAAACACACACATACTACATGTCTCACTTATGAAAAAAAGTTAAACTCACAGTAACAGAGAGCAGAATGGTGTTGATAAGGCTTTGAGTGTGAGGAAAATAGGAAACATTAGTCAAAAATACAAGGTTCACTTAAAGGAATAATAAGTTCTGGGCACTATGAAAGCATGATGTTTATGTTTATTAATAATTTATTGTCTACTTGAAATCTGCTAAGAGTAGATACTAAGATTTTCACCATAAAAGTAAATTAGAAACTATGCAAGGCATGAAAACATTAATTATATTGATTATGACGATGTGTTCACAGTGCATATGCAAATCAAAATGTTACATTATGCTCCTTACATACACAAAATTTGTGTCAATCATATGTCAATGAAGCTAGAAAAAAAATAAGATCACAATTGCTTAGTACTCACCTTTAAAAGTGTATGAGAATGATGTTTTAAATATCATATTTCTTATATATTTTTAAGTTATTATTTAAAAAAGTAAACTATTATGAATGGCTATAAAAGTGGCAGGAGGTACCGCCTTTGATGGTGGGCTGTAAAAACCATGGCAAGAGGACCACAACTTGGCATGTTTCTCCTTTTAAAGTAGAACAACTCATTACATATATATACACATATGTGTGTGTGTCTGTTATTTTGATAAAATCATAATGCATTTCTTAAAAAGTGAGTAAAGACAAAGTGTTATTATCCATTATAAATTACTTTGGTAGGATACCTTAATAATGTAGCAGTTATGAGAAACAGAGTAATTTGAGGTACAGAGCAATGCTTGGAATTGATTTGAGAATGCAAATTTTTTGGTTTTAGAATGGAGTAGATGAAAATAGACTTGTATCCTGGAAGTAGCTATTTCAGTAGAAAAAGAGAAGTTCATCATTTTAATGAATGTAGAAAGGACTAACAGAAGAATGGAACAGAAGAATGGGTTTGGGGGAAGATGGAAAAAAACTGGCCCAATTAAAGTTGAGGAATAATAATTGGAATGAAAACCCAGAGAAATGTATGGTAGAAAAACTCTACTTTAGTGATAAGAACTAGATGATGTGTGCATGTGTGTCCACCTCCTGGAATTTATCTGATACAATTCTGAAATAATAGTATTATTTCTCTTTTTCCAATCCCATCGCATGAATTTAAACTCTCTTTACTTCTTAATTTTGTTGTTAATTATAAATGTAATTTAGACCCGACACAAACCATCAGAGAACTAAGCTGTATAAAACATTACTAATAAGTAACATGATGTGTACAATCAGCTATTTCTTTTTTCAAAATCATTTGTTATGTAGATTTTATCCACTTTCTACAAACTTATTAACTTAAAAGTGCATGGGGAGACAAGATCTGTTAACTGAGAACTACTGACTGTACAAAAACAAACAAACAAACAAAATAACCTGGACAAGCTAAAAAGCTTCTGCACAGCTAAAGACACAACTAAAGCAAAAAAATAGCCTTCAGACTGAGAAAAGATATTTTCCTGTTGTGAATCTGAGGAGAGCTATTAACCAAACTTTACAAAGATCTCAAATTAATCAACAAGAAAAGAACAAACAGCCACATTTATCACTGAGCAGGAGACATGAACAGAACCTTCTCCCAAGAAGGTACACGAGTGGCTAAAAATCACACGAATCTGCCCATCATCCCTAATCATGGAGAAATGAAAACCAAACCACCCTGAGATATCACCTAACCCCAACAAGAATAGCCCACATCACAAACTGCCAAAGCTACAGATGCTGGTGCGTGTGTGGAGAGAAAGGAACATTTTTACACTGTTGGTGGTATTGGACATTAATTTTGGAAGGAAGTATGGAGACTTCTCCAAGAGCTAAAAATTAACCTCCCACTTTATCCTGCAATCCCATTACTATGTATCTACCCAGAAGAAAAAAAATAATAATTTTACTATAAGAATATCTGTACTCAAATGTTTATAGCAGTTCGACTCACAATTGCAAAGATGTGGAAACAACCCAAGTGCCCATCAACTTATGAATGGATAAACTGGGGTCTATGCAGGCCATGGAACACTATTGAGCCCAGCAATAAAGAAAGATGGAGACTTTACATCTTCTGTATTTACCTGGAAGGATTTGGAGAGTATCCTTCTAAGTAAGATATTACACAAATGGAAAAGCAAGCATCCAATCAATATTAGTTTGAAAGCAGTAGCTGAAGTACCACAAGCCCAGATACAAGAAAAACACATCTACATTTAAGAAGGGGGCAGGGGGAGGAAAGGGGAGAAAAAAAGGGGAGGGGATTGGTAAGCTGTCAGCCATCTGTACAATATAGGGATATACCACACATCTGCTGGTTGAAGAGCTCAACAGCAGATGCAAACAATATAACCTAAATGTATGTAGCCTTGTATTAATCTGAAAAAAAAAATCACATTGTACTCTATAAATGTATACAATTATTATTTGGCCTTTAAAAATAAAATAAAACTTGAAAAACATAAAAACAACAGGCAATCCAAATTGTTGATTCAGTAGATTAAATTTTATTTAATTGCAAATAACAAATTAGTTATATTAATATAACACAATATTTGTCATTGGCTTGTCATTCTACTTAAATATTTAAAAGGACTCTTTCCAAGTTCTCTCGTTATCCAAGACAATATGCTGCGTTTGCTATTCAATTAGAGAGCAAGCTGTCGGCTTCACTTTCAATAAACGATTTTAATTTCTTGGATACATAGTAACCTGTGCCGCTGCTACAAAATTAATACTAGAGAGTCAAAAACATAGAGGTTGGGTTTACTTAGAAAAACATCCTAGTGTTTATCAGGAAATGATGTTTGGCTTAAGATTTTTCTTTTAAATAAAACTGGAAATGTGTATACACAGTTTGGTAGACCATCAATTACACTTTGGATATAATGTTAGCAAGAAAGACTCCTTTACCATAAACTGAGCCGGCCTGTCTGCATAGGAACATAAAATCAGTAAACCTATAGATGAGACAGAAACAATTCAACACTGTGCTTCCTGTGGAAAAGAAGCTGAGCGGCAATATTATCAGAGACTATAGAATTAGAAATTGAAACATGACTATGCCTCCCTTCACATTCTGAAGGAAATGAGACATAGGAAGCTGCGGATAACTAGAATTTAGCCATTCTTTCAGCAGGAAGTTGTGTATAGAGTCAGTGATTTTGCTCATCTGAAGGGCCATAATGACCTCAGCCTCAGCAGTCACCTAGGGCTGGGCAACTATTGCTCCCTTTACTCTTGGGCATGACAGCCACGCTTCACCATCAGGTAGTGTTTATGTTCAGGGCTTTCCAGCTGGAGACAGAGAATGAGAGCGAGACTGTCTTTAAAAGTTTACTCTCCTGATTTGTGGGCATTGATTTTGTATCTTGAGACACAGCTATATTCCTTGATCATTTCTAAGAGCTTTGTCATTGAGTCACTGGGGTTTTCTACGTATAAGATCATGTCATCCACAAAGAGTGACCTCCTCTGATTCCTTTGATCTCCTTCTCTTGCCTTATCGCAAAGGCTAGGACTTCCAGCTAAAGGTACCACAACCAAAGCAAACAGACAGTCTTCAGAATGGGAGAAGAGTTTTGCTTGTTAAAAATCTGTCAAAGGCCTGATAACTAGAATCTACAGAGAACTCTAATTAATAAGAAAAGAGGAAACAGCCCCATTTATAAGTGGGCAGGAAATTTGAACAGAAACTTCTCTGATGATGAGAGACGAATGGTCAAAAATCATCTTTAACCATCAGAGAAAAGCAAAACCACTCTGAGATATCACATAACTCCATCAGTATTATCCCACATCACAAAGTCCCAAATCTGCAGATATGGGCACAGATGTGAAGAGAAGAGAAGACTTCTACACTGACTGCAAACTAATACAACCTTTATGGAAGGAATTATAGGGAATTCTTAAAGAACTGACAGTTAAATTTCTATTTGGTCCCACAATTCCATCCATTACTAGATCTTTATTACCCAGAAGAACAAAAATAATTTACCACAAAGACCTTTGCACCAGAGTGTTTATTGCAGCGGAATTCGTAATTGCCAAGTCATGGAAGGAATCCACATGCCCATCAGCCCATAAATGGATTAACAAACTGTGATATATGTATACCATGGAATACTATTCAGCAATAAAAAGATGGAGACTTTCTATCTTTTACATTTATTTGGATGGAGTTGAAGCACATTCTTCTTAGTAAAGTAAAAATCCAAGGTACTCAATACTAATATGAAACCAATAAACAAAATTACATGCCCACATGAACAATAAAGACAAACATAGCCTGCAATGATAGGGAGAAGATGGGGGGAAGGGTAGCTGGCTGGAGGAAGAACCGTAATTGGTGTGATTTCATCTAATATGCACAGTGTGAGGGTGCTCAGCACGCCTCCCTGGGGGAAGGGCTGTTCTGCAACTTAAACTTTACCTTGGAAGAGAGAACAATGTAACTTTAAAATGTGTACCTCATATAAATTGGAAATAAAAAAATAGAATATGTGGGCTCGGAGCCTGTGGCTCAAGTGGCTAAGGTGCCAGCCACATACACCTGAGTTGGTGGGTTTGAAACCAGCCTGGGCCCACCAAACAACAATGATGGCTGCAACCAAAAAATAGCCGGGCATTGTGGGTGCCTGTAGTCCAGCTACTTGAGAGGCTGAGGCAAGAGAGTTGCTTGAGCCCAGGAGTTGGAGGTTGCTGTGAGCTGTGATGCCA
>NW_003852559.1:3739022-3766600 GCF_000181295.1 Otolemur garnettii | reverse complement strand
AAAAAAAAAAAAAAAAATAGAATATGGGAAAAATAAATAAATAATAAAATAATAAAAGTTTATTCCCAAGGTTAGCAAGAAAATAGTTCTGTGTTTTAGCAAGAAGAAAATAGCTTAGGTAATACATTATAGCAAAACAGAAAATATTTTTCAGGAAAACTATTGCTGTAATGTTTTGTTTTGCTAATCATTAATAATGTCCTTGGCCTTAATAGAGTATTATTGACCAAAGAAAAATTCACTGGATTTATAAGAACAAATAGGACAAATATATAATATATCAGATATTTCCAAATTTCCTTCCAATTGATTATCCCTCTAGAGAGAATTACATCTTTATTTAGAGTCTGATATATGTAATAGCAAGTTAAACCTGTGTTTGTTCATTAATAAACAAAAAGAATAGATAAAGGAATTGAGTTAAATTGTGTACAGGTTTCTCTCTATCTCCTTTTATCCTTTGGTGTTACAGCCTTTGAGGTGAGCCACATTGGCACTGGCAAAAATAATTTTCTATCAGCCTTCTCAACATGTTTGAGGAGAGGAAAGAAAAAGGATGTCTTATTTAGACAAAAGTCTTTTTTTTATCTGTTTCTCTCCTTCTCTCTCTCTCTCTTTTTTTGAGAAGAGATTGGTAGAGGATCACTGCACATTCTTATCCAGTGGTTCTGTTATAACACGTCCTTGACATAGTTACACCAGTGAATCCTCTGGAGAAATAAAAATCTCCATATATGTATCCACTTCATCTTGATGTTGCCTAAAAGAAAAAATACCAGGCAAAGAAATTGTCACTCTCTTTGTCTTCAATGAAGATAATCTTTGGTATTAAGATTAAAAAATATCTTACTCAACTTTAGTCTGGTTGAGTGAATATTCATGAAACACTAATTGAGGACCTATAACATACAAGGACATTCTCAGAAATTGAGGTAAAAAGATAAAGAATTCTTCTTAATTTTTCAGAGCAATTTTAGGTCCACAGCCAAATTTGTAGAGATACGGAAATTTCCCGTTACCCTCTCTGCCCCACATGTGTAACCTCCCCTTTATCAACATCTCTCATTAGAGTGGAACATTTATTATAATTCACCAACTTACATTATCACATTATTATCCATAATTTACATGTCCATAATTTACATGAAGGTCTACTCTTGGTGTTGTAAGTTCTGTGGGTTTAAACATGCATTCACCGGTATAGTGTTATATAATGTAGTTTTACTGCCACAGAAGCCCTCTGTGCTCTGTCTATTCTTCCCTCCCTCTTCACAAAACACTTGTCACCACTGATCTTTTTATTTTTTCTTATAGTATTTGTTTTTCCAGAATGCCATGCAGTTCAATCATATATGCACGATTCCAGATGGGCTCGCAGATGGGCTTCTTTAGATTAGTAAAATTCACTCAAGTTTCCTTCTTGGCTCTTCATGCCATGAAAGCTTATTTCTTTTTAGCACTGAATAATGTTCCATTGTTACAAACGATGCAGCACAGTTCATTTTCCATTCACCTAGTGAAGGGAGGGACGCCTTGGTTGCCTCCACGCTTGGCAATTGTTAATAAACCTGCCAGAAACATTCATGTGTAAATTTTTGGGTGGACATAAATTTCCAACTGGTTTGGGTAAATAAAAAAGTCAACCATTGCTGAATCACATGGTAAGAGAATGTTTATTTTTGTAAAAAACTAGCTAATACTTTCTAGGGTGGCTGGGGCATTCTGTGTCCCTACCTTCTCGTTCTGCTATTCAATATCCTTGTCAGCATTTGGCATTGTCTGTGTTCTGGAACTTCACCATTCTAACAGGTGTGTAGCGGTACTTCATTTTTATTTAGGTTGTATTTTCCTGACAACACATGATGTATCTTTTCATCTGCTTATGTAATGGCAATCTGCAGACAATGTGTAGGGATGGAAAGACTTTACTAGATACTTTGTGCTGTCATCCATCAAAATAGTTTCCTGTCTTTATTATAAAATGGAATAATCAATAGCAGATTCAAATGAATATATGAAAAATATCAGACCAAGAACATAGATGCAAAAATTCTCAACCAGGTCTTGTCAAAACAAATCTAAGAAAGTATACAAGGATTTATTGATCTCAGCCAATCAGGATTTATTCCTGGTAAGCAAGAATATTTCAACATTCAAAAATCGCTCAGTCTAATACAACATCAACAGACTAAAGAAGAAAAATTGCCTGATCTCACCAATAGATGCAGAAAAAGTATTTGACAGAATCTTGCACCCATTAGTGGTGAAAACTGTAAGCAAACTATGGATAGGGAAATTTCTTCAATTCGATAGAGGATCTACAATAAATCTATAGCTAACATCATACTTAATGGTGAGGAATTCAAGTCTTTCCTTCAAATATCAAGAACAAAGCCAGAATATTACCTATCACAACTACTTTTCAATATCAGATTGGAACATACAGCAAATACAATAAGAAAAGAAGGAAAAAAATGGTAATACAAACTGGGATGGAAGAAAGAAGACTGTCCTTATTGAGATGACATATTGTCACTATAGAAAATCCAAAATATCAACCAAAAAATCTGATGAGTGATTATAGTAAGGTTGCAGGATATAAAGTTAATATTCAAAAGTGAATCACGTTCTTATAGGTAACTGCAAATATTTTGAGACAGACTGTGTTATGGTCCATCATTGTATTTCCAAGAAATGTTGTCAACAGTGTCCTTTCTTACTCACATACAAGTTTCAACTTGCTCAGCTAATTGGTATTGGTGTTGCCGGAGGGTTTCACTTGTTTCTGTTTGCACATGTTGTATGTTTTTTGATTTTTGTGTATCTCAAAACTTTTGTAATGACTCATGTATACTAGTAATGAACAACTGAAATTTAAAATTAAAAACACATTCATGTTGATAGTAGAATCCTACTAAATTAAATACACAGGTATAAATCTAACAAATTATAAGTATCTTATGTACAAGATATTTATGAGGAAAAATAAAAATCAGATAAAATATATTTTTAAAAATAACTACATAAATGAAGACATACTCTGTATTCATGGATAGAAAAAATAAATCAGTATTTATAAGATGCCAGTTTGTCCTCACTTGATCTATAGATTTAATATTATCCTATAAAACATCCAGGATATAATCTTATAGACATAAAGAAATTTATTTGAAATTTTATGTGATAGATAACACAATGTTGAACAAGTAGGATGAAGTAAGAGACCTGACACTAACCCCCAGAGTCTTCCTTTAAAGCTACAGTATTCAAGACAGTGTGGTATTGGACAATGAATAGACCAATAGAAGGATGTAACTAGAGAGCCCAGAAACAGACCTCTAGAAGTATAGCCAGTTGATCTTACAAAAGAGAATTGAATTAAAAAAGTTATAAGCTGGATTTTATTTTATTTTATTTATTTTTTGAAGCAGAGTCTCAAGCTGTCACTCTTGGTAGAGTGCTATGGCATCACAGCTCACAGCAACCTCAAACTCTTGGTCTTAAGCAATTCCCTTGCCTCAGCCTCCCATGTAGCTGGGACTACAGGCACCTGCCACAAAGCCTGGCTATTTTTTGGTTGTAGTTGTCATTGTTGTTTGGCAGGCCTGGGTTGGATTTAAACCTGCCAGCTCCACTGTATGTGGCTGGTGCCCTAGCTGCTAAGTTACAGGCACCAAGCCTAAGCTGGACTTTATTGAAGTTAAACAATTTTGCTCTTGTAAAGGTAATAAAAGTACAAATCCCAGATTAGGAAAAACTATTTTCAAGAGACGCATGTGATAAAGAACTACTTGTATTATCCAAAATATACTGAAAATTTTCAAACTCAGCAATAAAAAATGACCAACTAGATTAAAAAAATGGTTCAAAGATCCAAACATACCCTTCATCAAAGGAAATACACATGTAGCAAATGAGTCCATACAGAAGATTTATTTTTTCTTGAGACAGTACCACTCTGTTGCCCAGACTAGAGTGTCACGGAGTCATCATCTCACAGCAACTTCAGACCCCTGGGTCAAGCCATCTTTCTGCCTCAGCCTCCAGAGAAGCTGAGGCTACAGGTGCCCACCACACCACCTGGCTAATTTTTCAATTTTTAGTAGAGATGGTGTCATGCTCTTGGCTAGGCTGGTGTCGAATTTCTGAGCTCAAGGGATCTCTCACCTTGCCCTCCCAGAGTGCTGGGATTACAAGCATGGGCCTTCGTGCCTGGCCCATACAAAGGACTTTAACATCATTCATCTGAAGGAATTGAAAATCCAAATAACAATGAAATGCCACAGTCCGCCTATTAGAATGCAAAGTTGCAGAAAACTGGCAACACCCAATGCTGAGAAAGATACCGAGCAACAGGAATTCTCTTTCATTGTAGGTGGGAATGAAAATGATACAGCCACCCTAGGAAAAGATATTCTTTTTTTTTTTAGGAAAAGATATTCTTACCCTGTGATTCAGCAACCAGACCTCTTGATATTTACGCACATGAGTTGAAAACATACAATCATGCAAAACTTTGCACATGAATGTTTTCAGGAGATTTATTCATCATTGCCGAACTTGTAAGCAACTGAGAAGTTCTGCACAAGGTAAATAGATAAATAATAACATCCAGACAATGGACTATTATTCAGTGTTAAAAGGAAATGAGGTATCATGCTGTGAACATCCAAGGAGGAGACTTAAATGCATGTTACTATCTGTGTACAGAAGCCGATCTGAGAGTTTAGCTGAAAGCATGCAAAATGTGTGTTTTCAACTATATGACATTCTGGAAAAGCCAGTTCAATGGGACAATAAAAAGATGAGTAATTCTCAAAGTTTAACGAGGAGGGAGGAATGAATAAGCAGAGTACGGAATTTTATGGCAGTGAAACTGCTCTACATGATTCTATAATGGTGAATGCAGGTCATTGTACATTTGTTGAAATCCACAAAGTGCACAACATCAAGACTGAATTCTAAAGTAAACTGCAGACTTTGGATGATAACGTGTTAATACAAATTCATTAATGGCAAATTGTACCACAGTGGTTGTGGAAGGCCATGTTTGGGAGTCTGTGTGTATATAGGGGCAGTTTCGAATTTTGCTGTGAATCTGAATTTCTCTAAAAATAATGCTTACTTAAAAATAAGAGACTACTAGTAATTATAGAATCTCCAGCACATTAACTGTCCCTTAAATTAATCAGGCTTCTATCACAAACCTATATTTCACTTGCATCAGGTTTCTTTTTGTTGCTGTTGTTTGTTTACGAAGCACAAGCATGTATCATACCTTACTTTATTGGTTCCTTAGAAGAGCTTTTATTTTTTTAACCTTAACTCAGGTATTATTATTTTCCCTATCTAGATAAGAAAAACATAGGTGAAAAGTTAAATTCCGCATCATTTAACTATGTTTATCTTCAGCATCTAAATATGATTAACCCAGTTTCCTCTTTTATTCTTGAACACAACAAAAAGGAGAGAATAAAATCAGTTTTAGCAACACCAAAAATAAATAACTAGGGTTTGATTAAGCTAAAAAGCTTCTGCACAGCTCAGGGTACCACAAACAAAGCAAACAGACAGCCTTCAGAGTGGGAACCAATATACAAGGAGGAGCTCATAAGAACCATAAAATACAAATATGGACTAGTAAGAGGGTGGGTGGAGGAGGGAGAGGGGCAGGGGAGGAGGAGAGGAGGGTGACTGGCCAGAGGAGGGAAGGCATTTGGTGGAATGTCACCTAATGTGCACAATGGGAGAGTGTTAGCTTGCCCCTTGGGTGAGGGGCTCTTCTACAACTTGAACTTTACCTTGAAAGTGAGAACAACGTAACCCCAAAGTTTATACTCTCATATTAATTTGAAATGAAAAAGAATAAGTTCAGCTTTAGAAAAACCTAAATTTTAATAGCGGTATTCCAGTGGTAACTGAAAAAGGAAAATAGTTTTGGAGCACAGATGAGTAATCAGCTGTGAACATGTAGACTCCGTGTGGACCGGACTGTTTCTAGTTACTCTCCCACTAAGTGAAATATGTCAAGAAAACATGTACACATATTTTAAAGGAGGAGCAGAAACAAAGGATGGCTTGATTTTACTTCATTACTGAAAGTAAAATTAGACTACTTTGGAAAAAATTCTAAAGAAAAGAACCCTAATCTCTTCCCATTAGAAATTTTAAGAAAAGTTTAAAGGGAAATAAAAAGGGGAGTATGAAGAGAGAGGAAGACCGCACACATTCTTTACTTATCCCAGAGAAGGTAGGACTTTTAGTTTGAGTTGGATGAATTCTCTGAAGTTCAGAAACATTTATTTTTAGTATATGCATTTCATTACCTTGTACCTTCAATTTCTTCTGTTGTACAATTTTTATTCTCTATTACTATAAACAAAACCAGAAATTGACTACATTTTTTGAACAAGAAAAATCTTTTAATTTCATTGTTCATGTCTCAATCCTTTTAGTTTAAATTTTTACCATTAAATATTATCATTAAAACACTACTCTTGACAGTGTCCCCAAACCAAATCACAGATAAAATTCTTTGGTTAGCTAGTTATCTTAAAGGTCCACATTAGTTAAGTTCTTTCTACTAGATAAGCTAGTTACCTATTTATTTTGTATTATTTAATAAAAATCAATATTAGCTAGTTTTCTAAGATGATAAAGTTCAATGTGGAGAGGCTTCCATGGTTGGGAGAACTGAATCCTCAGCGAGGAATATCTGGTGTTAACTATGGTAATCATCTTGAGACTGAGATGATCTTGCTCTTCTCTGGATTGCCAGAACTGGAAACTACATATGGCAAACGATGACACTCTCTACGTATTTTTTGAACAATAGTGAGTTAGGAGATGTGGTATGGTTTGTAAGAAAAGTCTGGCTTTCTGCTCCACTAATGTAATTTTTGGAAAAATAGTGCCCTGATGAGAAAGTTTGCTTTGAAATCACAATTATTAGGAATTGAAGAATGCAAAGTAATGAGGATTGAAAATGAACCCCATCATTTTCAGTGAAATTGGTGCTTGAGAAGTATCATTATAACACCCATGACAATGAGAGTCAGGAATGGGAAATGTTTTCTTCGCCATGTGTGTGCCAAAGAAGGTGGTGGGGGGGAGAGTAATAGCTGGGTGCAGCACATTTATGTCAAGAAAATGAAAAAAAATCACCTTAAAAGTTGGCTTTAATAGAGTCACAAGATCTAGAGACTAAACAGACATTTAAATACACTGCAAATATCAAATGTGTTCTTTTGAAAGGTGCTAAAATGATCAAAATCTAACCAGTATATCTTAGAGTAATCAACAAACAAGTCAGTGTGACCAAGCTTATCTTTATAATTTATTAAATTTTTTGTATCACAACAAGTTCCACTTAAGTAACTTTAAGAATATTTAAAAGGAGTTGCTATCCCTATCCTAGCTGTCTGTAATGATAATCAGTATATACTACAAAGAAAGGAAAGATAATACTTTTAATCAGATGGTTTAGCTGTCAGTTTAACAGAAAATACGTATCTATGCTATACATACATATAGGAAGCTTATAGGTGAATGTGAATTAGTAAACATGTTTTCAATTTAATCATAAATATGATATTACTCAGGAAAGAAAATTATAACAATTTAAGTATTCTTATCTTCATAAAGGGAACATTATTGCTGATCTTAGTCACATTTTAAAAAATTAAAATATCATCAAACACTAAGATTTTTGGTTTCAAGCTTACATCTGTTTTCCTTAGATGAATTTTATTTTATTTATTTTTTTATTTTTTTATTTTTTTTGAGACAGAGCCTCAAGCTGTCCCCCTGGGTAGAGTGCCGTGGCATTACAGCTCACAGCAACCTCCAACTCCTGGGCTCAAGCGAGTCTCCTGCCTCAGCCTCCCAAGTAGCTGGAATCACAGGTGCCTGCCACAATGCCCTGCTATTTTTTGGTTGCAGCCGTCATTGTTGTTTGGCGGGTCCGGGCTGGGGATTTGAACCCGCCACCTTAGGTGTATGCGGCTGGAGCCTTAGCCGGTTGAGCTATAGGCACCGAGCCCTTAGGTGAATTTTATAAGTAGAAATCCTTCCAGAGGTATTGACATTTTCCATTACCACAAACTGTCAAATACTTTGCATAAACACACTTGAATAATTTTTGAAAATTGGTATTCTGGAATGCCAAGGAAGCGTTGTTCTTGAGATTGTTTTTAGGAATAATGTAAAGTAGAATTTAAAATAGAAAATTCAATGGACTCTCTATTTATGATGTAGAGATGAAAATAAGATTTATTATCTATTGATGGATGATATGAAAATAACTTGGTTCTAACTTGAAGAGCACATACCATTTAAACAGAAACCCAGGCACAGATGGAAATTGTTATTCCAATGGACGACCCAGTGAACACTACCCATAAATAAAGTGCAATGAAAATGTGTAGTCCAAGCAAAGATCATGCATTATTTTGTGTCAGCCACTATACAAGGCACACATAGACTTCATCCACTTGTAATAATATTGTACTAAACATAAGGTAAGAGGTCTTTGTTCCTTTAGTAACTAACACAAAGAAATTCCAGCAGAGATTCCTAGGCTAGATGTGAAATCTGAGTTGAATATGACTGAAAGAGTCCCCATGAAGACACTTCTCATCTTTCTTCAAACATCTTTTGATGCCTAACAAAATGAAGCACAGCTTCTGTCCCAGGAAAGATCTTAGAATTTTACCAAATAACCTCCTTCCTTCCTCAAAGCTTTATGGACTGTCCAAGAGAGATATTGTTTTCTCTTCTTTTCATGCAATAATTTTACATTTAAAGTTGTTAGGGTTTTTACTTAGTTCTCTTACATTATTAAAGATACTTTAGGGGAGGAAAGGAAGAGGAAAAGCATGCTGATGAAATTACTTTGGTACATTTGACATACTTGGTAAGGCAGCCACGCTTACTCTTTGTCCAAAGCTTTGAATCCATGAGTAAGTGAAAACTTTAAAATAAATACCCAAAAGTATAAACCACAAACAAGGTCAAAATATTAATAGAGCTGAGAGGCTCTTAATATCAACAAAAACATACAAATTCTTTTGAAGGCCTAGGTTAGTATTTATTTCATTAGGACTTCCTAGCACTTCACTGTGTACCTTAGAGGATAGCTTCCTAATCTCTCATTTCCACCTAGGTAAATGAAAACTGTCACAGAGATGTTACAAAATTATTTGATACAAAATGATGTTTGTAGAAGTAAGAACTTGCTCAATCATATAGCTGTTTTCAAAGGCTCTCCACTAGTTCCAGAGAGCACTGAAATCTGAAACTGAATTGTACAGTGTTCATATTTCAAAGATATGATGACTACTGTGATTAAAACTGAAGTTTTATATGTTATGTTGAAAATAAACAGAAACACAACTAAATAAATCTCATACTGTAAAACTGAGCAAAAATTAGACTGACTTGTTAAACAAAGAGTATCCCAATTCTCATCAGTCTTCTTATCTTAAAAGACTGAGGTAAAAACTATGTAATATATTTGATATAGTTCTAAAACATAGGATACCATGCTCATTGCTGGGCTATTTCCTCTCCATCTCCCTCAACATTTTTTTTTTTCTATTTCCTCTGCATGGACTTAGAATTATTTTGGAATCCAGTACCACATTGATCTGTAGGAACCCTTCTCTTCACCTGTCTTAAATTCTAAATTGTAACATACTCTCTCTCTCTTTCTGTAGGCATATATATATGTGTGTATATATGTGAATATATATGTATATATACATAGACACAGAGTAGCCATAAAGTTTGTGTGCAATTTTAAATTGCACACGAACTTTATGGCTAATCCATATTTGCTCTCCAAAAGTATAAGACCTTATATTATCTTTTAGAGTCCTAATTGCATATATATAAATGTGCAATGCACAGAGACAACCACAACATAATAAATTAAGTTGACTCTTTGATTATTTATCCAGGTGTTCTTCTCTATAAAAAGTCGTAGTCTGAATAAACAAAAAATAGCAATAGTCTGTGTTTATTAGAGTAAGTTTTTATATTTTCATTACACAGAAACATATCAGTGAACTGGAAACTAAATAAGAAGCAATAGCCTAAGTTACCACACAAAGGATATTTTGTTTGGTATTTATAAATTTTCTTAGAATAAAGCCGTGTTTATGGGAAAATTCTAAACCACACATGATTTGGGTAATTCCTTCCACCTTTATGGTTAATTTACTGTACATACAGCTTTCAAAAATTATACAAGTTGGAAAACGGAAATGCAAAAGAATAATCATATGCTTCTAATATCTTTTCTTGAAACTATCAATATTTCCGTGGGGAACATTTCATCTGTTGATCTTGATTGGTAGGATCCATGGTTGATACTAAATGCAGATTGAGATGTGTCTACATATTAAGTGTCAAGTGTAGAGGAGGAATGTCAATTATCTTACCACTCCTGTGATAACCCTTACTACATAAATATTCACTCCTGGACACACAATTTGATGCCCTTGGAAAATTCAAACTGTAGGAGGCAACGCTAGCCGGAAGCAATTTCTCAAAATGTTTAAAAAATCATAGTCATTAAGCAAGAAGCAACACAGTACAAGTAAAATTAACTATGCTTTCCCTTCGCAATGCCCCTGACAGATGGAGTCTGTCTGTTCAGTCTAACAATATCAGAAAATCATTTGACACTCAAGGAAAATAAGTGATCTGGTTATGTGATTATAAAATTTATGAATCACACTTTTAAGAATTTCATAGAACTGAAAGTTTCCACTCTTTCGAAAGCAAACATTTGGTGATTGCTTGCATTAATGCCAAAACATGTATCTGAAATTATTAAGGGAAGAATGGAGGTATTGATAGATAGTTTTATTTATTTATTTATTTGTTGCCAATTCTCCCCCACTAACATTCCACTTTTCCTTATTATTAAAGCTAAGTACATTTCATTTCAAGTGAAAACTGTTGACTGAGACTCTGTAGAATTAAAGAAAAAACATTTTTAAGGATACAGTAGTAGTTCACAGAAAACAAGACACCATTAAACTGCAAAACCTTGCAAATACCCCCAATCTTCAAACCCCCAGGTATTTAGCATCAAGAGTTTAACTATGTCCCTTTAAGACGTTATTACTAATCCACCTTGGTGCAAAGTATTTTAGTGCAAGTCACACATTTGTGAGAGAACAAAGCTGATTGGCCTACTATGGATCAGGCCGGTCACTCACACGTGAACAGCAGGCCTTTCATAAATAAGGTTTTGAGGGCCCATTCCTATGCATTGATTTACGCCAATCTTTGCAAGAGAGAAGAGAATCCTGGCGAATCAGGCAAAAAGACTGATGGGTGCTTATGTTAAATTACACCTTTTTCATTTTAAAGTAAAGTCTCTCTAGATATGTAAATAAGTAGTAATAAATAAAAACCAATAATTTAAACTTGCCAGAAATTTCAATCTCACATCTAATCTAAAGCATTTAGAATTAGAATGTCTTAAAAAATAATATTAGGTATTTTAATAGTCCATTTCCAAAAAAAGAAGAAAAAGCAACAAAACACCAAGTTAAAATAAAATATTCTATGTAAATGTCTCTCCACAGAGTATACATATGTATTTTATCTTGTGCCTCGCCAGCATCTGTTCTTTCTCCTTTGTGCCCAAACATCTGCTCTGTTCACGTGTTCTCACTTCCCTTCGTGCATATCCAAGAGAGGATGACATGACCTCCACGTGGGAAGGGACGATGACAAGCCTGAGGATATCTCAGTTCAAAACTGGAAAAAATTATCCATTTGCTGCTTAATATGTTAACAGTATAAACATCTTTTTTTCCAATATCATCTTGCCGTCCATTTAGATGTTATAATTTAACATCCCTGTATAATCCATCCTGCTCTTCAGGAAAGAATAGAGACATAATTAGAGTGTGCCATGAAGCGTTCAACACATTCATCATCCCAATCTCTCTGAGTAAACAAAGCGCCTCTTTGCCCTTGCAACACACTCAAACAAGATGTTTTGCTTATTAGTTTATACAGATTGCATATGTTTATGTGCTGAGTGCTGGAAAAATTCCTGATACTGTCTCATTTTCTGCCCTGCTTTCAGGCAGAGCAACCAACTCTAGCACATCTCAGGAAAAAAAGAAAAAGTTTGTCATTTTTTTATGGAGATGATCTTGTGGTTGGCTATATCATAGTACACTTACAGAGCTCTGTAAATATATTGAATATGTTATAGCAAACATCCAAAATCTAGGGAAAATTTCAGAACTTCAGTAAATATCTCATGTAAAATCCTAGAAAATTAGGTATCAAAGTGTTTTAGTTTAGAAGACTTTTAGCAAATTTGGGTTATATCCCAGAGTATTCTTAGGATAGGGGGAATATGAGTACTCTATGACATAATAACAATGATAATAGCAACCATATTATCTAGTAGTTATTAAGCATTTTTGATGTGTCAAATATTTGCTAAAATTGTATGTAAATCAACATATTCAATAATCTAAAAGCATGAAGGAGAATGCTGTTAATATTCACTTTTTGCAAATTAAGAAATAGATTCAGTCCAGATTATTAACTTATATGAACTCTTTTTTTTTTTTTTTGAGACAGAGCCTCAGGCAGTCCCCCTGGGTAGAGTGCTGTGGCATCACAACTCACAGCAACCTCCAACTCCTGGGCTCAAGTGAGTCTCCTGCCTCCACCTCTGAAGTACCTGGGACCACTGGAGCCCGCCACAATGCCAGGCTATTTTTTGGTTGCAGCCATCATTGTTGTTTGGCAGGTCCAGGCTGGATTCGAACTCGCCACCTTAGGTGTATGTGGCTGACGCCTTAGCCACTTGAGCCACAGGCGCCGAGCCACTTATATGAACTCTTAAACTAACAAATGCTGAAGTTGAATGGCACTGGAAACCCTGTTCTCTACTACTTCTATACAATTGTCACAACTCTTACAAACAGCAGTGGAGATGAGCATGTGTACTTTCTAGACCAATGTACTGTTTAACCCAATTAATTCCTCACAGAGAATTTATGATCTCCATTTAACAGTGCCTAAGGAAGAAGACTAGGCAAATCATTTAGCTATAAAAAAAAAAAAAAGAGTGACATTCTTTAGTTAAAGACAGCGAATAAAAGCTAGGTTTAAGAATATCAATTAAATGGACTTTAGCAAAAACATTACTGTGAGGGACAAAGGGATGTTAAGTTTTTTAACTGCATTATGTAGATACATGTTGCCCCAATAGGGAAGTCACCCCATGGTTTGGAGGAAGAGGAAATTCTTTCTGAACCTCAGAGTTTTACCATGTAGCTGTGTTGCATTATCTCTCCAGACCTGCAAAAAAGTCTGCTCTCTCGCAGGCTATGGTTGAAAGAAAACGTCACCCAGCTTAGGGACACTGCCAGAGTTCCTTTGATACCATACCATCTTCTCATTTGAAAGAACATGTAGAAAATTACAGCCTCTACTGGGTTGTGTGATGCTATAAGAAATGAAGAGTGACTGCCAGATCCCCAGCTCCATAATCGACAAGAGGACTCAGGCAAATACTCAGAAATCTCGAGTTTATTTATATCAGTATTTACCACCTCATATTCCAACAGAAATAGTAAGAGCAGAAGCTTGAAAACCCTTGCAGAGGAGAAAAATGTTATAAACAAGACCACTTTTTAATATCTCTGATATGCTGTTTGAAATTAATATGTCATAGAATGAAACAGTGTGTACTATGTGATCTAATAAGAAGTCATAGAAGGAACATTTTTCTTTGAATTTACACAGGCCTTACTTTTAATTCCAATTCAACAACTTTTATGTAATGAGACTTTGAGTTGGTTACATGCTCTCAAAAAGTTCATCTTTTAAGACAGTCTACATTTTTATTTAAGTTACTCTTGGGCATGTAAATCTTGTAAATGGAAAAATAAAATTGGCATTTTTGGATTTTTGAAAATCTTTTAAAAAATCATAAAACCTAAAGCTTCAAGTCTAAAATATTCTTACTGGACCCCTACTTTAAAATATAAAGGCATTTAAAGAGTACTATAGCAAAAAAAACCCTACAAATTAGCACTCTGCAAAGCTTAGACTCAAAAAAATCTGCTCTGTAATTAGACAAAATCACATTCCTCTATTGTGAAAAAAACACTTGAGTAATAAGCTTCACCTTAAAAATCACATTTGAATTGAGAAGGTGAACTTTTCATGAAATTTTCATAACTTCCCTGTATCTAATATGTTTATCTGTATTTTCTGTGAGGATTTAATCAGAAATGTCTGAATAAAAGAACAGATGGAAGCTTCATTTAAATTTAGAGAGAATGAATACCACATGCTGAGCTCAATAAAGAAATTTAAATAAGTTTTTCATCTTATATAAATTTTATTTAATGATGCATTCAACTTAGGAATTTAAAATAGCAAAAACCCTGACTTTAAAACAACAACTCCTACAATGTTTCATGCTTCTATGGGTAAAATTATGTTCTGATACTAGAGAAATGTTCAGGATGTTCTCTAAAGGATGTTGACCTTCCATTCCTGATTACATTTATTATTTCATACGAGTCTAACTTGTCTTACAAACGAACAATATGTCACTCATGATTCTAGGTAGAAGGAAGAAAGAATTAAGCTTGAATGTGAAGATGAAAATGTATTTTAAACAACTTTTTAAACATATTTTCTTTAGTTATCATTCATTATTTGCAGGTTTTTTGGTTATTCCTTTTGTGTATCTTCCTCCCTCAGTTATTCTTAGGATTTCAAGAAAATTATCTCTTGCTTTGCCTAATTTTTAAAACACCATAAGGAATATAAAAATGATTTTTCCCTTTTAATGATTTTCTTTATTGGTTCAGTACAGAACTCCATATGACACAATGGAGGTGAAAGGAACTAACATATTTACGTGAATTCATAAACACAGAGTAGTATCAGTCCTTATTACTGAAAGTGACAACAGAAAGACAGAAAGCTGAGGGTGATTGACCCTTGAGAGAAAGGCCTATACAAAATGAGATCTGATATTATTAGACTTGTCCTCTGAGGGAACTTTGCAATCGAGGCTGCTTAGTGCATAGAACTTAAGCAGAACACCTCAGCCTTTGGTCTTAGGTGTCAGAAGATGGCATTGGGGGGGAGCAGAAGGGCAGAGATTCCAAAGAACTCCCATAAAGAAAGGATCTCCAGCAAAAGGAGCCCCCAGATGTACATCCAAGTGTTCATAGATCCTTAGATTACATCTAAACTGTGCATGCTTACGGAAAATTTCAAGTTTCTCTGTCAAATTCTCAGGATAAGGCTGAAAGATCAGCACAATTAAAAGGAATAAAAAAAGTTAGACACTTAAACATTTTCTTGCATGCAGAGAAATAGGGAAAGGGCACCAACGGTTGAAAAAAAGCCATTGAGAGAATCTCAATCTGAGGTGAGCTTTACAAATAAATGCATAGTGAGCTAACGGAGAGTATGATAATTGGCTAAATGGAAACTATAAAATGGAAAGTAAAAATCAAGATGAGACCAAATAAAAATAGAAACTGTAGAACCAAAGAATTCAATGACAAACTTTAATGAAGGGCTCATCATACAGTAAAGAAAGCAGAAAAATCTTCAGAATAGAAACACATACTCTGAAGTTATCCAATCTCAGGAATATAAAGGAAAAAGAGAGTTTCCCCCAAAGGAGAATTTTTAATTTTGCATAGTATTAACTTAAATATCAATAATATCAATCTAAATTAAATTTAATTGGCCTCAGCATAAATGAAAATAATAAGAATGATGCAGATAAATAAATAGTTACAATTTTTTTCCCCATTTTGGTGAAAAATATTAAATTGCATGTTTTGCTTGCATCACTTTGCAACTTCAATGAGTTTGGCAAAACTTCAGGTATATTAAAAAATACTGGCATGTCATAATAAAAATTCTAAGAATCAAAGATAAGGAAAATATATTGAAGGAAAACAGAGAAACGTGTACCATTGCACAGAGGGACACAATCAATTCATAGTTGAGTTCATTTTAAAAACAATGAAGATGAACAACCGTGAAATGCCAACTGTTGGCACTTTAAATCTACAACACTTTAAATAAAGGGTAGGAGAAAAATGATAAAGAAAATTAATCAAACGGAAGGAAAATGCTTATGGGTGTTAACATGAGTCTGCAGAAATAAAAAAGCAATAGGAATTGGTAAATATTTCAGTAAATAAATAGGACTTTAACTTTTGTTTGATTAAATTAATTGAAATTTTTTTTTTTTTTTGCAGATCATCCTGTTTCTCTTTTTCTTTTTCTTTGGCAGATCATTCTATTTCTCTTTTTCTTTTTACTCTTCCTTTCTTATTATTGTCCTCTAGTTCTGAAAAATTCTTTCTGAGAGTGTTTAGGTAAGGATAATCATGGTAATTGTCTGTGCCTAGGTGAGGAGAGAATGGGTGGTAGTTGGCATAAGATTTAAGAACCCGTGTGGGATGAGGAGAGAATGTGGGTAGGAGGGCAGATGTGGGATGTTGAGTGCTGACTAGGTGCAGAGGGCATCCTCATAGTGTGGCCATGGATGTCAGAGCAGAAGCTAGTTGGAAAAAGCCTGAACACAGGTCAGTGGGCCAGTGTAAGTAGTCATCGCAGTGGCAAAATGATGCCCTCTTAGGTGGGGGTGACACACAGCATGAAGTCCAAGCATGTACATACTGTAGGCACCGTGTGGGAAGGCTGTCCAAGGCTGAGACACTGATGTCTAAATGAAGTCTGATGGACACTCTATTAAAGAGGTGGTTCTATGGGGTGGCACTTGTGGCTCAAAAGGGTAGAGCACTGGCCCTATATGCTGGAGGTGGCGGGTTCAAACCCAGCCCCAGACAAAAAAAAGAGAGATGGTTCTATGCAAGGTTTTGGAGTGAGGGTGGTGCAGGGATGTGTTCTCCTTGGAACAATCTCATGTGTGATGTCATAACCCGAGGGTGATGAGGAAAACACCCTTCCTCTGTTGAATAGACTTTCAAAGAACAGTGAGAGACCAAAGTTAAGTTTTTGTTCTGATCATGTTCTGTGCATTGTGCTTATTCAAGGTCCTGCTTATATATGTCATATTCATCAAGTCTTTGCATCCCTACTTAATGAAATGATGAAAATGGGGTTCAGATAACAAAGTAATGTTCCCAAGTTCACACAGGAAAAAAGCCAAGACCAGAACGTACTTCTTTGAATCCTTAGTACAATGCCCATTTCCCTGCTACCGCACTGCGCTTTAAGATCAGTTATCCAAACCCTCATTATAAGATCACTCAGTGGGAATAAATAGTAAAATGTGTGTTTTTAATGTTTCTCTACCATATATTTTTATCTCAGAGACCATGGCAATTGTAAGTTGAAGCTGAAAAACAAAAACTATTTTTGTACAACACTTTATAAAATACAAATGTTTTTCATATGCAGTATCAACCTTAATAAAAATTAACATAGAACAATTAAAGCTTATTATATTTTTATTAGAGAGGTTCTAGATTTATTAATAAATAGAGAAGGATTCATATAGCATATATTTTATGATACTTACACAAGAATACCCAGATAGTTGAGAACAACATTTTTCAGCAGTTTCTAGATTAGACTACCCCAATACGTGAGGAGGGCAGGAATGAGAATATGAACTTTGAGTTCATAAAAGTTGGTATTTAATGTATAGATCCTAATTCACTAGTTGTGAGAGGTTTGGGTAATTACTTAACCTCTTTTAGCCAGTTTCCTAAAGTAATTAAAAATAGAATTCTAAATATTTTAGAGGTTTTGTTTCTTCCAGGAGGAATGACTTAGACCTTGGTGGTGTGGGCCATTCTCACTCAAAGTGCCTTTGATCTGCATTTCTCTGACAATGGGGACAATGAGCATCTTTTCTTGTGTTTGTTGGCCATTCATCTGCCCTCATGGGGAAAGTTTCTTTTCATGTATCTTGCCCAGTTTTTAATGGGGTTGTTTGCTCTTTTCTTCTTGTTTTTCTTGAGTTCTTTGCAGATTCTAGTTAATAGCTCTTTGAGGGATTCGTAGCACACAAATGTCATCTCCCAGTCTAAAGTTTGTCCCTTTGCTTTGTTGATTGTGTCTTTAGCTGTCCAGAAACTTTTAACTTAATCAGGTCCCATTTATTTACATTTGTTGCTGCTGCAATTGTCAGTGGGGTCTTTTTCATCAATCCATTTCCTAGGCCAATAAGATTAAAACTTTTTCCCACACACTCTTCTGGGAGCTTTTATAATTTCAAGCCTTTGATTTAAATCTTTTATCCTTCATGAGTTTATTATCATAAGTGGGGACAGGTGTGTGTCCATATGCACATTTCTTTGTCTAGAGCCATGATGCTTCAAGTCTAGAATAGCCTCTCTCTTGAACTCACATACTTGAAGATTCACACTTCACATTTTCCTCATAACCCATATTCATCTAGACAGCCTGTGCTTACTGTCCAATTGAATGCAGCTGTCATGTCTTTTTCAACAAGTTTTCTTGCCTATGACAAGTACTTTGTATGGTGAAGAATTTCTATGACCATTTAACTGGATTTCACAAACCCCAAGCAATACGCATTCTAAGGTGCTATTTGAAATAAATATTTGCTCAGAAAATATCAGTGGAAACAGTGCAATTTTATATGTTTAAAATTACTCAATTTTTTGTATTATTTAGATTCTAAGGCATATACAGTTGTCAAAATTTTCATAAATATATTTTCTGCCTCTATGCTAACAAGTGTATCAATAGCTTTAGCGATAGATATGGGGGAAGGAACTTGAACAACAGAACATGCTAGGTGAGCACTTTTCTCCTTGGCAATGCAAGAGGCAAGTCTATGGAAAAATTTTTTAAAAGGCTTATAGTAAGACATAATAGTTGTGAGAAAAGCTACCACAGTTTCCTGACAAAAAGACTGAGATTTAATCAGCCCAAGCTGCTTTTGCAGCCATGGCTGAGGCAGGTTCCCTTCACTGTCAGGGAGCAGGATGTCTGTCAAGGCTGCAGCAAAGCCAATGGGATTTGTGCCAATGTGTTGCCGACAGACAGCAAGTGAGTCACGTACGCCCCTGACTTTACTTCTGCATGTTCTGATCTTGTGTTATGTATTTAAAATACTGAGCCTTTTCATCATTAGGGAAAAAAAAAAAAAAAACATCTAGAAGAAATATTGCTATTACAGCCATGAAAAGGGGGAAACGCTGCTTCAGGGTTTATTAAGGCTACTAGGCAGACTTCTGATGCTGAGGAAAGCAACAAACCCTAATGGCCATATATCAAAAGCCTTGAAGCTTCAGAAAAATGCAATTAAACATTTTCATTTGAAAATAGGGAGGCAGTGGTAAGAATTACATGCTCTATCTGACATTATAATACTATGACATGCAAGCAAGCCCCTGGAGGCAGTTGTCACACCACTTCATGACCTTGAATGAGTAACTTAACCTCCTCACTGATTTTCTTATCTACGAAATGGGGAAATAATGCCAACGTCCTTGATGAATAGAAAAGTTAGATAATCGATGTAAAGGCTCTAGCATAGGATAGATACTTAAAACTGATAAACTTCACTTACACTTCATAATATTAGAGAAAAATCCCAGATTGCCCATTTCTATACAGGGTCTCAACCCATTTCAGAGTTGTTCAGCAACTATTTGCAGAATTAAGTTAACATACACAGAATTGTGTAGTCTAATGCTCACCCTTTCTGGGAACATGTGACCCTCTAGCCAGATGATAAATGAGGGCAGAAGGTGGAACTGCTCACAGCACTGGAAGAAAGGCTGATTAAATCAGGACTCGCAGTAATATCTTACTACATGCTAATAAATGCCATGTCCAGCCTACAGGAATAAATGTATGTGAAATGCTGAGTATCTCGAATTGCCAAAAATCTTATTATTAAGCTTTTATAAAATTTATAAAAAATGATACCCATTTATGAGCTACCATGTATGAGCATTTACAATGTCCTCACTAGAATACTTTAATATTTTGTTTAATGTACCATAGTTTAATATATAATCTCCCTTTACTTTTATGAAAAATGAAAGGCATATATCGCTCTCTCGCCCTCTCTCATGGTATACACGTATATACAGCCATTCCTTGCTAGACAGTGGGCATTAACTCTGAGAAATGTGTCATTAGGTGATTTCCTCATTGTGCAAACAGCATAGAGTGCCCTATCCCGAACCCGGGTGGCATAGTGTACTACACACCTGGGCTATTGCTCCTGGGCTACAGATCTGTGTAGCATGTCACTGTATTCAGTGCTGGAGGGAACTCTAACCCAGTGCTAAGTACTATGCATGTATATGTCCAAACATGTCTAACATAGAAAAGGGACAGCAAAAATGCAGCATAAAAATTTCCTGGGACCACCATCATCTCGACAGTCTGTCATCGACAGAAACACCAGCATGTGACAAATGTTCTCACCTAGACAGAGAGACAGACAGATAAGCCTGATATCTTTCTTGCTATATAAATGTACAGATTTATATGCTCACTTATGCCATGTATTTTACTTCTGCACATTTTGACCTTTTATTATGTTATTTGTAGAACATACCAAGCCTTGATATCTCTAGAAAAAGACATTTAAGGAGAAAATGTTGCTATGAAAAGGAAGGGGAAAAAATCTATCTATACGTGCATTTCAACACTCTGGCTTACTTACGATCTGTGTTTCTGAGCCAGGAGTTAAACTTAGTTCTGTTTACCCTAAAAACACATGCCATTTCATTTACACTATGCTGAAAACATTCTGCATTTAAATTGGCGTGGTGATTAAAGGCAGTATACGTGCGTCAAGGTTGTGTGTATAGACTTTGATGGAATCAGAAAAACGAAAAACTAATTGAACACTTCTCCTGGTGCAAAATTGTCACTATGGTATGTAGTGTAATAAACTGTCGCTAGACATTCTTCTATCTTGTTATATTTGTAAGCAGAAGCCACATTTATTTATACTTTTCTAAGCACTTACTTCCCTAAAGAAATCCCCATTTCTATTTAAACACTCAAATCAGGAATATGAAAAGCACCAGATCATGATAACTAATTGTGCTGCCTATGGAAATATTTGCTAACTTTCCCCCCCAAAATGCAAGAATGATTACATTATAGAAAGAAAACTTTTTGCATACAAAATTGATTGATTCACTTAGATTTTAAGTAGCCTTGGATAAAAGAATTATAGTGGAAAAAAAAAGGAACTTGCTGTTGATTTTAATTGTCTACAAAATACACCATGAATGTGAACTATAGAAATGTATATCTGCTATATACGCCTTTTTCACTGAAGTATACTTCCAAATTTACAAGACGTGTTCCAAGCTGTGGAATTAAAGCCACACTAAAGCTAATTAAGTGCATTCAGAGGCACACCACTTTTGGACATGGTAAGACTCTCCTGTGTTAATGTAACTTTGCTATTGCCAAAGGCCACCCTCAAGCAACTGACTATGCTTAATGAAGCCGAGACTGAAAATACCTGCACCTCCTCCATAACTTCTTTCTTATTGCTCTGACCACAGAAGCAAAGGCAGTCTCCTCCTGGAGTAGGTTCCATGCAAATTAAAGTTCACATTGATAAGCCAGTGATTGGGCAAATAATGTTTAATTGGAACAGCACCAGGTGGCGGAGCTCTTCCTTCTATCTATGAAGAATTAACTGTAGGAAATTACCTTCTCACTATAGGAAACAAACTAGAAAAATGGAAAACATGTTTTAAAAAAAAGATTTCATATGTTGCCAACAGGCAAGGGAGGACTGTGACAATATAGAAGAGAAAGGCAAAGAACTGAGGGCCTGGAGGGGGTTCCTGACCTGCAGGATACAAAGAGGAAACTTAAACTCAGTGTGGTGACTTCACTCAGTGAAGGAGACAGGATCAGAGATTAGGAAGCCATTTTTCCCATCATGTTTACACATCTATAAGATATAATTGTTCTTCTGGTCTGAACAAGATTAAGTATACAATTCCACTCTATGCCTTCTACTACTTAAAAAAGAGTTTTTCTCTTCTAGAGAAACTAACAGAAGACTTGGAAAGGTAAAGAGAAATAGTCACGTGGTGAGAGAACTTAGGACTTTCATAACGGAGAGTTTCCTGTTTTGTTTTGTTTCTTTTTTCCTCCAATACAAGTTAACTATCAATAATCCATAACTTCAGCTACTATCTTTAACAATAAGTCCATACTATTTTCCTGTGGTTTTTAAACCAAGAATAACATCCCATTAAATAAGGGGGAGAAAAGAGGACCTTGGTCCAGGGTATCCTAACCTAGATCATTTAAAAAGACTCAAGCCCCTGAACATATGAGAGTGCTCTGGTCTTCAAAGTTTATCATTTCTATTTATAGCAAACACACTAATTCAACAAAACAAAATGGAAGGCCTTTCCCCACTCTTAAGACTTTTACTATAACACTATTCATCCTTCGACTAATAGCCATTTCCTACAGTCAATACCTTATGTAATTCAAAGCTGGGATTCATGTCCAGGAAATAAATAAAGTTTGTTAAATCCCCTTACTCATCAAGGTAGGTAGCATGGGGGTTCACCTCAGGTGGTGAAACCTCAGGCCTGAGGATATACTCCCCCACTGAGGGAGCAGCAATGCTTAGGATGCTGACTCAGCTGCAGGTAATCAATCCCGAAGGCCGGATGCTGTCCAAAAAAGAAGGTAGACCTTGGTAAAGTCCTAAATAAATCATGAAGGCACTTTTTGGATGATGCATCCTTTCTTGGAGCTGCTATAATATTTGGGTTTCTGAATTGATACCAGCTATTACCAATTCTCTGTTGTGAGGATCAATTTAACAGTACCCTTTGAAGTGTTTTCTGATAATGTTTCAAAGACAACAAAAATGCCTGGGCTCTAAACCTTAGAAAGAAAGTTCTATAAAATAGGAATTCTGTAAGAATAAAGTTAAAGTTCTATAAGATGGGAATTTCACCAGTATCATTAGGACATGTGAAATCACTATCCAGGTGATTCGTAATGACACTGGACACTGGTAAAAAGCTACCCAGAATAACCATACTAATGAAGAATGTATAAAACATAATATTTAATTAAAATGACACTAGTTGGCAGTGCTCCTGCTTTTATCTACACAGAAAAACTCTAGCATGTTACAAAAAAAATATTATGAGAACTGGAAATATATTTTAAAAGGAGATTTTGTGTGTAGTCAACAGGCAAGAGAGGAGTGACAGCTAAGACAGAAAAAGCAAAGAACTGAGGATCTGGAGACAGAGAACATTAATCCTCTCATCTCGTTTCTGGAAAATATTGGACACACATATAATTAGATTTTTTATTATTATTATGGGTTAATATTAGGATACATATGATTAGGTTACATTGTTTGCATCAGTAAGGTCAAGTCCAAAGCCTGAGTTAGAGTTGAGTTCTTCACACAGGACTTATGCCTTATACCCCTACATTGTATCAATAGGTTGGAATGAATCGTGCCCTCTCCCCACCCCCTTCAAATTTAATTGTGCTTTTCTCTTATGTGGGTCTATAGTTGTTGGTCTACTCTTTTCAGATTAGTACTGAGTATATGGAATTCTTACTTTTCCATTCTGGTGATACTTCACTCAACTCGGGAGGATATTTTCCAAATTCATCCAAGTAAATAAAAAGCTTTCATCATTTTTTATGGCAGAATCATATTCCATAGTGTACACATACCTCAGTTCATTAATCCATTCATGAGTTTACAGACACTAGGGTAGTTTTCACATATTTATGATTGTGAATTGAGCTGCTATAAACATTAGAGTGCAAATGTCTTCATGGTAAGATGATTTATTTTCCTTCTGGATAGATATTTAGTAATGGGATCGTGGGATCGAATGGAAGGTTACTTTTAGTTCTGTGAGAATTCTCCATACTTCTTTCCAAAAAGACTGAACTAGTTTGCATATAATTAGGGTTTTTTTTTTTTTTCTTTTAATCTGTCATGCTAAGGAGGATAGCTTTATGGAACTCCTGTCTATGCAATCTCTGGCCATGTGAAAGAAGAAATGGATATTGTGGAAGGCACAGTCTTTGGTATGTGGAATGCCACCACTCACAGGTGAACATGGCTTCAGTGTGGGACTCTGCTGGGAGAGACTCTCATACCCTGTCACTTTTGTGTTTTTGCTTTTTGCCTTTCTTTAGCTTTTATTTTCCTTATCTCCACCTTATGTTTACCTTGGTCATGGGTAAAGTTTATGACTAAAATTAGAAGACACATTGTTTAAAAAATCATTATAAAGGAAATAAACAGGAGACAGAGGGCACTGGGTGAATGGCCCAAGACATATTTTTCAGGGACATGTGGAAAGAAAAGAACTCCAGTGAACATGAAGAGAGTTCAGCTTTCACTGTAAAATATTATTGGAAAAGCAAAAATGAAATTAAATGACTAGGTTGATTATGAAGGCAAAAACACCTACCAAAATTATGGTGGTCAAAGACAAAAATATTCTTAGAAACAAAAGTTTTCTTTCCTGATATGGGGTAGTGTAAGCTTGGTAGAAAGAACACCTTGGCAGAATAAAATTATTCTGCAACTGAATATGCAGAAAATGATTTGTATTTGAAATTGAATAGTGCATTATGATCATAAAAAACATTTCCTTTTAATAATAATAGTAAAAAAGTAATATAAAAATTAAGTATTTTTTAATTTATGACTTGATTTAAGACATTTTTCCAAAGGTCCATTTTATGTCAGTATAGTGAGAAAATAATTTAATTCTCCCTCTTAGTCTTCATTGATTTAAACAAGAAATGATTATTTCAAGTCAAAGATAGGATTAGAATAAAATAGGAAAGTCTTCCAAAAGGACAAAGCTTTCTAGATTTTCTGAATGCTCCTCAATTCTTCTCTCAGCATACGATGTTGTGAAACTGAAGGCAATTTTTTTTTTAACATTGGGAGTTTCATTTTCATTAAATTTTGCCAATGTTATGGCTCAGCTAGAAAAAAATGGCATGCTTCTTGGTCCAGAAATGGAAAAACTAATTTAATTTTCACTTAAAAATAATGGAAATTAAAAAAAAATTCTAGACTTTTTGCTATTTTAGTTCCAACATAACAAAATTTTGAATACCAGGAAAATTGAACCTACTAGACCAGACTGTCTAGTCACCTGAGATAATCACCTGAGCTCTGTAGGATGATTTGTTTGTATATCAGATGGCCTATCTCACGCTACTTGGAGATCACTTCTGATAAAGCACACCAAATGCTGGCGGTCAGAAAAGGTCTAGGTTGGTTGTAATGCTGCTCATACAAAAGGAAGCAATTCTGGTGCCTTGGGTCTAGTGAAGGACTTAGAAAACAAAATCAACTTTGTTCTTTTGTCATTTAATTCGGAATTGGCTGCTTGAGATTATAATTACCGCTTGAAGGCTGAACAGGCTCTTATAAAACACAAGTAATTTGATCACTCTAGAAATGTGTAAGACAAAATCATTTTCTTTAAAAAACAGTTCAAATGTATATTCTATACAGGGTGGCCATAAAGTTCTTGTGCAATTTAAATAGGTAGAATTGCACACAAACTTTGTGGCCCCCTGTATTAAAATTATCAAAGAAGAAATAGAGATACTATTACCACCAGGAACAAAGGTTAAAAGAAGGTATCAAATTAAATCAATACTGTATTAATATTTGCTTCCTTTTTTTCTGTTGCTGTTTTTAATCTTGTGGATTTCACTGCCTTGTTAATTTTAATTCAAACACTGTATTTGTGCCTATTTATAGAACATAGAGTGACATTTCAACACGTATATATGATATGTAATGATCGAGTCAGGGTAATTAACATATATTTCTTTCCTAGACTGTGTAATTTTGAATACTCTATATGACCTGTACTCAAGTGCAGAGATTCTTCTGCTTAATCAATCTGCTCTTGAAGCTGTATTTTATTCTATTTCATTCATTAAATTCTTCAGCTGTAAGATTTCTGTTTTGTTTTTTCAATGATCTCTCTTTGTTGAATTTTTTATTTATGCAATGAATTGTTTTGCTGAACACATTGAATTATCTATCTGTACTTTTTCCTATCTTCATTATTCTCAATTCTTTCTCCAAAAATGTACTGATTTTTTTTGCATTCGGATTTGTTACTAAAGAGTTCTGTTTCTGTGGTAATATTATATTCACTTGCTTCTTTCTGTTTTTTCACCCTTGAATTGAAGTCTTGAATCTGGTGGAACAATCCCTCTACCAAACTTTCTAGAGTGGTAGAGAAAGACTCTCACCTGCGGTTAGGTGTTAGCATTCTAGTTGAGAAGGGCATGATGACTCCGTTTCCAGGTAGGTGCAGTGGGGTAGTCTCTGCAGCTTCCTTGGCTGTGTTAAACACCAGCTGTATCTGTGGGTACTCAGTGGTCTAGGCTTCAGAAGTTCACAACAATGGTGGCAGGGGAGGTTGTTAACATTGGTGGTGGGAAGTGCTTTGGGGGTCCTCCTATCCTCATTTTCTACAGAACATAGAGACTTATCTGAGGGGGTTCCTCTTGGTTTCAGTTCTAACACAGGCTACAAGCAGGTATAAATTCACAAAACCTATTCCATGCTATAACAGCTATATACAGAATTAAATGTAATTTACAAGGCCTGGCTCAGTGGCTCATGCCCTGAGCTCACAGGTTCTAGACTATCCTGAGCCAGAGCAAGAGCTTATCTCTAAAAAAATAGCTGGGCATTGTGGCCGGCACCTGGAGTCCCAGCTACTTGGGAGGCTGAGGCAAGAGAATCACTTGAACCTAAGAGTTTGAGGTTGCTGTGAGCTGTGACATCACAGCACTCTACTGAGAGTGACAAAGTGAGACTCTGTCTCAAGAAAAAGAAAAAAAAGTGATTTACAGCATGTTCATATAAAACTGTAAGCAATGCAACAGAAAATTTTTTTCAGAAGATATTTAATAAAGTAGCAAGTAAGATATTAGTTATTCAATCACTAAATATGATATCTTTATTATTTATATTAAAATAGTAATGTAAAAATAATAAATTTTAAAAGAAAATTTTCTTCCCTGACAAATTCATAATCACTTAAATTTACAATTTTTGCAAACAGGAGCCAAGTATCATAAGAATGAAAAAACAAGCATCCCATGTCCTCAGTACTAGTTTGAAACTAGTAGATTAACAACTACATGATCACGGGAGAGAAAAGCTCAAGGAGGAATTACGGGGGGTGGGTAAATTCTCCCCTCATGTGTATGTGGCATAGTTGGATGGCCATGTAACAAGTGAGAGACACACCTTGGACTTTAACCCTTCAAAAGCAAACAACTCTTCAAAAAATGTTGCTTTCCATTTGGACCATTACATCACACGTATTTTAATATTGTGTTTTCCTCATGTGTGGAAATAAATAACAATTGTAAAACCTATCTTCATACTTTCTCTAACAATTAAAACATTTAATGCATTAAAACTGTATAGAAGGTGGTGCCTATGGCTCAAAGGAGTAAGGTGGTGGGTTCAAACACAGCCCCAGCCAAAAAAAAAAAAAAAAAAA
>NW_003852559.1:3737661-3738406 GCF_000181295.1 Otolemur garnettii | reverse complement strand
AAAAAAAAAAAAAAAAAAGTGCCCCTGTCCATGGAAAACTGTCTTCCAAAAAATTGGTCCATGGGGCTCAAAAGTTTAGGGACTACTGCTCTAGGGTGGCAGTGAAGTTACAGAGAAGTTTGAGGTGTATGTTGAAGGCAGACATGTGACAATTGAGCGTCAGGATTGATGAGGCAGACCCGGAGGACAGATTGGATTTGCATTCCGTCTTTACTGCTTTACTAGAGTGATGGGTGTGTTTTATAACCCCTGAGTTCCTTAATTTCCTCATTTTTTAAAAAAAGAGTCTGACTGTCACTTTGGGTAGAGTACCTAAGGAACTCAGGAGTTATAAAACTTAGTTCACAGCAGGGCAGTGCCTGTGGCTCAAGGAGTAGGGCACCGGCCCCATCTACCAAAAACTGCAAAAAGAAAACTAGTCTTGGGGCAATGCCTGTGGCTCAGAGGTGGCAGGTTCAAACCCAGCCCCAGCCTAAAAAAAAAAAAAAAAAACAACTTATCTCACAGCAACCTGAGAATCCTAATAGAAAATGTGTCATAGTTTTTTTGTAAGGATTAAAAATCTAGTATGTACCTGGGATGTGCTGATTATTACTGAGGGAGAATGATTAAGGCTCATCACTGAACATGGCGAGTTTGAAATGGGTTTTCAGCGTACAGTGAAGATACATGTATTGAATAAACAAATACAGAGTACATAAAGAATAAAAACTCAGGATATAAACTGACCATTGACTATAATAAC
>NW_003852559.1:3719830-3737512 GCF_000181295.1 Otolemur garnettii | reverse complement strand
TCACAGCTCAGGTGTACGTACTGAATGAAGCAGAAGTGGTGGAGACTCAGAAATAATTCTGTACTTTACCAATTTTTAACAAAAGTCTCACTCTCCCCCTTCTTGAGACAGTCTTTTTTTTTCATGTGAAACAGAAAGGTTTTCCTTCGTTTCTTTTCTTTCAAACAGATTCACTGCAATCATAGTCCAAGATTGCGATGGTCTCACTATTTCCTGGCCCCCAGAGGATAGGCTGTGCTGATTAAGTTCATTTAATGGGAAATGTAATGCTTCGCTGCCTTCATTTTCCTCCAGCTACTATTTCTGTACTTACTAGTGTTTGTTAGAATTGACTACCCATGAATTACCCCTCCCACCTGATGCAGCCTTCATTCTGCCCTGTTCCCTTCCCCGTACGGTCAATTAGCTGGTACAAAAGTAGCATCAAGTTAAAAACCAGTCAGATGGCTTCTTGACAATAAAATTATCATCAAACCATGTTTTGTAGTCCTAGACCTCAGAGAAACTCAACAGCTTTTGTAAATCTAGTGCTGATTTTCATTTTCGTGCCCATAGTTGAACACATAAATCAAGTTCAACACAGTGTACTTGTCTTTAGAGAGCTCTTTATAGTCATGTGTATTTATGAGTTTTCCTAGGTGGAAAGCTGTGTTTTCTTTGCCCTCTCATTCTCCGTGTCGAGCAAACACCACGCACATACAAGCACACACAGGGTTCACTATTACAAAGGTAATTCATATTATGTTTTGAGACGTGATTAGTTTTGATCTGCATGTCACTGCTTCATTGGCACTTCAAATGAAATTGGATTTTTTTGCTGTATGTGTTTATTTACAAGGTGTAATTTCACTGCTGAAGTTTGTTCTCTACATTGTGCATCAGATTAATACTGCTATTTCTATGCTAATATAGACGTTCTGAAATTTATGTTGACTTATTCCACTTACGTGGTATCATCAAATCACGTATTTCTTCTTTAAAGAGATACCTCCAAATTCTGTGCCCTTTTTGGCTTTTGCTTTTGTTATTCGTTGACAGTCATCCTTTTAAAGGCTTGTTCAATATACTTGACTTCTGTGTTTTGATTTTCTTATAACATGGGCTACATGAATAAATTGAATGAGAAGACTTTGTGTACAGTACTTAGCACAGAGCTTAGGTTACCTGCTATAACCCGTCTGTTTCTTTTTTTGTTTTCACAAGTCATTATTTTTTAACTAAAATTGGTTAAAACACTGTAATAAAAAGACTATTTGTATGTTGGTTTTCTTCCCTTTCTAATGCAAATGCTCTCTAAAGGTATACATGCTAATTATGTTTGTTGCTGTCACTTAGCAACTAGAAGAGTGTCTGCAGAATAAACCCTATTGAATACATCCACAAATAACTGAGTGTTTAAAAGTGAAAACTTGACATTTTCTATTAGTTTATCTATGGAACTACTAATCAATTAAACTTGAAGATGTAAAAAACTTATGAAAAGAAAGCTACTACAAATATTAAGATAAAATGTTTCCGGTTGGCACAACTTCATAAATGGGTTAAAGAAGATATAATGTTATCTTAAATATACATAACATAAATTATGGTATAACCATGCCATGGAATACTGTGCAGTTATTCAAAATACCGAGACATTGGTATACAACTGATAAAAAACAAAGTACAAGATATTGAAAAAGAAAAGCAAAACAAGGCACAGTAAAATGACTAAACATATTGCCGGTTGAACATAAAAAGCATGTACACCAATTTCTAGATTATCCCACCTATCTTATAGCTTAGAAATTCAGTTATGGACAGAATATGTATCCTGTCCATGGTGGAATAGCCAGGAAAGGTGGTTTCCTGGGCATCTGCCAACCTTCCTGAAAGTGTTTGTAATAAGTTTCTGAGAAGGGCATTTCTGGAGAAGCCCATTAGAAAAGGAAGGGTGAAAAAACAGAGGTGAAAGAGGCTTAATTTTTATTTTGTTGCCTTTCATACTTTTTAATGTGCATCACAGACATGTATTACCTATTCTAATAATTTACAAAAGTAATTTTTAAAACCTGGTGCTATATTAAATAAGGTCATTATAACATGCAACAGGCCCTATAAATTTTTTACTTCTAATAGTTAAGAGTTATAAAGTTTGTATTATTTGACTCTTTTCAAGGGTTTAATAAACATAAAGATGGTTAGTGTGACTGATATACCAATAACATTGTTAGAACCTCCATGTGCGAGCTAACAATACAAGCAGATGCTTAGAATAAGGGAGGTCACATTTGTTTCCATGGAATTTAATGAGGCATAGGCTCTGAGCCTAATATGTTTATTGTTACATTCCAATGAACGTTTGCATTTCTATTTTGAGGCTTTGAATGGTTATGATCGTAATCTTAAGTGGTCCTGAAGGCCTCCTCCCCCTCAATTTCTTAGGCAAAATGAATGAAATAATACCCAGAAATTATATAAAAATGCTCTCCCTCCAGGTCATATGTTTAAATTGTATTATGATTGAATATATCCTTTATTTTCCAGTAACAAAAAGAGCAATAAAACACAATCAGCAGAGTGATGTGTAAAATGTTTATTATGGTCCTTTTAAAAATTACCTCATGTTCTATTTTAACAGGAATGAATGAAAACTTGTTTCTTATGCATAAATATACTTTCCCCAAAAAATGTTTCTTTGCTTGTAAAAACTTTTTTCTGACAAGTAATTAAATCTGGAAACTTATTTACTCCCTCATATCAATGCATGTAGGTACTTTGTTCAAAAGAGATAAACGTGTGCTGTACCCCCAGATTTATAAACGTATTTTGAAAAATTCCAGAAGGTTCTGCAATACATTGATAAGGAGAATTACTTGAAAATAATTTACATAATCGGTTCTGTAAAGTCTTATGTTACTTTTGCTGTGACCATCGTTAAAGAAAAAATTATTCTGATACTTTTTAAATAGGAAGGAAGAAATTACTCTGGACTATTGTGATAGGGCTCAAGACTATTGCAATAGGGGGAAAAAGATCCCATTTAATCCTGAGCACTGTAAAGACAGCTGAGGATTCACAGCCAAGGACCAGAGTGGAGAAGTTGATGGGTGGAAAATTGCTAAAAGTGATATCACGGTTGGGAGACTCTTGCTACACTAACTTCATATAATCCTTACTGATGGCAGGCCAGGGGGTCAGCTATTAAGGGTGGGGGATTTTTTGTTAAACTGACTTAGGAGGACTTTTGCTACAGCTGGGCTATGCAGGCTCAGAAAGGATGGAGGGAAAAGGATAAGGTCTAGTTGAAGGCAGGGCAGTAGGGTGATTTTCTAAAGTAGATCAGGGAGAGAATCTTTGCCACTAATTAGAATATGGCGGCTGCAACTGTTAACGTCAACAGAATGTGAGGCATGACCAGAGCACTCACAGTCTCCCATCGGCATACCGGCCTCAGTGGCCTGCTATCTGCAGTGAGCATTAGCCTTGGCTCCACGATTCTCTCTTGAGTAGACTGAGCTGTTTTGAGTGCACCATACAGTGACAATAATGGAGCGTCTAACCTTTGGGGAAAACAAGGCCTTTAGGTATGTGCAAGGAGAAAGCCCTAGTGATGTTAGCGGAGACTAAGCAGAGCCAAGGCAGCAGCGAGGGAGACAAGTCGGTCCCGTGTAGGAAGTGCACCCCCTTCACCCTGTTACTTCCTGCTTGCTCACAGCTGCCACTTAGCTTGTTGGAGAATATAAATAAACATATTCTCTTTTTATTGTAGTCCTTATCATTTATTGCTAATACTGCTTTTGTTTCATTTTACTGATTTTGGTCTGCTATGTTTTCATTTGTCTGAAGACTATTTTTGTTGTTGTTGCAGGGCCCAGTTTGAACCTACCACCTCCAAAATATGGAGCCGGCGTCCTACTCCTTGAGCCACAGGCGCTGTCCTGTCTGAGGATGTTTTTTGACTTCCCTTTTGCTTTCTTCTTTGACCAGTTGCTTAGCAGAGTGTTGTTTCATTAGTACACATTTATGAATTTTCCAGTTTTCCTTCTGTTGTTGACTGATACTAAAAGGACAGATTCTCATGCTCCTGCTTCTGTGAGGTATCTGGAATAGTGAAAATTATGTAAGCAGAGAATACAGTAGTGACTGTAAGGGATTGGGAGATGGGGAAATGGGGTGTTTTCATTGGGTATAAAGTTTTGGCTATGCTAGATGAATAAATTCTATACTGTATAGGTGTATTAATTATGTATCTATACTGTCGTGCCTATAATTAACAATATGGCATTGTTCACTTCAGAATTTCTCAAGAGGGTTGATATTTTATTAAGGTAGATGTCTTTCCCATGAAAAGCAGTAGCATAAGGAAACTTTTCTTTCATTGTGTTCATGCAGCCATGAGTGTTTGTGTGTGTCCAAATTCATCAAATAGTACTCAGTAAATATGTGTGATAACTTCTATATCAACCTCATCAAAGATGTTACAAAGTAAAATATATACATAAATTTTTAAGCCAAATGGCATTGGTGTGCATTTTCTCTTGTTATTACCTGTTCTTCACCATCTCCAATTTGGGTCCTTCTTTTGCCCTTGAGGTATAATTACTTAGAATAAGAAAGATATGGCTTTTTTTTTTTAAGACGTAGTGTCAGTTGCCCTGTTGTTGAGTACCATGGTGTCACAGCTCACAGCAACCTCAAACTCCTGGGCTCAAGCTACTCTCTTGCCTCAGCCTCTCAAGTAGCTGGGACTACAGTCACCCACCCCAACACCCAGCTACTTTTTAGAGAAGGGATCTCACTCTTGCTCAGGCTAGTAGACATGGCCCTTTGAAGATCTTTCTAAAAATTCCTTGCTTATAGGATTCTTTTTCCACTTTTCTATATAAAAGTGAGAGGTTTCCTTGTGTGTATAATAGTTCAGTACGTGTTCCTAACAAAAATTGAAATCATAGCACCACGGAAGTCATAGCCTGGGGTATAAGACCAGGTTAAGGAGGTAGAGGATTGTTCAAAACATCTTCTTAATCCTTGCCTAATCACAAAATGAGTATGCCGGATGACATGGCCCTCCCTGTGACTTGAGAGTAGATAGAATTACCATACATCTGAGGAAATGGAGAGTGGATGAGGAATGAATCGCCTGGGCAAAAGTGACAGATACATAAACCATGTTATATTTGTGTAGCAGGCAGAGGGAGAAGGAGAATCAGATGAGGAACCACACAAACAGACCCAGGGTACCTAAATTTACCCAGAAAATATCATATGACAACTCAATTTTTCTGTAAAATTTCAAGTCCTAAAAAATGAAGCCTTCTTTGGTTTTTGTTCCCTTACAACAAATATTAATCTCTTTTCTTCCTCCTCAACTTCTAAAAGGTCCTTTTCTCATCTTTTCCTGGTGATTCTCAGAACTCATAGTGGTAGTATTTCTGATATGTGTGGGAATACATGGATCATAGGAGAGTGTGGCAGCCAAGCTCATGGGGGCCTGGACTAGAAGATTCTTCATGATATAGACAGCGGTCCCAAGGTTATAGCCAGGGCTGTCTACGAACAGAAAAACCATACTGCAGAGAGAACATTACTAAATTGTATGGTAACTCTGACTTCTTGAAAACTGGTATAAGGATGAAATTTGAAAATAAAAGAAATGTCATTCTTTTCTTTCTTCCATTGACAATCTCTTTCCATTTAACTTGGCTTAGAGAGGAGTGAAGAAGATACCACTGCCAAATTGGTAAGTCTAAATCTACTTCATAAGAGTTTTGGGTGTTTTATCTCCTATTATTTTTTTCTCATGAATTATGAAATATGCATATTTTATAATTAACATAAGAATGAAATATTAGGAATCATGGTTGACATTTTTTGAACACTCACCATGCTCTAGAGCAGGGGTTCTCAAACTTTAAACAGGGGGCTAGTTCACTGTCCCTCAGACCATTGGAGGGCCAGACTGCAGGCCCTGGGACAAGTTGGCTGCTAAGCAGGACAGACAGCATCAGCAAAAACACCCGGCGGGCTGGATAAATGTCCTAGGCGGGCCACATGTGGCCTGTGGGCCGTACTTTGAGGACACCTGCTCCAGACTCTATGCCAAGTAATCTTCTTGTGTAATTTTTATGAATTATAGGTGGTAGAGCAAATATCACCTGGGTTCTAGATAACCAGCCTAAAGATGCTCATAATTACATGCTACAGTTTTAACCCTCAGTTTCAGTCTGAGCTTAAGGCTAATGATTTAGGAAATTGAATTATTTATCTCTCTTTTTATTGTTTAGATGATTATCCATCTGTGGCCAAAGAACCTGAATGGCAAGAGTTTGCTTCCCTTTATCTGTAGTTTTACTTTTATTTATGTATTTTTTTTTATTTATGATTTTCCCAAGATGCTAAGGACAAATTCAAAACAGAGTTATAGAATTGACTTGAAAATTGAATAAAATTATAGTGAAATTTAAAATGCCAACTTGTTTCTAAACTTCATATCATACAAAGTATATGGGGCTTAGAGTTGTTTAACTTGGATTTAAATCCAGATTCTTCCTCATTACCTGTGTTAACCTGGGGGGAAATTTCTTCTGCTTTCTGAATGTCATTTTTCTCATTTGAAAAATGGAGCTAACAGTAAATTACCACTGTGGGTTATTTCTAAGAACTAAAGACATAGCTAAAATAGTGTCTGACACTGGTGAGCTCATATAATATCAAAGTAAGATATTTTACTGGATAGGTCTAAGCCATAAGTAGATACCTAATATTAGTAATTAATAATTTGCAATGTGTCAAGTATATAGTATTTTAATAACTCGGGTGAGAGCTCTCAAAAGCTCTCTCATGTCAGGTGAGAAATTTTGTGTTCCAACTTGGATAACCCATCCATAGCCAACTAAACTCCAATTGCTTTTATCATGCATGTATAAAGGAATAATCAGGAAAAAACTGGCAATGTGGTCCCAAAGTGAGATTTAAGAAAATTAAGAAAATTAAATAAGGCAGAGACATGCATGAGAAAGGCGGGCAGATGTCATTTCTTTAACTTCTGCATTATTCAAATACATGTATATTTTTGCATCAATTTTTACTGTGATATTCAGGGAAAAGCAATCAATTCCTGCATCATCTTTATTCCTCTAAAATCTTACCAACACACACACAGCTCTTATTTTTTGCCTTGATAATTGACCAAAGGACAATTAGAAAAATGAATAGAAGACAGAAGGACGGAAAGATTGAAGAAAAGATAAAAGATAATTTAAGTGACAGAAAATAGAAGCATAGGGAAGTGTGACTGTTAATAGATCTTAGTTTATTAAACACACTCATGTCAGAAGGGAAACAATCAGAAAGGAAGGTGTAAGTGTCAGATTACTGGAGGATCCTACTCCAGAGTCTTCTGCTAATTCTCACCTTGGGAAAGAAAAACTTCAGGAAATAACTGATATGCATACTAAATATTATGTTCTGAAGAAATGCAAAATATTCATCTGTAGGTACATTATGCAGGTAAGGTAGAGATAGTTAATTACGAGGACTCTAAAGACTACCCGCATGTCCCCATGGCTGTGAGCGTCTCTGGCCACATAGTGACAGCACATATTTACCAGGTCCTCCTTCTTTTATAGAACCTGAATTCCTGCCTGCAATGAGGCCTTCAAATATTTTATAAACCCTCTTTTTCATCTTACTTTTCCTTGGTATTCTACATCGAGAGGCTTTCCTGAGTTGTAAAGTAAGCATGTGTCTTCCCCAGGAATGTGAGGATGGGTCACTAACTATTCATAGAACTGGCATCATCATCACAGTAGGTCAGTCCATAAACCCTCTGTCACTTGACAATCAGGTGATAACATACTCCTACCCTGAAGGTGTAGCTGTAGTCACAAACCCCAGGGAGATCTGGAGGAGACATGAGGAAATCAAGAGTGATATAACCTGCAGATGAGCTAACATTTTCCAGCTTCAAAAGATACACTGTTGGGCGGTGCCTGTGGCATCCCGGAGGTGGCGGGTTCAAACCCAGCCCCGGCCCAAAACTGCAAAAACAAAAAAAAGATACACTGTTCCCACTATATTATAATATCAAGAGTAAACTATGAAGAGGAGAGAGTAAGAAATCACACTGGTTATGAAAACATGCCCTTTATAAAGTATCTTTAAGGCATTTTCACATGTCCAAACTGGATGCTATATTTTCAAGGTAAATCCTATAGACTTAGTCTAAGATGCAGATTAAATTGAGAAACTTTAGTTGATTTATGTGGATGTGATATGCATAAAATAAACACTAAAATTTCCTCGATAGATTTAAAATGGTTTACTTGAGATTTCATTTTCACCTGACAGCCAAGTGTCGTTTCTAGCAGAAGTGACTGATTTGGAGTTTCATTGATCTGTTCTATCGAAGGCAAGAGCTCAGCTTAGAGATGTTTTTATAAAATATGAGGCTTTCTCCCAAAGGACAGTACTCAGATCCTAAAATGTGCCATTTCTTCACAAATTGGCACATAATATATTTTACTACAAAACAATGTATGGTTTGTGTCCTGTTAATCCGTGCAAATATCAACAGTACTTCATTTCTCCCATGTCGGGCTGCCTGGCCATATACCTGCTGTGTGGAGTGCTGGTTGTTTTTAAAGCTTACTGATACCCACTTAAGTATAATGCCACTCTGCCAGAAACCATTAAAACCTGGAATGTTAAGATAGTTGTCCCACATGGTACTTTATTCAAACATAGGATACATAAACAGAGTTAGAATTTATAAAGTTTATTTTCTTCTTGAAGAAACAGAAAACTGTTTCTTTGTCGGTAGGATTGAACATCGATTTTTTTAACTCCAACTTATTTTCAGATCTAGATATATAGCTCCCAGCACACTGTTGCTGTACATTATTAAACCCTCTGAGACCAAGAACAACTTTTATCAAAAAATAATAAGCATGATCCATAAATAGCAGACCTCTAGATAGTAAAATTGGAGAAGCACTGCTGTAAATTGTAATAGAGTCTGAAAATTCCTTTCTACATCCAGAAAACATCCGGACACTCCCTTCTAAGGTCTGAGATGGCAACTACCAGGATTAACAACCAAGCTAAGAGTGTGGAAAGGAAACAACTTTGTAGCTAATTCTCGAATTTGTGGTAAACAGAATTTTGAAAGCAGGAACTATATAAGTAAATCTAATAATATAAATCCAAATGAAAGTGAGGGAAGAAACTAATGCTTTTGTTTTTATCCTCCAAGTATATTAGAAGAAGACACGATGAAAGAACTGCGATTCTCTGCTATCCTCCCAGAGGGCAGCAGAGGGCTTGCCACATAGCAAGCTTTCAGTTTATTTGCTTTTTTTCCCAAATGTATTAACAAATGAATATAAAGAGTATTTTCATATCTAGAGAAATTATAAATATTTGAAGTAAAGTACTGGAAATGACAACATTTTTCTTATCCTTTCCAACTATAAGCTACCATTAATTAAAATATGAACTATACCGACTTATGCCTAACGTCTTAACTAAATGTTAAGAAAAGGACTTTTGAGAACTAGAATTCCTAACTATAAGCTCATCACGCAGTTATGATCCCTGAATTCAATGAGCCATGTGAGGATGAGTTCTCAATGTTCAACCAAAAGTTAAAGGAGTGTCAAGGACAAATGGCCAGACAGAGAGTAAAATAATGGAAACCCTTCCTCTGCCATAGAAATATTTTTCTAACTGCCAAATATTTATAAAACATTCTCTGTGTATTGGCTGCCTCTTTGTAAAATTTAAGAATGAGCATTTTGTAACTAAAGGTACATTTAGTTAAAATTTCCCATTTTTCTTACGTATGGTGACATTAGGGGTGACTTTTGGGGCACCCTGTAAGATCACAGGGTGTCATTTGAAAATAGTGACTGGCATATATCAAATACTTAACAGATGGCTGCTGATATGACAACTATAATTTTTATTTTAATAAATTGTGCAGTTAGACATCATCTGCCCATGCTTGGGCTCCTGATGATTTTGGAGTGAGGAGAACCAAGGTTAGAAAAATTTATATTGAAAGAATTGATTTATACTTGGATGATACTTAGTCAACATGAATTCTTCATATTTTATAAATAAATTCTGAGGATTCCATTTCCTTTTCAGTCATTACCTAATATCAGCATATTTGTCTAATGAACTTGTAAAGTCTTACTGGTTTAATTGAAAGATGAATTCGCAAGACATCATTGACTACATATTTTTTACATATAAAATATTATTCAATTCTCACAATTCTAAAAGGTAGGTTTATTATTTTTATTAGTGAATGACAAAACCTAGAATCAGAGAAATAACACTGAATTGTTTAAGAACATAAAGCTGGTTAATGAGGGTTGCTGGACTCAATTCTTCAAACTATAAGCCAACTGGTCTCCCCATGCTTCTCCCAGAACCTCCCAATCCAATTCTTAGGGTGAGATAGATTTCTCCTTTGGTAATACCATTATGAAACAGGTGGAGGACTGGGGATGGAACTTTGAGGACACCTTTTTTCTCAGTTTCCCTAATACAAATATAACTTTTAAAATGTTGGGGAAAGATATCACTAAATGAAGTAGAACATCCTCCTGGCTAAGCATCACTATTCACAAACACAAGGAGAAGGTATTGTATTCTGAGGAGCTTAAATTAGTTTAAAGCCTGCTTCACCAGCTGTAGACTCTGAGAGTAAATATGAGTATGAGTGCTTCTCAAAGAAAGAAAAGAGAGAACTCCACAAGAAGCAGTGGGTGTCCTGGGAGTTTGAGAATCTGATGTCTCCAGCGAACATTTGAGTAAAGAAAACTTTAAGACAATGATTGATGCAAAACTCTTTTCTTCTAATACTTGGCTTTCTCTACTACATGTGTATATATATCCATAGCCAATGCCACTGACAAGCTCCCACCTCTTTTACAGACTCTCAGAAAATGCATGTGGTCAGTTATCCTTTGGGATGATGTGGACAGACACTGTGGGCTCATAAGGAATGGGTGACAATTTAAAATTAGCTTTGAAAGCTCATTTTATTAGCTTATTTTACACGTCAGATTCCCCACCCTCTGCCTTTTTATTTTAATATCATTGGATTATTACTACTAACAGGAAATATAGCTCCTCAGGTTGATTACAAAACTTCACCTGCACACTAGGAATTATTTCAGATATTAAATGGAAATTGTGACAGTTTGGGAATTTATGAAAAAAGTAATTCTAAAACAAGGATTAGTTTTAGCATTAATGGTTGAACTATAATAATTTGGGAACTCTAATCTGTGCTATAGCATTAAATCAGATAAATACTACTAGGAAAATAAAATATTAAATTTAAACATCAATAAATATCTATAAAGTGCATTCACGGCTGATTAAAACACTGTATCTAAATTTTAGGAAAAAAGTGAAGTTTTTTAAATCATAAACTAACTTTGCAAATAATCAAATGGTAAACTTAATTAACAGTACCACTACTAATAGTAGTAGAAGTAAAACAGTGTTTCTGAAAACAAAAACATCCTATAGAAGGCCCCACGCTTTGATTGCTGTGTCATCTTTCTTTCAAATAAATGTATCTTTTTGCTCTTTTCCAAGTTCAGCAGAATATGGGAATATATACCAGCTGGAATGTCCATTTTCAGTTTGTAATTTTTTAAGATTACTGAGCACATTTACTTATCTAATACTGAAAAAAAAATTATAGCATCAAAATGCAATTTGGAATACATTGAAAGACTTGCTGACATAAGGAACATACAACGTTTTAATTAGTTTGCTTGCCAGCTAGAGATTTTTAGGTAAATGAATCCTATCATTTTTAATTTAGCAAAGCACTTTTTGTAAAGGCATGTTAGATTTACTTGAATTAAATGACCAAGTTATTAAGGAGGATTCAATAGAAATAGGGTACACTCTTCCTAATTTCATTTTTCCTTAGCAGTTACAAGTTAAAATAGAAGCTAAGGGATAGTGGCAGCTAAAAGTCCCAAATATTTTGTACCTGTTCTCTAAAGTTTTTTGATATGAGTTAGCGAATGAATGTTTTGTGAAATATATTGCACTGCAGTCAAATAAACAAGAATATGATTAACCTAGTGACTTTGAAATTTTACAGTGGTTTACCATTTAAAAAAGAGAAAATGTTGCATATGTTGAATTTAGCCTTCTTTTTTTCATTAAATCATAGCTGTGTACATTAATGCAGTCATAGGGTACAATGTGCTAGTTTTATATACAATTCGAAATATTTTCATCAAACTGGTTAACATAGCTCTCATGGCACTTTCTTCGTTACCATGTTAAGACATTTATATTCTACATGTAGTCAGTTTCACATGTACCTTTGTAAGAAGGAAAAAAAAATTAAGCTTTTTTATGGCCATACCAAGACCTTTGTTCATTCATTTCTTTCTACCTCTCCCAGTTTGTCAGATCCTCGTGCTTACGTTGGCTTCATCACCAAATCTCCACTCCATAGGCAGCCACTCAGTGCTTTGTTATTCACCAGCTTAGATTTCCAAGGCCTTCTCTTTTCCATATGTCCATGCCAATCCTTCGCTCTTCACCACTACCAAGACCAGGGCCTCCGGTCATAGCTAGAGTGGCACCTGGGAGTCTTACCTCTTTCTAAGGCACTTTGTCCAAGAAGCTAAAATCACTGGACATCCTCTGGTCTCTGCTCCATCTCACTCAGACTTTTGAACAGGGTGTGTTGTGGCGCTTCATATTCACTACATGGAAGGCTCAATTTCAGGGCATTGTGAACAATGTTGACCCTATGTTCTGGTTCTGGTGATTGAGTTTCCATATTATCTCCTTTGCCCAGAATTGTTTTAGCACCTTGTCAGATGTTTATTCATCAAGTCTTTGAAATGTTCTTTTCATCTTTACTGGCTTTATCCTCTACACTATCACTTAAGTCCTGACTGTGGTCCCGGTACTTACTAAAAGAATTTTATGAAGATTTTTTTCATCAACCTTGAAATATTTGCAGATTACAATAGTAAAATATCTGCATCTGGAGCTGCATGCTATTAGTGAAGGGTGCAGGGTCAGAGAATGAGGGCAACAAGGCTATGGAAGAGAGGTGGGGAAAAAATCTTGTCTTAAAGGAGAGAGAGTGCTGCATTAAACATTCTGGTACATATATCTTTATATAATGTGATTTTTTTTGGTCTTCTGGATATATACCTAGTAGAGGAATTGTAGGATCGAATGGCAGGTCTATTTTTAGATCTCTAAGGGTTCTCCAAACATCTTTCCAAAAGGAATGTATTAGTTTGCATCCAGAAGACCAACAATCACATTATAACAAAAATATATGTATCAGAATGTTTATTGCAGCCCAATTCATAATTGCTAAGTCATAGAAGAAGCTCAAGTGCCCGTGGACCCATGAATGGATGAATAAATTGTGTTAGATGTATACCATGGAATATTATGCAGCCTTAAAGAAAGCTGGGGACTTTACCTCTTACATGTTTACATGGATGGAGCTGGAACATATTCTTCTTAGCAAAGCATCTCAAGAATGGAAGAAAAAGTATCCAATGTACTCAGTCTTACTATGAAACCAATTTATAGCTTTCTTATGAAAGCTATAACCCAATTCTATCCCAGGAAGAAGGGGAAAGGGGAGAAGGAGGGGAGGGGAGAGGGGAGGATAGGTGGAGGGAAAGTAATTGGTGGGACCATACCTACTGTGCATCTTACTAGGGTACATGTGAAATTTACTAGGTGTAGAATATAAATGTCTTAACACAATAACTAAGAAAATGCCGTGAAGGCTATGTTAACTAGTTTGATGAAAACATTTCAAATTGTATATAAAACCAGCACATTGTACCCCATGATTGCATTAATGTACACAGCTATGATTTAATAAAAAAAAAAAGGGAGAGTGCATGATCCAGTAATGTCATTATATCCTTCTCACAGTTGAGTGGTAACTACTTTAATACAATATTAGTGAAAGAAACACAAACAATAGGATATGTATTATGAATTAGTTTTTAGAAATTTTGTGTATAAGATATTTTAACATCTTAAAAACCTTTCTGTCTTTTGACAGACTATCCCTACCAGGCTTAGGCAGTTCACACAGGTAGCAAAGAGCTCTTAGAGAGAGAAACAGGCCCAACTAGATGCATGCTTTCGAAAAGAAAGCTAACAAATCTCCTTTATCTTATTTGTAAATTTAAGGAAGCAGTATTCTTCTTTCCAAATCATCTCATGGCCAGGCGCCAGGCAACTAGGAACCAACACTATATATCCTGAAGTCTACTAAAATTATTCAAATTACCTAATACTAAACCATTCACCAGCCTGCTTTGTCTTTCCTGTGAAAACCCTAAAAAAGGAAGTGCCTAAATCTCCTTGGTCATGTCTTCTATCTCCTCACCAACCTGGAATTTTTCCCTTTAGCAGTTATAAGTTAAAATAAAGGGACAGTAGTATCTAGATATCCCTAATATTCTGTAGCTGTTCTCTACGTACATGGCACATGGCAGACGTACTTGCTCTATCTAGGATTTGTGAATATAATAAACCCCATTTTGCCTGCGTCTCTTCCTGTGGCCACACTTGAATGACCATCTCATGAAAGAGTAGAGAATAAATATAGAATAAAGAGAGAAATAGTGTCAATGATAGACAACACTTATTAATATTTATCATGTATAAAAAATTGCACTTTTGGTCCTTTTTGCTTGGTTTACAGTGGTGGGTACAGATGTCGGCAGGCAGAAGCCAGGGTGTGTCTGTAAGAACTTTGTGGATTGACACCTGGTATTTAGGAGGCATTGTGCAGAGGGACGTGCACCTTCTGCAGAAAAGTGGCAGGGTAAGGGGAGGTTACTTGTGGGGACGCTACAGGTAATAACTCTAACAGGTAATTTGCTCCAGTAGGTTAACTTGAGAGTATAGATGGTTTTTCAGAATCAATACAGTTGTTTTCTATGGATTGACTTCTTGGTAAAAAGAAAAAAATATCTTAACAAGATGTTTGTTGTTGCAGTTTAAATATATTTTATATTTATTGGCCATTCTACAATTCTTCTAACTTTTTCTGTTGATCTTCGTTTGCAATAGATAATTCATTTTTCTTTTCCAGTGAATTTCAAAAGATGTTTTTATTAAAATCATCTTGAAATCTCCCATTCTAATTGTGCACACAATTTGCCTTCTAATGTATTTCCTTTTAATTTTTTATAGCTAGTATTTGTTGGAGTTTTAAAGTATTCTCAGAATTATGTCTACTTTTAATTTATTTGCTTGTTTTTCCCATAAAGAAGTAACTTCTCAACTCTTCCTAGACATTGGAATGCCTCAGGTGCCTAGACTCTACCCACAGATATTCTCATTTGCTTAGTAGACTTCATTTCTGAGAGTTTTTAAAGCCCCATTAAGTGATTTTAATATGTTTTTAATGTTCACAGAGGGATGAGAACCATTACATTGGAATATTTTCATTTCTGAGAAATTTTATGAGCCCCTCAGTAGTTTTAATATGGCTGTAATATACAGATAGGGAAAAGAATCATGGAATTAGAATATTTAAACTAGAATATTCAATTAGTGATTAGAAATTATGGTGAATTACTAGTCCCTCTTTCATCACATTTTTCATACAAATGAAACGTCCTACACTGGGATTTTGTCCACAATATTTTGAAGTTTCACGGAGTGAGATGTCACAAGGTCGCCAGCATCTGGTGATGAGCATCCAAAGTCAGCGTCTCATTTATAAGCCATTTAGCAACAGCCCATCAGAGCCTCACATTATCTCCCACATTTCAGAAATTCTAAAGTGCATTAGTCAGTTCATCCATGGATTTGAGTGATGAGTAGCTTCTTTATGATACCTTTCATCACTAAATACAGGTTCTTTTCTCAATAAGCAGCGGTGGGAATAAATTGAGTCTCATATGCTTGGGCACCTGGTAGGAGCCTATGAAAACTCTCATCTGTTTTTGCTAATATAGAGCTGTTGAAATGATCTTTGTGCATGTATAAACATTCACAGATGGTCGCATTTATTTTGTATTAAACACCTGCAAAGGTTGCTAGATAAATTTCAGGTAAGATTTGATTTATTCCTGGATTGCTTTTACATCTCCTGCTGATGGGTAACATTGACAGAATTTTTCTTTATAAAGTTGTGTTTCAGAATAAATTTTAGCTCTTCACTATCCCTAGCAAAGGCTATTCTGCAAAGGGGAACGTTGTTGCTTTGGATCGTTTGTTGAAGAACGTTAAAATACCTACTCTTTCATTCACGTTTATAATTTCGGTTTGTTCCATTATTGATTAATTTCTCCCTTTAACAGTTCCTTGCTTGGATTACAAGGTGCATGAAACATTTCTCTGATATCCCCTAGACATCAACTCTATCTCGCCCATGCAATGTTTGCAGGTTCCACCCCTATTCTTCCAACCACCAAATGGTAGTGCATTTATTATAGAAGGTGGTTATTGTGTGTTCATAGTAGCCTAGCATGCATTTAGATGAAATCAAAATATGAACTTCTCAGTTAGTCACTGAAATTTATAACTCATACTATAAAAATATTTGTGTGAAGGAGAGAGTAAACATGTTTTAGTCAGAAAAATGTGAAGTAGAATTCTGTTGCTAGATTTAAAACAGTGAATGGCAGTTAGTGAGAAATTAACTTTTCCCAAACCTAAATAATTAAGCTGTTGTGAGCATTAGATCAGACAATTTCTTAAAATTTTTCAGTAGAGGGATCAATAATATCAGTTGGGTTTATCGGTATTAACTGTTACAGGATAATCTAGGCACTTTTACATCTTTGTTTCTGTCTATCCACTATCCTGGTGAACAGAACTGGATATTAGCTTTCCTTCCTCTCTCCCTATAGACTTGGAGTAATTCAACATTGCACCTGCTTGATTTTCAGATTTTGAATCTAGATTTGGGAAAAAGGGCAGGAATTACCTCATATTGATTACCAATCAACATTTCAAATATACTTTGACTTTTGGTCTCAAAACTCTATCCTTAAATCTGCTCTTAACTCACATACAAGATACAATGATGACCTACGTCCCTATTTTCTCTTTTTGAGTAAAGAGATACCGAGGGATTTTTAACTTTTAGAGTCACTAGAAATTTTCCAAACCACAAAATCAGGAAAAAGTATGACAATCACAAAGAAGATTGACCCTGACAAGTTGCACAAGTATGAGAATTTTATCCTAAGACTAAGTAATTTATAGTCACTATTTTTGAAGGGAGAGGCTGGCTTTGTTTCTTTTGGGGAAAATGTTTGTCAAATACCCCATCTGTTTAACCATCGTTCACCTCCCAGTTGGGTTTTGAATTAAAAATAGATGTTCCATGAAAATCTGTCTAACTTACGCCTCAAGCAATTTCACAAGTGCTTTTTCTTGAGCCAGTTACATATTTCATTATGTTATCACGGAAGTTATCAATAACTTCATAAGGTCTAGATTTCATTGTCTTTTCCAACATAAATACTAAGTTACTACAGTGTCATGATAGAAGATGTAAGACTCATGGGTCAGAGACAGATGAGACCCTTTGACTGACAGTAATAATATTCACACAAGTTTCCACATATGTGCCAGTTCATCAATCCCCAGTGCCCACAGAGTGAAGAGGTACAGAGGATACCACCACTTATAGTAGGGGTGTCT
>NW_003852559.1:3715253-3717578 GCF_000181295.1 Otolemur garnettii | reverse complement strand
CAACAAGCTTGATCCTGAGCATGACATCAGCTAGGAATTACTGCTTCAAGTTTTTCATATAATTGCCTCAGAAGTTATTGAGGTTTAAAGACCCAGCCAGACTAGGTTTCCAGACTATCACACTCACACAGACATGGCTAGAAGTTGGTGCTGGAATCAGCTGGCAATTTAGCTGTTTTTAAGATCGTCTTCTTGTGGCTTTTTCATGTAGAGTTTCCATAGCATAACAACTAAGTTTTGAGAAGAAACATCCTAAGAAGAAATAACCTACGTATTGAGAATTATTGGGGGGGTGGGTAGCAACTACGAAGTTTCTTAGGATCTTTTCTTAGATGTTTGAGAATGCCACTTTGCCATATTATGTAGATCTAGGATATCTAAAGATAGTATCTAGAATGTCTAAAGTATTCAAAGAAAATTAATGCCCACCTCTTGATGGTAAGAATAACAGGGTGCATGCAATTTCTGAACCTCTCAATGTTCCCAGTGGTTTCCTCGATGATGATTTTTTCTACTGCTTTTGCTAAGTTTATAGCAAGAGCACATGGAAAGGAAGACTTTAAAAGCTTTTTTGTAAGGCTTGGACTTCTATGAGTATTAAATGTTCATTCACATAAGAAAAATAATGTAATATTTTCATTGCATTTGTCATGTGAAATTCTTCCTTGTAGGCTTCTGTGACGGATTTCTTGCATTTTACCCATAATTCAGACAGGATCTAAAATATAAATTCCAGAGGAACAGACTTCACTTAGGTAAGAAGAAATTATAAGAATTATAACTCAAAAATTGAACAAACAGTTCACAGTAATTATATTTTATTGGCACTTTAATAATGCAAATAAAGTTTAGGTTGCCATCTGTTAATGAGATAATGCAAGCCTGGGTTTTATGACTTTAGAAATTCATTTCATCCATATGGACTCATGAGTGCAATAAGGAGAGGAATTCCAGAAATATCTTCTATGCCACTTATTTGCTATTAGGACTTACATAAAATTAGATATTTTAAAAACATTAAAAATGCTTTTTACAATTTTCTTTGATACATCTTCATTCATTTCAATTGCAGTATTTATCTGGGTAATCTTAATTTTAATTTTTCTAACAATAAATAATCTGAAAAATATTACTTTGAATCTGATGTAAAAAAAAATATCACCCATGTAACAGAGAACCAATGGTTATAGTTAGAGGAATTACTTCTTTGTACCAGGAGATTTCGCCTTGAGAGTTTGTAAACTTATTTTCTTTTAAAGGAAAATGTGAATTTGATAATGCGTTGATATTAACTGAGCCCTTAAAAAAAGCATAATACATAAGTTCATCACTTTTTTATTTCCATGCCCTATAAAGTTAATAGTTAGTTGGCAAATCAGACGTTAGTCAGTTTGTAAGATAGTTCACAAATATATCAATCAAAAACAGCCTATAGAGATGACATGAGAAAGACTAGCAGAGTAAAGACCTTCAAAAATCCCATTCTTTATAAAAGGAATAAGAACACTGGCAGAAAAAAATCAGTCAAAATCAACCTTTTCATGATTCTGGACATTAAGCAAAATTTCAATAACCTGGTAAGATTGTATTCATGAAAAAACAACTGATTCTTAGAACAAAATGTGTATTGGTATTTTAAATTTCTTTCTCTTCATTCTACTCCTTTACATGAAAACTAACAACATCCTGAAAGGCACTGTGAGTGGAAGAATGGGGTCAGACCTACTCAACGGCCATGATCAGAGAATGATCAGTATTTGACTGGTGTGGCAGTTCCACAGGAAAACATCGTTTGCAAGGCCTGTCTTTATTGTACCTGACTCAGATCTTACACACAGTAAGATCAGCCCTTTCTCGGCCTAAGGCAGTGATAACAGTTAGTGACAAACAAGCTAAACAAAATAAATAAGTAGGAAAGGCTGGACAAGTTTCTTACCTCACCTCACCCCTGGCTGACCTTGAACTTCTCTGCAAGAGAGAAGTGAGGACGAAGGCAGGCAAAGTGCTGAACTTCCTGCCTGAGCATGGATGACATGCCTCAACCTGCACACAGAAAGCACAGGGAAAGGACGGGAGATGTCCTGGGAAATCTCGGAAATTGTGGTTTCCCATTCAGACAGCTGAAGTCAAGCAGATATGGAGATAAAGTAAGGCATGTGATTTATTTGTTACCTTAATATAAAAGTTTATGTTTATACTACACTATAGCAGATTAAATGTATAATAGCATTATGCCTAAGAAAGGCACATAACTTTAATTAAAAATACTTTGTGCTAAAAAATGCTAATGGTCATATGATCCTTCAAATTTCCATCCTTTTGCTG
>NW_003852559.1:3711178-3714699 GCF_000181295.1 Otolemur garnettii | reverse complement strand
CTTCTTTCAAAATTGGAATCAATCCTCTCAAACCCTGCCACTGTTTTATCAACTGTGTTTATGAAATTTTCTAAGTTCTTTGTTGTCATTCCAACAAAGCTCACAGCCTCTTCACTAGGAGTGGATTCCATCTCTAGAAACAAGTTTACTTGCTTATCCATGAGAAAAAACTCCATGTTCACCCATTTTATGAGATTTCAGCACTTTAGTCCCCTCTGCAAGCTTCACTTGTAATTCTAATTTTCCTGCTGTTTCCATTATTGCAGTTAGATCCTCCACTGAAGTCTTGAACCCCTCAAATTCATCCATGAAGACTGGAATCAATTTCTTCCAAACTCCCATTGGCATTTTGACCTTCTCCCATGAACTCCAAATGTTCTTAGTGGCATCTAGAAGATGAATCTTTTCCATAAGGTTTGCAATTTATTGTGCCTAGATCCATCAGCAGAATCACTATCTATGGCAGCTATAAACTTACAAAATATATTTCTTAAATCATAAGACTTAAAAGTTAAAATTACTCTTTGATCCATTGGTTGCAGAATAGATGTTGTGTTAGCAGGAATGAAAACAATATGAATCACGTTGGCTAGCTCCATCAAAGCTCTTGGATGATGAGGTGCATTGTGTGTGAGTAGTAATATTTTGAAAGAAATATTTTTGTTTTCCTGGGCACTGGGTCTCAACAGTGGGCTTAAAATATTTATTAAACCATGATGCAAACAGATGTGTTGCCATCTAAGCCTTGTGGCTTTATTTATAAAATACAGACAGAACAGACTTAACATAATTCTAAGAGTCCTAGGATTTTTTGAAATGGTAAATCAGAACTTAGCTTGAAGTCAACTACCTTGAAGTCACCAGCTACATTAGTCCATCTGCAGAGTCAGCCTGTTCTTTGAAACTTTGAAGCCAGGCATCGACTTGTTTTCTCTAGTGATCTAAGTCCTAGATGGCTTGTTCTTCCAATACAAGGCTGTTTTGCCTATATTAGAAATCTGCAATTTAACGTAGCATCTTCACTCTAGCTCTGGATAACCTACTGCATCATGTCTGTGATCACATACTTTTTCACTAGGCATTTATTCTGTTACAGAGACTGCATTTTTCTTTAACCCTCATGAATCAACTTGTGCTAGATTCAAACTTTTCTTCTGTATCATCCTCACATCTCTCAGCCTTCATAAAATTGAAGAGACTTAGCACATTACACTGAATTAGGCTTTAACTTAAGTGGGTATAAGCGACCCAGCTTAATATATTCAAGCTTCTGAAACTTTGTCCATATCAACAAGAAGGCTCACTTTCCTATTATGCATGTGTCCACTGGAGTAGTACTCCACGTCCATGAAGAACTTTTCTCTGCATTTATATCTTGGCTCACTCTTGGCCATAAGAGACTTAGCTTTTAGCCCATCTTGGCTTTTGACATCCTTCCTTGCTAACTGGCATCATTTCTAGCTTTTGAATTTAAATCAGAGATGTGCAAATCTTCGTTTTGCTTGAACACTTAGCAAACACTTTAGAGTTATTAATTGGCTTTTTTCTTTTGGCAGAAAAAAGAAAGTTTGATGCTTACTATACTATTTAAGTATAGCAAGTATACTATTTAAGTATAGTAAGCATCAGACATTTCCAGAGTGATTAATTGGCTTTCCAATTAATAACTCCGGTTATTAATTTCTACTGTAGAGTTTTTAATTGGCTTTTTTCTTTTAGCAGAAAGAGAAAGTTTGATGCTTACTATATTTTCAAACATTTCCAGAGGGTAAATGGGTCTCTCTTGTGAATGAGAAGAGTATGTAATTGGTTTAATTTCAATGTTGTAGTGTTTCATGCGATAGAGAGGTCCTAGGAGAGGGAAAGAAATAAGACAATGACAAGTAAGGTGGGATGAGAACAAAGAAACAAGAAAGTGTGGCTAATAGCAACACCAGCAAAAAGAGAAATTGTTTCTGAAGTAGCCTAGAGGCTGGATTAACTTGACTGTTATTTTTAATAGGTGTTCTGAATATTTTCCAAGAGGTCAAGGAGACCATCATCTAAACAGTCACATGGAATCTAAACAATTCTAAAGACATGAGAAGTATGTCAGATGAAAAAGAAATATGAGCTGGTGTAGAATTAATTAGAAAGTTTGAAGACAGATTAATTAAAATTGCATCCAGTTTATGAAACAAAAATACATGGAAAATAAATAGATCCTCAGAGACTTGTGGTCATTACATCAACAAATATATGAGACACAGACTACCAAAACTGAATTGATAAGGACTATACTATATAAACAGTTCTATAACAACCAGAAACATAGAAATAAAAAGAAGAAGAAAAATATTTCGACTAAGAATACAATGGGACTAGATGGTTTTGCTACGATTTTTATGAATGTTTAGAGCACAGTTACCACCAATGTTTCACACATTCTCCCAAAAAGTAGAAGATGTGGGAATATTTTCCAACTCATTCTACGAAGCCAACATTATACTGATGCCAAAACCAAAAGACATCACAAGAATAAAAAATGAAAATAAAGCATATGTATCAATAAGGTAATTAATACTTTACAGCTAAACTTTTTGTTCCTGTAAGAATCTTTCCAACCCCAATCTGTTATCACTCTTTTCCTTATCTCACGATCCTTTAATACTGTACATATTTATTATGTTATGCTATTTTTCTAGACTTTAGATTACAGAAAAAGGGTAATAGTATAAAGCTGACTTTTACAAAAATTCAACCTATTTAAAGCACTGTGAGTCTTCTATCCTATGTTTCTACTTCACCATATAATCTATTTCTGAATATCTACACATCATGACAAAGTTTATAATAATTTTAACTTACTGAATTTGGTTACCAGAATCTACTTGAGGCTCAAACAAACAAAATATTATGGTTTTTAGATGATCATTAAAGGGATCATTACTTTTGAAGTTAGACAGAGCTGGGTTGATTCTTGCCCTTTTTCCTATTATTTCTTTGACTTTAGCTAATTATTTAATCATTGTTCACCTCAGTAACATGGGAATAAGAATATATACATTATGTAAGTGTTTTGAGCAGTAAAATGAATACTATTGAAAGCTACTTGAATATAATCCTGGTTAAAAGTGGGGACTTAATATGGAAGTACAGCAATATAACAAAACTACTTGAGAACCACAAAATCAACATTTCTCTTGCGAAAAAACAGATTTTTTCACACCTCCTGAAATTCTGATTCACACAGCAAAGGAGCAAAAGAACAGAAATTCGTTGTATCTCTGAGATTGTTTTTATGTGTATTGTAACCTATCTTTTATTATTTAAGAACTAAAAAAGATTATGTTCATATATTTTGCCCACTCTTTAATAGGATTGTTTATATATTTTTTCTTGCTGTTTGGGTTGAGTTTTTGTAGATTATGGTTCTTAGGTGGATAGCTTGCGAAAATGTTCCATTTGTATGTTGTCTGTTCTGTTATTTCCTTAGCTGAGCAGAAGACGTGACAGAAACTTCTCTTTTTTTTTTTTTTTTT
>NW_003852559.1:3682772-3711048 GCF_000181295.1 Otolemur garnettii | reverse complement strand
CTCCTGGGCTCAAGCGAGTCTCCTGCCTCAGCCTCCCAAGTAGCTGGGACTACAGGTGCCCGCCACAACACCTGGCCATTTTTTTGGTTGCAGCCATCATTGTTATTTGGTGGGCCCAGGCTGGGGATTCGAACCTGCCACCTTGGGTGTATGTGGCTGGCGCCTTAGCCGCTTGAGCCACAGGCGCCGAGCCGACAGAAACTTTTCAAAAGGAGATAGACAAATGGCCAATAAATAAATGAAAAATGTTTCACATCACTAATTATCAGGAAAATTAAAAGGTGATTAAAATATCACCTTCCCCCAGTTAGAATGATTTTTATTACAAAGTCCAAAATCAGTAGCTGCTGGTGTAGATACAGGGAGAAAGGCACACTTACATCCTATCAGAGGCAGACTACAAATTAGTACAACCTCTACTGAAGACAGTATGGAGATTCCTCAACAAATTAAAAATTGATCTACCATTCAATCTATCAATCTCATTACTGGGCATTTACCCAAAGGAAAATAAGTTATTTTGTTAAGTCAGAACATCTGTACTTAAATGTTTATCACAGCACCATTCACTATTGTAAGGATGTAGAACTGCCCAAGCACCATCAATTCATGAGTGGATTAATAAGATGTGGCATATGTGTACCACAGAGTATGACTCAGCCAGGAAGGATGCCTTATTGCCTTTTGTAACAATTTCAATGGAACTGGAGATCATTATCCTAAGTGAAGTATCTAAGGAATGGAAAAATTAATCCTGCGTGTACTCACTATTAAACTAGAACTAACTGATGAGCACACACGTGGACAGCGAGATGCAAAACTCCAGTGGAGGGAGGGAAGAGGAGAGGACGAGTGCAAACCTGCCTCCTGGGTACCATGAACACTATCTGGGTGGTGGGCACACTTATAACTCTGACTCAAGTGTTACAACAGAGATGTGTGTAGCCAAAAACGCTTTTACCCCCATAATATTTTGAAATGAAAAAGAAAAAGAACTAGGTAGAGTCACAGGTTAAAAACTAAAGGAAGAAATATATGGTGATGAAAAGTAAAGTTATTTTAATCATTTAAAAAATTAGGTTTCCAGATAGTGATAGGTAAAGTATTATTTCAAAATGCTTTATTCTGCAATTATCCGGAAAATGACCACTTTTTTTTTTTTTGCAGGATATAATGTTTTTATTTAGCAATTTCATTATCAATGAATTCCTTTAAAATGATAGTTCACAAATCCTGGAACCCCTAGCATTTAGTTAGCCATACAGTGTTGCCAATAGGTTTCGATGGACATCTTAACTTTTTAAAAACTTCCTATCGATTTCTTCAATCCACTAATATTTACAAGCTAGTACTTAGGGTATCTGGGCATGACTTCACCTAGGCAGTATCTATAAAATATGGTCATCTTCACCTCTTTTATAGTATGATTTGCCTGAAACATTCTACTAAAACATTATACAAATATTAAAGAGACACAACAAATGTTTAAGCTACAAGTTATCAGATTAAAAATTATTTTGTTGGCAAAATTTGGCTACTTTCTAATATGTTAAGATTGGGAGACAAAAAGAGAAATGTTCTAAATTAGCATAAAAACCTTATCAATATACTATAGTTCTTTATAAGAAATTTCAAGGAGTTATCGTGAAAATTAATTTTAAAATGATCTGGCAAAATATTTATCAAAAGATTTCAATTGAGTCCATCTAACTGGGTCAAAAACACTAGTTAGATATCAGACCCAGGAATTGTAGCAATATTTTATGACAGCCTTACTTTTTAAAACCTTGCACGACAAATTAAGTCTTGGAAGAAGATTGATGTATGATTTGATTCTATGATTATTGACTTGGCCATGGGCAAGCTGTTTACTGTAGGTAGTTATGAGTGAAAGCTGATTGCCCAGCTGTGGCTGGCACAAAAAGGGACTGGGTAACTGAGCAGTAGTTTCAGTTCCTTGTTCCAGTCTCTCTGTTCTCAGCAGTTTGATGTTTTTGTTTTTGTTTTCTTTTTTAGTTTTTAAGGATTTTCTCATAAAATATTTTTAAGTATACATTATATATTTAAAATTAATCACAGGTAACTAAAATGCAAAAGAATGCCATTCTTCAAAATGAAATGGAATGTAATTTTCGAAAAGAAAAATACAAGTTATTTTGTGCCTGTTATTATAATAATCTATACATTTATGGAAATAAATTATTAAAAATAATTGGTTCATATGCCCAGAAGCTTAGAAACAATCATAATATAATTAATTTAAATAATATACCTTGAATTTTATTTTCATAAAACAAACTATGAATATGATGTAATATTTCCTATAATAGTATATTTGACTTCTCAAGTAAAAAACTATGATGTAGATAGAAGAAATAAATTTGAAATATAGCAACCAAAAGATAGAGAAGTTTGAGGACTGCCTTACATTAATGAATTATTAAAAAATATATTTAAGAGTAGAGCCTGTGGCTCAAAGGGGTAGGGAGCTGGCCCCATATGCCAGAGGTGGCAGGTTCAAACCCAGCCCCAGCCAAAAAGAAAGTATATGTTTAAAATTATAAATCTATTTCTAATATATTATAGCTTAATATTCATAAAATTATTCAGTGTTTTACCTACATTTGATTATTTTAGTTAGCTTTGGCTGTTTTTATAAGTTACCCCCAAATCTAGAGCTTTTAAACAATTCTCTTGGCCTCAGATTTTGTGAGTTGGCCATTTGGGTGGGTCAGGTAGGCATTTCTTTCATTTATCTCAGCTGACTCACCCATCTACTCTCAGTCACCAATCAGCTGGAGAGGGGGTGCTGTTTTTTTCTAGAGAAGCCTCTAATGTTTTGCCTCATCTTTTTTCCATGAGGTCTGTCATCTTCCAGAATGATAGCTGCCTCTTATGGGGCTGTGTTTCCTGGGACCAATAAGCAAACCTTCCTTAAAGCGGAACATTTTCAACCTTCCCTGGTGTCCCATTTGCTCCTTGCCCCATTGGCAAAGGAAGCCACATGGTCAGTTATGGGAGAAGTCGTCACTAAAGGACATGAGAGCAGAGAGGGGAACTTTTGTAAACATCTTTACATTCTATCACAATTCAACCTCTGGCCAGAAATTATTAACAATCTTTCTATGTTAAGATGTCCTCAGTGCCATCCTAGGACATCTAAAAATATCAGAAAATCATGGTATCGGCCTTGAAACACAGAATTTCATTAGCTTCAGTTATATTCAAAGAGGCAGATCCTTGAATTCAGCTACTCTTGACCCGGAAATTGATGAACTAAAAAGATAGCTTCTGCCTCTGACTCATTCAATGTTCAATGCTGAGATGGAGGCTACCTGTCATGGGTTCTCTTTCTCTCATCTTTTTCTTTGATAGTCTTTGGGTTTTCCTTCTTAATTAATCATTCTTTGCATATCTTGGTTCTGGCCTCTGATTTATTAACTTTTCTCTCTAAGACTTCCTTTTTTCCCCTAAGAAATGGTTCATATTTGCACATACCTGCTTTGTGAATGTGCTTTCTGCTGGTAGACATTGGAAGGCTCAGAACCAAGCTGTTGACCCTTTTGCTCCTCCCACTTCTAAAATTAATACTGCAGGTTTTAAGGGTTTGGGTTTTTTTGTTTACAGTAGCCTTTTGGTTTGGTGTCAACGTTTTTATTAAGTTACTAAATTCTGGGCCAATCCCTGACAGAGCTGGCTGGTTTAAAATAACAAGTATGAATTATTACATCACAAATTGCGGATTACAACTTTGGGCTGGGATCAGTTGTGTGATTCTGTGGCCTGTTTCAGCTGGTCTCAGCCACATAGTTAATCAGTTAGGCAGTTGGCTAAGGCGTGTTTGGTCCCACGTGGCCTCCCCTGGGACAGCTCATCTAGTCTCTGCAAACCATGTCTTCTGCCAGCAGAAACCCAGGCTTGTTTCCACAGCAATAGAATTCTGTTTCTCAGGTTGGGTTTTCCAGGATCAAATCCATAAATAGATTGTGGGATGAAAGAGATTGATCTGTTACTAACACCAAAAAAGAACCACAAGAACAACAACAAAAAAAAGCAAATCAGAAAGGCTTCACATCTAGCACCAGGAACATCTGCCACAGAGGCACCCTCTGAAAAGCTGATAGCTCTGGGTTGTTTTCTTTTTTTTTTTTATTTCTTTAGTTATGTATTTTATTTAAGGTGTAAAATTTTGAAAAGAAACCAACAAACAGTGATTTGTGATAAATACAGGCGGTGAAAGATCCTTGGTGCCCATCTGATCCTCATACATATTTATGGATTCAACCAACTGCTGACTGGAAAAAATTCCAAAATGCATCTGAGTGTAGCATTCCCTGTTATGGGCCACAGTATGGCAATTCTTGAACTTTTTCAATGAATTATGTGCTTCTCATATATCCCTCAGTATCCATAGGATATATATAACATGGGGGTGATTCCAGGACCCTCCGTGGATACCAGAATTCTTAGATGCTCAAGTTGCTGATATCAAATGGGGCAGCATTTACATGTAACCTATGCAGAGCCTCCTGGACACTTTAAATCACCCCTAGTTTACTTATAATACCTCACACAATATAAACGCTACACAAACAGTTGCTGCACTGTATGTTCGGGGATAACAATGTGGGTTGTTTTCTAACTGTATCCTCTGAAGTTGGACAGAAAGTCTTTCCTTGAGGGAGGAGCTGGGAGATTTTCTCTAAGTCTATTACGTTCCTTAAGGCAATCAGCTGACAAGCACCAGTCGGTCAAATTTACTAATGTCCCACTGGTCAAAGGAAATCGCATGGCCAAGGGATGCACTAACAGGTTGTGGCACAAAAAAGGAATGAATTTGAGACCATTTTTGCAACCTGTCACATTGGACTTTATGTTGTAGTGTATTTTCAGTAGTATCTTAAATTAAAAATAAACACGCCCAAATGTCTACATCCTTATGTTGCAAATTAACTTTATTCCCCTCTAAATATTAATAAAAACTGGGAAATAAATAACCCAAGTTATGAAAAGGTGGAAGCATAAGCCATAAAGAACAAGGAAACAGTTTATACATAATGCTGTTTTGGTGAAACAGAATTCCTCACAAAATTTAGAGCACTCAGAATATGCCTCACTGATGTGTTTTAGATATTGAAATATTTTGGATGGAAAATTGAATTTTTATTACAATTTTAAGATCATTGAATATAAACTAAATATTATTTTCCTGGTAAGGATTTCCATTTTCAATCTGGCTTCTATTTAATTTTCTCTTTCCAAACCATAACAGAGCTTCCAGATTATGGACAGAAGGTTCTGAAGACAGAAGCAGCTTACACTTCATTCTGTTCATGGCACTTTTTGAGAGATAGATTCATGAGTTGGCAGAGACTAAGGCCAAAGCAGTCTGGCATAGCTGATTATCATGTCTTAGCAAATGAAGAAGCCCTAAGGCACTAAGAACTTTCAGCTATTAGTAGTGGTCTTTCCCACAAGGGAGTTACGTAAACTGGCATTTTAGCAAAGATAGCACATCTTGTTTATTCTTTCAGTGATTACTTCTGAAATATTACTAAAAGTAGGAAGCATTATCAATTACTCACTCTAACACTTAAAATTACAGGTTTCCAGTATACACATAAAATTTTTAAACAGTCTGGGTTGATGGTCACATATAATTACACTGCAAATAATAAAATTGTGTACTTGGCTTTAGCTGTAAAAATATTGTGAAATGGGGGATTTTGTTTCTTGAAAGTTTCAGCTGATCAAATCACTATAATTTTGCTTGTGAAAAAATCCTATAAATAATATAAAAGGAAAATTTGGAATTCATCAGCATTATAGGACAGTTATCCCAAAGTTTCACAACCTTATAGTATAATGACTACAAGTATTTCAGAGTGATCGTGTAAATGAGTTTCAAAGAAAATGAAACTTTTGTATGAGAAGTACCATAATGAATTTGATAAAAAAAAGACTTGCTATTTTGCATCAGCCAGTGTAGGAAAACACTGGCATAGGGTTTTTATGACATATCCTCTTTCAGTTATTTGACTAAAAAGAATTTTTAGACAGATCGAATATTTTTATACATTGCTTTAGATGTATGAACATATCCCAACAAAATTATCAAAAATGTCTCTACAAATTAAGCATATTTTATACTTTTACAACATTTTACAAACCAAAAATACATCGATCAAATCATCTCCAGGTTTGGTTACAATAGGTAGGAAAACAGAATCAACTTTCAATTTAATTTCTGTTGGCTGGAGTAAAAATTGGTTCAAAAGGTATTTCTTTGGATAAGATAGGAGAAGCATGGAAGTAGGGTTTGGGAGTAGACCTCCATTGATTATTTTTTTCTTTATACTTTTATGTTACATGAATTCAAAATTAATGTCAGAGTTCAAACAAAATACTCTGAGCCATTATTCTTTTTCCTAGCAGGGGGGAAATGTCTGTATAAGCCAAAGTAATAAAAACCAGTGTTACCAGAGTGTCCATTTTTTAAGGTGGGAAAAGTTCTAGAAACTAATGAAAAGAGTTTATCACCAAGAAATACATATTTAACAACTATTGATCACACGAAGACTTTAAAGTAGAAGATATCGGCACTCTTATTTGTATATTACAATGCACATTGCTTTATGTAAATTCTAACTTGCTTGATGGTAATAGACATGAAGATTTTTTAACGTATTATGATATCTACATCATTTATTATTACTGATCATTTATCACTATTTTGTTCTTAAACTAAATTAGCTTATAAAAGGTAACTTGACTTTATATTTGTTTATGAAACATTTTATGAATTACTTCCTTGAAATAAAAAATTTCTTATTTTAAGATTTTTATAATTAAGTAAGCCTTATATTTGTCTATAAAATGACTGAATATATTGATCATGGGATTTCACATGGACAGCAAACAGAGTTCCTTTGTTGTATATTCAGGTGCTTTCACTGGACAAGCTTGTATTATCTTGTGTGTTTCTCATGTTCTCTTTCATCCTACAGCCTATGAGACTGTAGAGAGACTACAGCATCCATATGAGACTGTAGAGAGACTTTGTAAAAGTCATAAAGCATCATAAATTAATTAGTTTCATATTAAATATTTGTTGACATCATCACATGAATGAATCCTCATGGATTCCTCTGACCTCCACTCCTTTCTACTTTTTTAAACAGAAACTTTCAAATTTATCTACCAAGATACAGAATTGTAAAAGGACCCTATAATCACGCCGAGGACACACCCACTCACACATGAACACACACACACACTCTACATGATATAATACACATCATGTTCATCAAATGGAAACAAAGTTTTACAAAGTAACACATACCTTTATTATAAATGATACTTTCTTATATATAAAGAATACAAACATGTAACATATAAAATAATACTCTATTTTATTTTCTTTGAATATTTTCATTGAGATCAAATGATTTCACAACCAAATAGTGGCTACTACTTCTGATTTAAACTATCAGTATCTTCCTATTCTTTTAAAGGTTAAAAGGTCTATGGGTCTATGGTGGGCTGTACTGCTCCCTATTTTGTGAACATTGCTCAGTATTTCTCTTCTATGTATATTCTGACAGTGAGAAACATGATTGCTTATTATGCTTTCATATGAGCTGTTCTTGCTTACTCCATACCTCCTTTTGAGTGGGGGTATTTGAAATCAGAAACTCTAAGGATCATTAGCATGCATGCCTGGTATTCAGCCATCTCAGCCCTTGGATGGCAACAGACAAGTGGTACTTTTAGCAAGGCCATAAAAAGTCCCTGGGTTCACTCTAATTTGATTAAGAAGTTAGGCATTTGTGTTTATAATATTTTCCCTTAAATTATCTGGTGCCATTAGATGTAAGTTTCCCAGGCACATGCACTTGGCAGCTTCATGGAGTTCTTATAGTTTTGAATAGTGTCCACCACGTTTTTCTTCTTTTCCTCTTCCCATGGGATTCTCTTCAGCTTGTGGCCTCAGTTTATTGCTGAGCGTCAGCTTTCATTTTTCTACACTATCCATTTCTCACATCAGCCCTCAACACACTTACTCTGTTCCATCTTTTATCTTCATTGGCTTCCCAGCCTCCATCTCATCTCTTGCCCCTAATCCAGCAGCTGTATAAATTAATAAATTATTAAATTAGATTTGGCATCAAGCTGTATGTAGATATTCCAAAGTATAACTTACCTTTCAACACATATCTAATCAAATCCTGTCTTGAACCAAAAGTTATTGTTTCAAAGCTGCAGGAAGTTTGCTTTTTATCATAAATGTTGTTACTAGAGGATGTTACTTCAGGGAATTTTAGTTTTAAAGTTTTATTTTGTTTGGAAGTGATGTAATTCTATAAAAAAAATTCAGGTCATGTAAGAAAGAAAACGTTTAAATAATAGGTGATATAAAATTACAGAACCCTATCACTGTGTCAGGGTCACAGGGTTATTGGGTTACAGGCCTAATGATTTCCCAAATATAAATAAAATGGAGATGAGGTAAAAGTTAGCAAGAGGTTATAAATAGCAAAATTTAAAAGGATGAAGTTCTTGTGTCACAGAAAAGCTTTAACAAATAAATAAAAGCAAACATTAGAGGAGAAAATGCTGCAGCTCACAGAGTGATTTTTCATTGCTCCATTTCACTTCTCATTTATAAAAGGTTTCATGTCCCTGTGATTTCAGTGATGTACTCATTATCCACGCAACCTGGAGCAAAGTTAGTAGTAGAATGTCTTAAAAATATAAATCAGAGTTACTTCTCATAGGATTTTGTGAGCTCTGTAAACCTGACATTAGGTAAACTGGAGTCTTCTAATGCATTAATTTTATTGCATCAGGTATTGCATTTAAAGTATTGCCTTAAACATATCCAGAGATAAAACATGAGTAAAAGTATTTTTGTTCTCTGGTGAAAAAAATTAAGATTATTTCTTTACCAACACAGAGAAAAACTATGAAACATACAACTCTTGCATATCAAATGTATCTGATTTAATTTCCATCACTGAGAAAGACATGCTTTCTTTTTTGTGGCCATAGCTAAACTGTCCAAAATGAAGAGAATGAGAGGTCAACCCCAAGCAGAATGATTGATAGGTCACTCCAGGCAGAATGATTGATAGGTCACCCCAGGCAGGACACCACCAAGCAAGTCTTTTTCATTTGTACTTCATCACATACCTGTTTATGAAAAAGCAAAACAATTACATTCATCCATTAATCAAGCCAGCCAAGCAAGTCTAAAATATATGAGGGTCTTCTAAGGTGTTTTAGAAAAATAATTTTTCCTGTAGACAATCAAGGCCTCAATTCGACAATGAAGACTTGATACTTAGTTGGAGGGCCTTAATCAGCAATGCAACCTGTACACCTATTTAACATCCTTGGCTAGAAACATAAAGCTGGCATTCCTTTGTGGTGTCTAGTTCTGTTCAGCTGTGTCAAGAAGTCTCTTTCCAGAATTCCAGTATTCTGGTTATCTAAATCCTCCCTTCTTACTGTGTATATCATAATTGTTGTTTATGTTCCATCAGGTTAATTCAAAAATACAGTTTGAGGATATAGACCCAGATTTAATCTCCTTATTAATAACACATTTCCTTCTAAGAACACGACTTGTCACTGATATTCATAAGCTGTACAAATATGCAAAAGTGCAAGATTTGTCCATATTTTTAAATATAGTTGACAAGAGATCATATAGGATTAAAGAACTGAGACTAAATATTTCACTGAGAATGTACACTACTTGAGGGTTAAAGAAAGTTAACAGATGGGCAGTGCCTGTGGCTCAAAGGAGTAGGGTGCTGGCCCCAAATACCGCAGGTGGTGGGTTCAAACCCAGCCCTGGCTAAAAAATGCAAAAAAAAAAAAAAAAAAGTTAACACATGCTTGTTTTGTTTTAAAAATAGACAATACAGAAAGATAGCAAAAAATTTAAAAGTTATTTACAATCCCATTCCCCAAAGTAAATCATTTGTTGACAGTTTGCTTTGTGTCCTTATAGAATGGTTTTTCTTAACAGGCACATGCATGCACATACATATTTTGTTGTTGCTCAGTAAAAACGGCAACACACCATTCTGTAACTTGTCCATTATTTTTCACTTCGATTATGTATATGGAATATACGCTATGTAGACGACACACTTCCTGGGTGTAGGACATAACTACATTTCGGACTTTACCTTACAAATGGAAACCATGTAAACTAATTGTATGTACCCTCATATTAACCTAAAATCTAAAAAAAAAAAAGAAATAACTGTGGAGATCTAAGTGTACTGATGCGGAATGTACATATTTTAAGTTTTGGCTTAGATAATATATCAATAGTATTTATTATTCTAAACATAAGAGTAAGAATATTAAAATATAAAACTATAGGAGGGGTAGCAGATTATTTTTTTCTTACACATTATTTTGTCTTTTTAGGATCATGTTTTTGTATTTGAATTTTAAAACTTCCCTAACATGTATGTAATCTTTAATGAAAACGCTTAAAACAAAGTTACTTTAGTTTCTGATCTTTTGCTAATTGTTTTTATATCATAAACATATTTTTCTGGCTTCTAGTTTTTATGAAGACATATTTTCCCCAGAGATAGATTCTTTTTCTCCTTCGTTCACTTTATCTTTAAGGGGAAATTATAGGGAATAGTTGGGACAGTGTCATCAACCCCTCATTCTTGTAGGAGCTCACATTGTTGAGGTGGGCTTAGCTCGTCTGCACATTGCTAGGTAAGTCTGTCTGGGGCTTACATAGCAAGCAGCCCTGAAGACAGGTTCACCAATCTGGTCTATTTCAATAATAAAGTTCCAATTATAGATCTATCTACTACTTTAAAGAAATTCAATAGATTTAGGAGGTAGAGGTAAATTTTGTTGCATGGATTTGATTATTTGATACATGATTTGATTTCTTTTTATGGCTGATTAGCACTTTACTGTGTTTTTGTGTGTATTCACACACACACACACACACACACACACACCCCCAACACACCCCTCCCATTTACTTGATCTACTCTCTGGTTGATGGGAACTTATGTTGATTCCACATCATTACAGTTGTGAGTTGTGTTGTGATAAACATTTCAGTGCAGTTGTCTTTTTATGAATTGAATTTTTTTTTTTAGTAGATATTTAGTAGTGGGATTGTTGGCTAGAATGATATGTTTACGCTGAGTTTTTTGAGGAATTTCCCTACTGTAAAGTAGACTGTACTAGTTTACATGCCCACACTGTGCCAACAACTATTGTTATTTGACTTTTTAATAATGTTATTCTGATAGGGATAATGTGGTTTCTCATTATGGTTTTAATTTACATTTCCCTAATAATTAGTAATATTGATAATATTTTCATATGTTTATTGGTCATTGGTCTATCTGCTCTTGAGAAGAATCCGTTCATGTTTTTTGCCTGATTTTTGATGGGGTTATTCTTTTTTTAATTTTTTTCTGGCTGAAAATGTCAAATTCTTTGTAAATTCTGAATACTAGTCCTTTGTCAGATATATAGTTTGCAAATATTTTTCTCCCATTCTATAGGTTGTCTATTTACTCTGTTGATCATTTCCTTTTCTGTACAGAAACTATTTAATATAGTTCCTATTTATTTTTGGTGGGGGTGCATTTGCTTTTGGGGTCTTACTCATGAATTACTTGTGTAGGCCAATGTCTGAAAGAGTTTTTACTATGTTTTCTTCTAGATTTGTGGCTTCAGGGTTTACACTTAAGTCTATAATCTATCTTGAATTAATTTTTGTACATGGTAATGATAGGGATCCAATTTCATTCTCTATATGAAACTATCCAACTCTCCAGCTCCATTTCTTAAATAGGACATTCTCCCCCAGTATGTTGTTGTCTGCTTTGCCAAAAATCAATTAGTTGTGGCCATGTGGCTTTGTTTCTGGGTTTTCTATTCTTTTCTATTGGTCTGTGTTTACCTTTATACCATCTTTTAAATTTATGTCTCCATTTGTTCGGAGCACAATAAAAACGGAAAGTGTGTTTCTTTTTCATCAGCTAGATGTTTTCTTCTATATTTATACACTTACTGGAAATGATAGCTCTCCTTTTATAATTGATTTAAGTTATATATAGTGCCAAGGATATTCTCTCTTTCTGTTTTCCTAACATGAATTTTAACAAAATTATCAAGTTTGAGATTAAATACAATATTTTCCAATAATTTATAAGTTTTTCCCTTAAAATTACATATTTCAACCCTACAACATTGTGATCCTAACTATAAATAGCATAGAATGTTTAGTTTCTACCAAGAGGCCCGTAAAATATATATAAAAAGCAATGAATCCAAACTACAGACTTTAAAGTAAGATAGCCCCATAATTTTATGTTAGAGACTAAGTATCTATCAGCAGAGCAGCTTAACAAGCTAGTGTTGGCAGTCTGTGACATTGCCTGCTGTGCTCCAATCCACCTGGGTATTGTTCTAACTCTAGGAAATGTTGTAGCCAGTTGAAATTAATATGTTTTCTATTCCTATTCTATGGAATACCCAAGATGGAGACCCCTTGGGCTGTACACGTATATCATGCTCCATAATTGGGAATAGATGCGTGCTCTTCGATTTCTACATAAATCTACTGCACACTTAGGAATGGCTGATTTTTGTGGAAATAAATTCTCATTCCTAATGACAATGATTGATTTCCTCATTCTCATCCCTTTCACATTCCCTCCTCCTCCTCCTCCTCCTCCTCCTCCTCCTTCTTCTTCTTCTTCTTCTTCTTCTTCTTTTTGTGCTATAATTGAAACTGGAAACTTTCTTTACTATTCTCTTCAGTGAAAACTGTTGAATCCCCCTTACACATAACCCTCAACATGGGTCTCATGAGATGTTCTCTTTGACGCTGCTCAAACACCTCCTTCATCCCCTCCTTTTGTTAAATAGACTTGTTACATTAAGATCAAAAACAATCAGCTATAACATGATTGTGCTCTCATTATTTTTAGGTAAACTTACATTCATTTACTGTTGATTTTGAAAACTAGAGCATACCTGTCTTCTGAAGGTGTTTGGTGACTTTTGGTTCCATCTCAAATATTCAATGCCATCCCACGTCATATTTACACGGTACCCTCATACATATCGGGTGCCTTGCACGCCCATGTCAAGGACATAGTCTGCATTTTTAAAACATATATTGATTTCCTCTTCTTTTCAAGTCTACAATTTAAATATCCTACATTGTATTCCTTTTTTTAATCATTCAATTATTCCAGCTATATTTCTTCTATGCATTATTGAGATTACCCCAATTCTGTAAGCTCTAAGTTTATTAAATTTTTTAAAACATCAACTTCCCTTTTCATTTGTCCTATCAGTTTTCCAGTTAAATATCAAGTCGTTATCACTTTAACTCTTATTAAGAACTTAAATTCACTTTGCCTACAGTTTGTTATTTAAACTTACATGGTAAAACTGCAGTCTAGGAAACTCCAAGAGTGTATTACTTACTATTCATTCTCTTCCTGGATGAAATCACATACCCCTAAAGGTATTTTTTCTATTGATTTAGAGTGTTGCAATCAATTGTGTATGCATTACAGGATAACTTTGTTTCTCTTTCATCTTTCACAACAGCTAATTCACTGCTTTATAATTTTTTTTTTGATTTAAGGTTAGTTTTACAACCTTTTAAAATACCTTGTCATCAACTCTCATAATTCCCTACAAAGAAGACAATTTCCTTACAGAGAAAAAGAAACACAACATGGCTTTGCATCCATACACTGAGTTCAGCGTAATACTATTCAGGCAATGACCTGAGTGTGAAGACATTGTGCAATTTCAAATCTATGAAGATCAGTTTCTAACACACAAAATAAACACACACATGCGCACATACACACATACAACATGAAAAAGTGAAAGAATTTTGGTAGGTGAAGTGTTTTAGAAATCTATGAGGTTTAACTTTCACTCCAGTGTTCAATGTAAACAACAAATGATTTGATAATCAAATCATTTGTTTTTTTTCTAATCATTATTATTTTGGACAAAAGTTTTACTTTCTAATCATTATTATTATGGATAAAGGATTTACTTTGCACTTGTATTTCTGCTGATGTCATGAAGGCATTTAAATGACCCACCCTCTAATCTATATGATCTCATAGTTAAAGAGAATTGGTACATTTTAGCTGCCTCAGAGCTTAAATATCTCATCTTTGTTTCTTCTTTAGGAGCAATGGTTGTTTTTGTCTGTTTGTTTGTTCTGAGCTAGAATGAGTGAGAAAAAAATAACTGGTATTTTAGTTGAATTGGAATATAAAAGCATTTTAATGATCTTGCTTATAGATTTTATGTCACATTAACTAAAATTATAAGGGGAAAATATCACTTTTTTAAAAACTTCTAGTTTCACTATTGATTTATATGCCTTGATAATTATTTTAAGTTCCTGACCTGAACTTGAAATGATTACAAGACCTAGTAAAAATTTAAATGATTCATGTAATTGGATAAGACTGATATGAATGTATTTAGGAAATGTTCTAGGAATCTATGGCATTCTAGGGACTTTTTTTTTTTTTAAAGTTGTTATTGCTTGAAACTATAAAAAGTGATGAACAATTTGATTAAATTGTCATTCAAATCAATGAAAATAACAAGAGATCACTTCCAATTAGGTTTTTCAAATTAGCATTTAATTTGCAAGTAGCATGTTTATTGATTAAATGTCATTTGATTAAGTAGTGAAGTTGATATTTTCTGTTAGTTTACTCAGAAATGTGTCACTAAAATATAGTTTATTTTCATGCTTTATGTATTGTTTTCCCAGAAGAGTTACATGTGTTCAAAATTACTCAAACACTCACACTTGGGTTCCCATTATAGGCGGAAGTATATAGTTTCAATATTTTTGCCACTGATTTGATCATTGAGCCAACAATACCAAAATTGTGAACTTGTATGTTCTTACTGTTTCTCATATCTGTTGGGCCTGGAATGAAGACAGTTGCCCATAAATAGAAATTGAGTCAAGCAAGACCAGAAAATACTCATGTCTGTGAGACATACGATTAGCTACAGGAACTTTCATCTTTCTTTAGGCTTTTTTTCTCTCCTCCTCTCTCTCTCTATTTTTATTTTTTTTTGTTTAGCAGCGCTGGGCTGGGTTCGAACCCACCCCCCACACCGGCATGCACGGGGCTTGCCCTCCAAACATTGAGCACAGGCACCCTTTCTTTAGGCATTTATATTTTTGCCAGAGGTCTCTAGGGTAATGAGCTATAACTTTAGTGTTTAAATTTTACTCCATGCTACTCAATCTCTTATTCATTTTACTTCTTTTTTTAACAAAGAGGGAAAAGAAGGATTTTTAACTCAAGGGAGGAATTGTTATAGTGAAAAGAAGGGAATTTTTCAAAATACATTGAGTATTTCTATAGAAATGCCCCTTTCCCAGAGCATTTTTGAGATTTTAATCGGAAAATATGATAAAATTTGCTCTCATAAGCTATAGTTTTGATTTAGAATTTTAGACATTAACTTTCTACAGAATAAAATATCAAAAAGTATTAATCTGTAAGAATGGATTTAAAATTTGAGATCACTAAGGGGATTAATATGTGATCTGTTTTAGCATCTTTGCAAATTTTCCCACATATAGTCCTGTCTGTCTACCTCAAATATGAAGCAATCAGGTTTTTCTTTAATAACTAGCTTTGTTTCTAGTCATTGCTTAATACATATCTGTGCTATAAATGATTTCTTTTCTCTTTATATTTCTTTTTAGAGTAAATCACTGCTAATTTTATTTTCAGGTATCTATGAGAATAAAATATTTTTAATAACTTTAACGAGCTCTAAGCATTGAATTTGCATGTTTGTGTCTTACTATAATTTACTAAATATATACTGACCAATTTTGCATATGTAAAATGAAAGAGAGTTAGGTCCTTGCTCTGGATTGGGCTTGGTTTTAAAGAAATGTTGTGGCTGGTTTGATCTTCCATCCGGACCTCTCAAATTGTCTCCATATCAGCAATGAGTACACAATTCTTTCTTAACATCTATGTGTTCGCTGGATTAGCACTTTTAATTTCCTTCAAGAACTTTCCTTTTACCTTCACGACTTGGCTAACTGTTCTGTACAGGAAGCTTAACTTTGGTGTGTCTCAGCTTTCAAATTGCTTTCCTCTTACTAAGTTTAGTCATTTCAGGCTTTTGATTTAAACTAAGAGACAAATGACTCTTTTCTTCACTTCAACACTCAAAGGCTGTAATAAGATTAACTGGCACAATTTCAGTATTGGTCCTCAGGGAATGTTGAAATGTGGGACATGCTGGGGGGCTGAGGAGTCAGAACAAGCAAAGCATTTATCAATTAATTTCATCATCTTACATAGGCACTGTCTGTGACATCCCAAAACAATTACAATAGTGACCTCAAAGATCGCTTATGGAAGATCACCATATCAAGTGTAATAAGAAGGAAAAAGTTTAGGGGCTTGGTGCTTATAGCTCAAGAAGCTAAGGTGCCAGCCACATATACCAGACCTGGCTGGTTCGCATCCAGCCTGGGTCTGCCAAACGACAATGACAACTATACTCAAAAAAGTAGCCAGGCATTGTGGCTGGCACTTGTAGTCCCAGCTACTTGGCAGGCTAAGGCAAGAGTTTGAGGTTGCTGTGAGCTATGATGCCATGGCACTCTACCTAGGGCAACAGCTTGAGGCTCTGTCACACACACACACACACACAAAGGAAAAAGTTTAAAATATTGCCAGAATGACTAAAGTGTAACACAGAGAAAGTGAGCCTATGCTACTGGAAAAAATGGTGCCCACAGACTTATTGACATAAGGTTGCCACAAGCAGATTTGTAAAAAAAGTCCTATATGTTTTCATTAAGGTATTGTCTTCATCATGACCTTTATTTTACTTCTTTCATTGTTATACGAGATAACATTTTATTTTTAAATGAAACATTTTGCTCATAGTATGTTATTAGTATTTTTGGTATCCTTTCCAATTTCCACTGATTAAGTTTACTTGAGGTTGCTTCTCTAATTTATCCCACAGTAGCACTTAGGCATTTGAGCACCTTGGGAACAGTGACAGTCCCTTCCCAAGCCCAGCTATAGTCATCCAGAATTGTCTTTATCTTAGGTTCCTGATTAGCTTTCTTAACTGAAAATTATGCTCAGTTCTTAATTTAAACCTTTCTTTTCTGGGACTTCAACTTGACCTTGCTTCCATCCTTGCTTAGAAGGCTGAGTTTAAGTTTTCAATCTATCAACTATTACTTCAGACTGATGAACAATGACTAAATCTAAACTAAAACCTAAGCAAGGCTTTTCTTATCCCACCCCACTAACTTGAGGATAAGACCATTGTCTGTTCTCAGTGTTCATAAAGCCTTCCAGATCATAGAGTTTTTAAATGTTATTTGGACAGAAAATTAACATCTTCAGGGTTCCATTTAATTGTCACATCTCATCTAATCTTCCTTAATCTTTCCAGTTATAGTATTTCTAAGGTTTTTAAAGGATAGATTGGTGTTGAAAAGCAGTTTTTATGAAAAGTAAGACATAATTATATATTGGTTTCATACTAGCATTGAGTATATTGGATACTTGCTTTTCCATTCTTACAATACTTTATTAAGAAGAATGTGTTTCAACTCTGTCCAGGTAAACCCAAAACATGTAAAGTCTCCATCTTTTCTTATGACAGAATAGTACTCTTGGTATACATATCTTAGAGGCTGTTAATACATCCATGGGTTGATGAGCACTTGAGTTGATTCCATGTCTTGACAATTGTGAATTGAGCTACAACAAACATTCTAGTGAAAATTTCCTTGTAGTAAAATGATGTCTTTTCTTCTGAGTAGATACCTACTAATGGTATTGCTAGATCAAATGGAAGGTCCACCTTTCATTCTTAAAAATTCTCCATACCTCCTTCCATAGATGTGGTAAGAGTTTGCAATCTCACTAGCAGTGCAAAAATGTTCTTCCCTCCACACCTATGCTGGCATCTGTAGCTTTGGGATTTTGTGATATGGGCTAATCTCATTGGAGTGAGGTGACATCTCAGGATGGTTTGGATTTGCATTTCTATCATGATTAGGGATGATGAGCACATTTTAATGTGTTCATTGGCCATTCATCTGGTATTTTAACTCTGCCAGGAAGAACTCTGCAAAGGAGGAAAAAATTCCATACACACAAAAAGAGAACAAAACAGATGGACACGTCCATTTCATCCCATGGAATTCAAGGAAAAGTAATTGCTATTTTAAAAAGTTAATTTAAGACTTTTGTTTAGTAAATCCAACAGCTGGCCACTTTCTACTGCCTGTTTTTTCCCCATGCATAGATGATACTTCTTGTTTCTTTGCATGTCTTATAATTTTTTGTTAAAAGGGAACATTTTTAATTATGTCACATGGCAGCTTCAGAGATCTGCTCATTCCCCACTTTTTATTGTTGTTGCTGTGCTATTGTTTGTTTCATGACTTTCTTAAATGAATTTTATAAAGTCTATGTTCTTTGTCATGTGTGAATCTGAGTTCAATTCCAGTGAGGGGGTAAGGAGGCAGAGGGAGGAGGATTGGTGTGCTCTCACCCAGTGGGCACAATGTAAAGGTGCATGTTGCACCTCTTGGGGTCAGGACACTTAGATTACAACAGAGACCTCACCTCACAAACACAAACCTTATAACCTAATAGCTTGCACCCTCATATTAATGTGAAATTAAAAAAAAAAGGAAGTTGGCAAAAAAAAAAGATATGAATAATTTCTCAGATTTAAAGTATTATAGACCTCAAATTTATTTTATCAAAGCAAAATATGGAATAAAGAACACCATTCTAGAAAGGTAAAAGTCTAAATGTGCTTTGCATTGTTTTACTGTAGGCACCAAGGCCACAACAGTGAACTGGTGCTGCCACCATGAATTCAAAAAGGAAAGACATAATAAGCATAGTTGTGTGACATACTGTCAGATGGTGACAAACACCATAAGCACAGGGAAACAGGAATTGATAAAGAGTGATGACAGAGATTTTTGGTCTAGCTGTTCTAATCAAGGTTGGTCTCTTCATGAACTAACATTAGAGTTGACATCTGGACTGACAAGACAAAGCTGAGGGTGCGTGGATATAAGAATGAATGATTCTAAGAAGAGGGATATTCAAGGTTAGAAGAAATTCAATAAGTGAATTGTACATGAAGAACATAATGAAGTGGATAAGAAAGGAAAAATGAGGCAGACCCTATCCTGTGGGGATGTGCAGACACTGGTAAGGAGTGTGAACACTGTTCTAAGTCTAGCAGGAGTTTGTTAGCTAATACATAATACTTTTACTGGACTTATGAATCTAAGTGCTAAGTAAGGTTTTTGGAATCATATAGAGAAATATCATAAGCATTGTTTCTGGATTCTTATGATAAAGTGAGATATTTAAACAGAAAACATTTTCATTTGTAAATACAAATTTTGTAGTGAAAGTAAAATATAATACTGGGAATGATGGGTTTTTCTTGGCCTTGTCAAATTAAAATAATGACTCTTGTCATAAGCAGAAGGTTGTTGTAAAAATTCAGAGAAAAGCTTATTTAATATGATTCAGATAACATTTTGATAGATGCGACATCTTAAAAACATTTGTGTAGTGTATCATAAATCTACCACTAAGCTGTAAAACTGGTCCTAATGAAATCATTACATGAGAAATTGTTCCTTCCTTACCAGGAAGCTGTTAATAGCTGACAAACCTAGATTAGGACAAATTTTTCATGAGAATGAATTTCCTGGATTATCCATGCAAAAGGGTGTGTCCCATTAAAATCTATCTGGAATGAGACTATGTTATGTCTTATCTATATCTAGAAATATGCATACTGATAATCTGTCCATAATTTTAGAAAGAATCCATTGGGATAATGCAGCATATCAGATCACTGAAATAAGTAGGCAGAACACAGATTTGTCTATCAATCTTTCTGAACTGACCTGTGACTTTCAAAAATTAAAAAGGACATGCCTCACTAACAACTTAGAAGGTGAATCTGTAATTTGTTACCAGGTCCTGTGATTGACATTCATCTAGAAAGGTCTGTTCCTTCCTCAGATATATGATTCATAAATAATCTTATATATAGCCCACTATGTGGTGGAAGATTTTCTTACATTAATAAATAGAATATATGAGGAATTTCCAGAAAGCATCCAGGCACGTACTAAGAAAACTAGAGACATATATGACTGGACACTTAGAGGCAAATATTGTGCTTTTATTTTGCTATGTATTCATGTTAGAATTAGGGAGTATGTGTTAATTAGATCAATTAATTGAATTCTGTCTTAGTGTCATTGAGAATTATATCAAAAATATCTATAAGCTTTTGAATAAAGAGCTTGTCATAGCAAGACAATTTACAATATTTTTAAAGCTAATAAAAGGAAGAATAAAAGGAATAACAATAAAAGCTTGGAAAATGTTTGTGTCAAGATAAAGAGGGCCATATACTCTTATTTGCTTGAGTAAGTAAGGAACTTTCGGTTCCTTTCCTTTCTCAGGCCTGAACCATAACAGAATGAGTTAATTTATACATTTATGCACGTGTGCATCCATCCATCTGTTGACACACCCAGAGATCATACCTTTGTATGTATGCGCCCACTCCACACTCCCAAGCCTAAGCTTTACCTTGCTCCTGCCACTCTTCATTCCACAAATTCAGAGGAAGGTAAGGAAGGAAATGGAAGAAACGTTTCCTGCATAAGTCTAATCATGTGTTTCAAATTCTGGGAAGATACACATAGCAAAATTAGAAATGGAGCCTCTATTTACAAGGGCAGGAGAAAACTCCTGAAGATGAAGCCTGTGATGTACAGTTGTGACATATTGATACAAATGACATATTAGTCATTTTCTAGTACAAAATAATAATCTGATAAAAATTCAACCACTATGTTGCAAACAGAGAAGCAATTAAGATATTGGCTTAACTCTCAAGTAACTTAAATTCCCTACAAGTGTTTGAAAACAATGCAACTTCTTGGAATAGTAGTGTACCCTTCTACTTTCTTCTGAAAATAAAGCTTAACATTTTCCTAGGGAAAATACACCTTCCACTATTTTCATATATCTAATTATTGTGGTCAACTTCCTCCTTCACATTTCTAGATAAAGCTTTCATTTCCTTAATGCATAATAAATGTATTGAATACACTGGGCAATGGCAGTCATTAAAAGGTCAATGTTTATGAACTAAGTTGATTTAATTTAAGTGAAGCTAAAGATCTTCGATTATAGTTGAACCCATTCTATGAGGGATGGAATAGACTCTGAATTTTAAACTGTGATGGCTATGAAACTAGAGATTTTCTATTTTTAGGAATCAAAAAGAAGCAAATTCCAAGGGCAAGAGCTGAAAATGACTGTGGCATTATAACATGAGTTCTACCATTGTCTGTCATAAAGATATGGACCTTCCCCTGTAATATTAATTCCTTAAACAAACCAATTCATTTGTTGAGCCAATAAATGGGTTTCTATCATGCAAGTCCAAAAAAACTGATGATTAAAAAAATGTTATTGATTGAGAAACCACAGGTTAGATATGCATAAAAGAGGCATTTGTATTGCCACACAAATATTAAAAAGTAGGAAATAGGACCAGTGAGCAAAAACCAAAATCTATATGCTGGCATATCGTACTGAAAAGGTGGATGTGGAGAAAGTATTCTGTAAAAGACACTGTCCAGTGATGATTTGGTTAGGTTTGAAGAACATCAAAATGCAACTAGACAGCTGGTGAAAGCAATAAACAGAAAGATAGTCTCCCTTCCAACACACTGAAGAGATAGATACTAAAAGAGGGCCTGCAAAATTGGAAATACTAAAAACATAGGAGGAAATACAGGACAGAGTGGGTGTATGCAGGATGCATTGGCTAACAGGTTTTCCTTTTTAATTTTTAAAATTGGAAACATTAAGAAGTTTGAATAAGCATCTATAAATTTGTCAATTTACAAATTAAGAAGAACCACCTAAATAAAACCCCAAATACCATTGTCTGCAACTCTTTCGGAAAGAGCAGAAAAACTCTAGTGAAGAATAGCATATGTTATCATGGAATAAAATTTGTTCAGTTACAGAATCTCTCTTACTAGGATATTAAGAAAATAAAACTGAAAAGTGTTGATGATTCTAGAATTTATCAAATCAAGGTCATATTTTATGTAAAATATCGCATGAGCATTGCATAATATATCAAACAAGTAGTCTGGAATATGATTATTCAAATGAAATGTTGCCACTTAGCAGAAATCATTTTGAAAACTTTAGCTGCATCTCGATTAAAAAAAAATATATATATATACATATATATACATATATATGTGTACATATATATATAGAGAGAGAGAGACACACACACATACCTATGAGACCCTAGGAGTATTTGCTATAAATGAATGAATGAACTATTTAAAATTAATTTTGGAAAGTTAAATAGAATAGTAATTATTTTCCCCTTACCCATGTTTAATGTTTCAGTTCACTACGATCTAAAGAACAATTTTGGTCTGAACAGTTTAGTTAGAAAAATGTTATTTCCCAGAAATCAGGAACATTTATCATACCAAAAAAAGGTTGAGTACTTCATTTAGTTTATATTATTTTAATGAAAATAAGTTTTTATAAAATAGAAATCTCGCTCCTAAAACATTGTTATTCTTTATTTTCTAACCACTGAACACTATTAATTAGTTGAAAATACTTAACTTTCCCCCCATTCTTTTATAAACCACTGAACCAAGTATTAGACTATAATTAATTTTAAATGTCCATAGTATTTCAATATCTTTACAACTTTATAGAGTATGAATAATTAATATTATTTAAATCAAGTTATATCTCTTTTAAAGAAAATTTTTCTTACTGAATTTTCCAGATAAATTTCCTATTAATAATCTCTGAACAACATTAATAGAACTGACCTTCAGAGAATAGTATTTAGACACTATTAATTAGAAAAAAAATGTATTACAGTTCTGCTGACATTTGGGGGATATTGATTGATGTGATTATAATAATTGGTAGCCAAATAATTCTGAAGATGAAATTAAGCATAAAATGATCAATTAACCCATTACTAAAATGATATAGTAGAGGGGAGTGGGTGAATAGGGAGTTCTTAGATAAAGATTACAGAATTTCTGTTTAAGGTGAAGAAGACATTTTGGAAATAAAGGTGATCTATGTAGAAAATTATGAATGTAATTAATGACACTGAATTGTAAACTTATAAACAGTTAAGATAGCAAATGTTATGCTTTAAATATTTTACCACAAATAAAAAAAAATGCTTTATAGGCTAGGTGTGGTGGCCCACACTTGTAATCCCAGTACTTTGGAAGCCCAAGCCAGGAGAATCATTGGAGGCCAGAAGTTCAAGACCAACTTGGGCAAAAAGGAAGACTCAAATTATACATTTGCAAACAAACAAAAAATTTTATCTGGGTATGGTGGCATGTGCTTGTAGTTCCAGATACTTGGGGGTTTGGGGCAGGAAGATCTCTCTAAGCAGGCATTTGAAGATTGCAGTGAGCTATGATTGAGTTATCACTGCACTTTAGCATGGGCAACTGAGACCTTGACTCTTAAAAAAATGCTTTACAAGAATAATACAGTAGAGACAAAGGATGGGGAATTGGAAAATGTCTTCATAATTTTAAAATCGACTATTAGACAACATGAGTATAATGTACACTTTAAGTGTGAATGTTCTAAATTCACTGTGGAGTAGTAAAAGCCCGCCCATATTCCGATCAAGTGAACACAGACAGTACTTCACAAGACAGATGCCAGTCACACTATTATGTGTAATACGTACGATGGAAATATTGTTGCACCATCTTTGGAAAATAAAGTATCCCAAAAATGTATAAGTTGACACATTCATAAGTTAGAATATTAAAACCAAATAGTTTTCCCATGTAGACAAAATAATAAATTGTTGTCTCCAATCTTTACCTACTGATATTTTTGGATGACCCATAATAGCACGAGGCATGAAGTGTGGTTTGAATGTTTGTCCCTTCTCAAACTCATGTTGAAATGTAATTGCCTTTCCAGCAGTGTTTAGAGCCTGGATCCAAGCAGGTCCAGGTTCAGCTAGTGCCCCAACTCCAAGGGCATAAGCAGTGAGCCTTGGTGCCTTGGAGGTGTCTATCTGGTGCTCCTTTTGCTGGTGCACAGTGTATGGGAGCTGTGTGGCCATGGCAGCCTTCACCTGGATTTTGAAGGCTATATCTGGCAATCTGGAAGCCTTGAGAGAAATATGTCCAGGGGAAGAATGACCCCAGGGGATTTATTTCCACTGGGATAATGCCTAGTGAAGACACAAAAGTGTGGTCACTGGTAAGATTTAGAATTATAGACACCAGGCTAGGAGAGCTAGAGGCAGGCGACTCCAACCCATGAGAGCTACTGTATGGGCTGAGCCCAGGAAAGTCAATGAGAGGGAGTGTCCAAGACCTGGGAGCCCAACACCCACCCCAGTATGGCTACAGAGTGTGATAAGGCGTCAAATAATATTCTAATGGACCTTAGGATTTAATATCGTTTACCCTCTGGGGTTTTGAACACACTTGGGACGACTTACCAGTTTTTGTTTCCTGTTAATCCATTTTGGCACATACCCATCTTATTCCTATCACAGCATGGTTTTTTTGAAGCACATGACTTGTTCAATTTCCCAGACTCACCAGGGAGAGAAATTTGCCTGAGGATGAATCATGTCACGAGGCTTACCCATATCTGACTTAGATGAGACTTGGAATTTTGAGTTGATGCTGGAATGAGTTTTGCCGCAATTAAGATAAAGTAGATATATTTTGTGAAATTAATTTAGGAGATTCAGGGGTGAAATGCTATGGTTTGAATATTTATTCCCTTCCAAACTCATGTTGAAATTTAATTGTCATTATAACTGTATAAAGAGATGGGACCTTTAAGAGATGATTAGGTCCTGAAGGCTCTGCCCTCTTGAATGGATGGATTAATGCTGCTATTGTGGGATTGGTTTTCTTATGAAAGAATGAGTTCATCCCTTTTTGTCTCTTTCTGGTCCTTTATCTGCCCTTCCACCCTGTGATGTCTTCCACCTTGGGATGGTCCAACAAGAAGGCCCTTGCCAAATGATGCAACCTTAATCGTGGACACCTCAGCCTCTAGGATTTTGAGGAAACGCATTTTATCTAGCACAAAAGTATGTGCAATATATACTTGGGTCATGAAGAAAGTTTGAGATACTCAAAAAATCAGGAAATGTAAAACATGCACAGACAAACAAATGAAGCCCTCCAGCAACAGTGATAAACGGAGGACGTGGAGGCGTGTGAGGTGAATCAGAAAGGGTGCTGTCAACTAAGGGTCTTGGAAGTGAAATGATGGACCACAGTCGATCACAACACTCTTGTAGTAACCAGTGCACATTGTTCACAGCATCATTCATTTCAGGAGCCTCCCGTAAAGTCATCAGTTAAAAAACTGCTTACTATAAAGGAAAGCCAAATTATTATTTCTTCTGTTTATGAGTAGGGCGAGGGGTGGGCGGGGTCTTGGTGTGTGACATACCTTTGGGGGGCAGGACATAATTGTAAGAGGGACTTTACCTAACAAAATGCAATCACTGTAACCTCGTTCTTTGTAACCTTAATGAATCCCCAACAATAAAAAGAAAAGAAAAAGATATATTTCTTCTATTTATGAATGCAATGGCGTTTTTTTTATCATCATTTCACCTGTAACTGAACTATTTGAAAGAAGATATCTTTAATATAGCTTACCTGGAAAAATGATAATCAAAAGAAATGAGATATTTCTTAAGCATTCTCAAAGGAGTATTTCAGAAACTGTTCACTTCATGGCTTAATTTGGATTTTAAGTTCTCAAATGAAAACTAAAACTAAGAGGAGATTAAATCCATGTTCTTTTTGTAAAATGTTACCAAAGGACCACTATAAATTTTGAGAAACTTTTAAATACTTAAGATTGAATGGATGTTTGTTCTTTCCCGTGAAGGAATACAAAATTTAGCAATATATTTCATTGTTTCAGGTGGAAATTCCAGAACTTTTTTCCAAATAAAATTACTACAACTTCTACAAATAAAAAAATATGGATTTAGCCCATAACCTTCCAATATTCACTGATATTTTATTAAGTACTTTTCATTAGAATAAAATTTTATTTATGGTCTCACATATGCTTTCAAGATTCTAAGACATTATTTTCTTAAAAAACACCAATTATGAAAAGATCAAATTAAATTCATGTAAATTTTTAAAGAATAATGTAACACAGAAAACAAATGTGATGCTACATGAATAGCAAACATTTACTTATCTAATTTTTTATTTGGTTTATTCTCATTATATCTTCTGGCTACCCAATATTGGGTGCCTGCCATTAAATATATGGAGTTGATAGACATTCTCCTTAATAAAGTGTCTTCAGAATGGAAAAACAAGCTCAATTTGTACTCACTTTGAAAGTAGTAGATGAACTGCTATAGGCCCACATGAGAGAAAAACACATTTACTTTCAAGAAGAGGAGAGAGGAGGGCATGGGGGGAAGGAGCGTAGTAAGCTTTCACCCAACAGCTGCACACCTTCTGGGTGAAGGACTCAAATACAACTCATGCTTTTTCTAAGAAATGCAAACAATGTAACCTAATTATATGTACCCTTATATGAATCCAAAATAAAAATTCACTTCTGATAAGTTTCAAATGTCCTAATAACCCAGAACATTCTATTAATTTGGGGGCATACTGAGTCATTGATTTCACTTTATTGATGCAGATACTTCATCTAAGTTTTAGAACAAGTCAATTCCTATGTCTTCAGAATTTTCTTTCTAGCGCTTTTTCTGATTTTGAGGTTCTCTGCTAACTTCCTACTACCTTGCCATTTCATAAATATTCGTGCTCTGCTAGGTTTGATCCTGGGTCTTCTTTGCCTATAACTATTGATGGTCCTCTTTTGTCATTTCATTCTTTCCAGTAGATGGATTTCTTCCTTTCTGTGGACAGTTCCCTAATCTATATCTCCAGTATACATTGCTTTCCTGAGTCCCGGGCCCTGGGTCCATATCCTACTTCCAACTAGTGCTCATCTGCTCTGGGATTCTGCAGGCAAATATCTAAAATGTATAATGTGTTTCTGTTTCCTCCCTCCCTCTGTTTTTTAGTAATGTGAATTGATTGGCATGGATTCAAAGTCACTATTAGGAGTTTTTGACTGCTTTCTTTTCTTCAGGTGAAATAACCAAACAATGCTTACTAATTGTTAGTTATAAATTCTGTGGAGTTATTTTGGTAAATACTACTCCTATACTTCCTATTCTGTGCCCTTACCCTGTTAGCAGAATTCAGTGGGAGAAAAACATGAAGCCACACTAAAAATATTTGTTTTTAACTTCAAGTCTAACAACATCAAGTGGACTCCTTAAACCTTGCAGCACACATAAACGAACTTTCCAGTCCACAAACTGTACCCCTGTCTTATGTGGTTATTTTGTACTTTCTCCTCACTCCTCCCGCCACACCAGGTGTCTTGCCATTGTCACCACCCAACGATGTACTTCCTACTTCACTAAGCAAAGCGAAGGTGAAAGAATTTGGCATGCTCTGATAACTACAACTATTACCAACATAGTCAAAGAATTTCTCTATCACTGACTTTAGAAGAAATTCCTATGCTTTGATGATAAAAATATCTTCACTTGTGAATGGGGTCCATTCTTTCTTGCCTACCTAAAGCCGTTGCTTTGGAAATTCTCCTCTCTCATGTCTACATTATCAAATTATCTCTCTCTCCCTCATTATCCTCATAAGTATACAAGTCTGTATGTTTCTCTTGATAGCATTCTGTCAGTTACTGCCCTGTTTTTTGGGGGGAGCACTGGGTAACAAAACTTTTGGGGTGAGTTGTTTATATACTGACTTCAATTCCTCTCTTCCCAAGCTCTCTTAAATTCAATTTACTTCAATTTACCTCATCACTATACACAAATAGTCAACAATAGTCGCTACCTTGGAAAATCCTATAGTCAATTTTCAGTTTCCATGTTGTTTAAGCTCAAAGCAGCACTGGACATAGCTGGACACATGTCCAGGTGGCTCTACCTTCTATCTTGGTCTCATCTGTGGATTTTCCTCATCCCTCAGCTCTATAATGTTTCCATGAATTTTTGA
>NW_003852559.1:3682319-3682659 GCF_000181295.1 Otolemur garnettii | reverse complement strand
AAGAATTAAAAAATTAAATGACATTTTAGGAAAAGAGTTTTTGAAACATTCTGTCATTGCCCTAAATAACAAGCTGAACATGAAACATTATAATCCCAGAATGTTTCAAATTTGCTCCATTAACATGTCAAAGCCATTCAAAAATACATTAAATGATGAAAATAGAGAAATATGTCCTGCGTGAATCAGAATGAATAAGAGCTTGCATGCCTTGCTTTTTTCTTACCACATTGCCAGTTTTTAAAATCTCCAATAATAAAATTATGTTATCAGAATGTCTTAATTTTATCCACCCACAAATTGCTTCCTCTGTGTGCCCCTGAATGCCATTTACTAGGTA
>NW_003852559.1:3675233-3681119 GCF_000181295.1 Otolemur garnettii | reverse complement strand
TGACTTCTAAATTTATCATATCCAAACTAAATCTATGTTTTTCCAACTAAATCTATTCCTCATACTACCTTACCAATCAATGCCTGCTGGGATCTGTAGTTTTCAGTTAGTTGCTCATGCAATGGGCATGCTCCTTGACTACTTTTTCTCATACCACTTATCCAATACATCAGAAATTCCTGATGCCTTTAACTTGAAAACACATGCATTACCGAATTGCTAGTGACTACTTCTGCTTTTACCAAGTCAGATCTACTCTGACAGGGGTTACCACAATAGCTTTTTAACAAAGCTCTCTCTGCTATACTTGCCTTCTTAGGGTTTTTCTCAAACTAGTACTTAGAGTAATTCTTTCAAAATACAGCTTAGAGCATGGAGTATGTCACTCTTCTTAAAACACTGCAATGAGTCAGTCCCCTTTGCACGAAGAGTAACAGCAGAAATCTATGCAGTGGCCTACAAGGAGCTGCTCTTGCTTTAATCCTGCACTTGCTCCCTTAGTTCCAGGCACTCAACCTCCTTGCTCTTCCATAAACACCCCAGGCAAGTTCTTACCCTGTGATCTTGCTCTGGCTGCTTTTTTTCCCCATAGTGCTGTGACTTTCCAACAGAATATATAATGTATTGGTTATATTTATGTCAATAAGCTCTGTGAAGGCTTATATGTCTGCTTTTTTTACTTAGGTTTCTGAGTACCCAGAACTTCATAAACAGGTGTGGAATGATTGAATCAATTATATTACATGGTATCAGCCTATGTCTAATTGTTGTTCGCTTCAAAAATATGGGTTTTGCAAGGATAGTGATATTTATAAGATCCAAATTTGAAGAAATAATGTTCTTCCTAAAATTTTATTCTTTCATTGAATGCCTTCAGGATAAAAATCAAATTTGAACTTGGCTTACACAGTTCTTTCAGTTCTGCTCCTGATTTCCATCCTCAATATTATGTCTTCTTATCCTTCACTACAATTTAAGAAATATACAGAATACCCTTTTTCCTTTTTTCAAGGACAGTAACATTTCTGTTAACTTTAGGTCTTTGTACAAGCTGTTTGCTAGTCTCACTTCCTCTTTTGCTTTCCCTGGATGGTTTCTCCTTGTTCTGGTTAAGTCCAATTTTGGAAGTTTCCTCTTGGAAGTTCTGCCTACTCACACAAGTGTCTTGTGTAGCTACAGGAGGTTTGGTGCTGACATTGTCTTTCTCTTACTCCCCCTAGAGGTAAAACCATGTAAAGGCGGAGCTCCTGATACCTTTGTCTCCGCTGTCCCCCTTGCTTGACAAAGTTATTATCTTACATATGTAAGTACTTAACTCATCTTTTCAAAAGAAAATAAAGTACATAAATGAACATGGAAGCAATAAATGAGCACGTGTCTACTACCAGACTTTACCCCATCTTAACTGTGCCACATAGCACATAATCACATAGCTTGAGAAAAAGGCTGAGGTGATCGAATTCTTACTGACTAGACTGTGCACAGACTATGGCCCAGCAGCTAATTTATTATATTTATATAAGCAGAATGTTTTGAATAATATCTGGTTATTCAAAATAGATGTTTATTTTTACACATTTTCAATTTTATTGTTGCATATAATATATGTCCTTATAGAAACTCATAACTCCTTTAACAGTAAAAGACAGTTTATTTACATTGTTTTTTGTTATAACACTGTGTGAACATTAATTGAAATTTAATTCAATAATAACTTCTGGATTTTTTAATAAAAAATTTTAATATTTTTAAAAAAATGTTTATTTTCAAAACTGACTCACTTATTGCACAGTATCCGTGTTATATTGCTTTAGGCAACATCGTATAGTGAGTACAAACAAACATGGACTCTAGAGAAAGACTGTTGGGATTGAAGTCAGCTTACTGTTTCACATGGCCTTGGACAATACGCATATATTCCTGTGTGTTAGTTCTTTATCCAAAAGATGTGGGTGATACTAGTTTGACATTATGGAGTTTCATTAATATTGAATATTCTCGCCAACATATACAATAGCAAACACAGTATGAGTACTGACTATTTTTAACATTACCTATTTTTCAATTAGATTTATATGTTATGTTGGCTTTGGACATGGACAGGCAAAAGTAGTGAAATATTCACCCCAAGTGCACTTCTTGGGATGTCTTTAATCAATGGTTTCAATAGCTCTGTAACAATCTGGTGAATACTTACAAGCATTCGCGAACACACTTAAAAAGAATCAGGAAATGACAAGGAAGGAAATGTATTCACTTGCCATGGGAATTTGTGACGGACTCCGTGTCCACACTAGCCTGACGGAGAAATCAGCTAAACCGAGATTCTTTCTCAATTCTGAAAACAAGAAGCTGTTGAGGAAGAAATCGCAAATGCAGGGGTTGAGGCCAGGCCCTGCGCCTGTGTGCGTCCTGTTGGTGAGGACGTAGCACACTGACCTTCCCCCAGGAAGCTGAGATTTTTTTTAAAAGCCCCAGAAAGCTGAGTTGTTTTTTTTTTTTAAGCCCTAGAAAGCTGAGATTTTACTTTTAAAGCGTTCATGAAGATAAAGGAATCTGGAGAGGCCAAGTGGGTCTTACCCTCTAAGAAATTATCTGCTACTGATAAAATAATAATTTAACACCCTGTTCCCCCACATACCTCAGGAGGACACTGAGTTCACTCTTTTGACTACGTTACTTCTACCTAAATTAGTGTTTAAGGTGAATGGCCTCATGTAGTTCAGACAAAATCTAAGAAAGCCTAGAGAATGTTGAAAAAAAAATTGGATTTACCAGTAATTATAAGTTATATAGGGTAAATTCATTATATATTATTTTCCTAATTGGAAAAGTAACATGAAATTATTGCTCCACTAAGGAGCAAGCTCATTCTTCTACTGATTTCACTAATTGAAGCTAAAATCTCTGGAAACCCCTAAAAAGCCATGTGTGACGAGACTTCTTCCCCATATAGCATGCAAATTTTAAGTATTAGATTTATTTAATTTCAGCTACTTTGAGATCTTAAATGGTTTTAAAATATTTCATCACTGATGTGGCTGAAATTGTTTTCTATGTATTAGAAAATCTCATCTCTGAATAATCAAGCTAACTTGATGTTTTTCCACCTTGCCAGAATAATTCTCTCCTCTGCACCCACTTTTCTCCCTAAGTCCACTTGCCCTATCATGCTGCCCTACCTTTACCAGAGGGCCCTTTTCCAATTCTCCCCAAGGCTATACTTTGTATTAGACAAGTGTTAAGGTGCTGTATTTGCTTTAAACAGTTGCAAATCAATGGGGGTGGGGGCAGTCAGCCATATGTGAAAACAAACAGTCCCTGCCCCCTCTGGGCCATTAGTATGTGACTTTAATAAGGGGAAAGGCAAGGAAACAAAAGGAGTGAATGTCAGAGGTAAGAGGAAAGGCAGAATAAATCAACTCTTGGTAAAAATAGCAATTTTATGAGTACATGATCACATCAGCAGGAAGGAAAAGAGACAATCCAGTTCCAAGATTTGTAAAAAAAAGTATTTTTGTATTTTGTTTCAGATAGAGATGCAGATATAGAGTACAGGCAGAGTTACCATGAGTTTTAGAACAGGGATGAAAGGTAAATATGATTTTTTAAAAATGCTGTTGCATTTTCAAAATACAAATAAGGATGATTGCATAACTTTGGATGTCACAGTGGTTTATTTCATTTTTATATTTTGCAGATTTTATTTTATTGAATGCAGAATAACTAGCTCATCTCATAATTCAACGAATGAAACTTTATGTCACTTATACCTAATATACTGAATAGGGACAGACCCATACCTAATATACTTAGGGACTAAATAGGGACTACAGGCACCATCCCCAACACCAAGCTGATTTTTCTGTTTTTAGTAAAGACAGGGTCACACTCTTGCTCAGGCTAGTGTCAAACTCCTAAACTTAAGGGATCCTCTTGCCTTGGCCTCCCAGAGTGCAAGGATTACAGGCATGAGCCACTATGCCTGGCCAAATCTAAAATTAACTATTTTTTTTTAAATTCTAGAATTAAATATGAACAAGGTTTTGAGAAAATTTTATTTTTATTAAAATAGCTTTATTTTAAAAAGAAATCTTTGAATAATGACACCAATGGGTGGTAGAGCTCTTATTGCTAAACATCCTGAAATCTTGCAATGTGTATACATATTTTTCAAAAATAATTCTTCCCTGATCCTTTTCTGCCCAAGTGACATAGTCACATACTTAATTTGTTAATTTTATCATAGCATTTATTTCAAATCACCTTGCAGAATTATTAGGTGAGTAATGTATAAATAAAATTTAGCTCTACTTGGTTTTTCTCATTCAGCTCTTCTCCTCCACAGAGTCTTTTATTAATCCAAGTCCAAAGTACAATTCTCTATTATAATCGAATTTTCTTTTATACACAAACTCTTAGATAGCATTGCTTTATAACTGGGGAAAGGGGAGCTATTTTTAAATGCATGAAAAGAGAAACTAGGTAAGCCAGTTTGGAAAAAGTACCCAGAGCGAAATGTCATACATTAGCGCTGTTTGATGTGTCCGGGCAAAGTGCTCTCTTTAAATGATTTTCCTCTTCCAAGTAATGTAAAATAAATAACTGTTTGAGAAAAAATACACTAATAAAAATGAGTTTATGGCAGATTCCTTAAGGTTTTGATGAAAGAAAATTGTCCTGAGCTGTCTGAATTTTTCCTTCGTGGGCTAAATCTTTTCTTGACATATTTTCTTGACATTATTGAGAAAAGGTTCCTCAATAATTTTTCAAATATAATTTGTATTACTCCATGAAGGAATATTAGTAACAAAAATTCATAAAAATGGAGGTGAGAAATTGTTTTCCTCTCACTACATGGAGAAAAATGTATGATGTCCTTTGCTATTCTTTTAAGTGCGATGTTGGCCTTCATACATAGTAATAAATAAAACTTACACAGTTGCTTTGGAGTCCACGATGTGTTGAAAAACATTAACTTTTACAACGTATTGGAGGACTATAATTGAGGTATCTATAATGTAGCGCATTAGCATGGGAGAAGAATCCAAACCTAATTGGTGGGAGTTGATTGAGAGATTATAACTTCAACTCAAAAATCACATCCTCAAACATTTCCTTTCAATCACAAGCTGATTTTAGACTGTATCCCCCTTTAAACTATCTTCAGCAATTGTCTAACACATTGCCCTGTTTTGTCCTCTTCGTAGTCTTAAAACTAGTAGAAACTATCATATTTATCTCTTTGTTAATTTGTTTGTTGTCTGTTCTAGTGTTTAAGTTCCACATGAACTTAAACTTTTAATTTTATAAAAATGAAATGTTTGCAAAATGGGTCATATTTAATTCTAGAGTATTAAAAAATAATTTTGGACTCAAGTGATCTGTTTTCTTGACAAGGAATTTCCCCTTGACCAAACATAGTCAGGCTCCCTCCCTTGATCTCACTTTCCAACAAGCCTCATCTTTGGTCTTGCCTGCCTATGGCAGGAATGTGGTGATGTTAGTTTAGGAAGAATTCTTTTCATCCTCATTTGATTAAATTCCTTATTCCTGACACTCAGTGTTTAATGAACCCACTTTCCCTTCAGCAAGAATTCTATTTAGCCAGTTTAACAACCACCCCTCACCCCCTATTTGTCACCACATTTCCTGTTAGTAATTGTCCATCTGCTGTCCTCCTCATGCTGCCCACTGGCCATAGATCCTCAGCTGTCTTTTTGCTTCACTCAGACTCAACCTGAACCTCTCTTCCCTATTGCAACATCCACCGCATTTGTCTTGAGTAAAGTCTTCCTTAACTATTTTTTTTTTTGGCCAGGGGCTGAGTTTGAACCCACCACCTCCGGTATATGGGGCCGGTGCCCTACCCCTTTCAGCCACAGG
>NW_003852559.1:3670937-3675010 GCF_000181295.1 Otolemur garnettii | reverse complement strand
GATAGAAAAAGCATCAGGATTTCAAGTTCTGGAGCCTGACTGACCAAATTTGACTCACAATGGTGCCACTGCTTTGCTGTGTAACTTTAGACAAGGTATCAGTTCCCTGGAGCTTCACTTTCCTCAATCATAAAATGGAACTAATAGTAGTACCTGGATCCTGGGGTTATTAGCCAGTAACAAGTGGGTTAATACCTTTGGATCATTGAAAAATAACTGAGATAGATTTGTAGTCAATATAAAGTACCTACTATTATTAATGTGTGCCTTGTCATTAGCAATGCCATGGATGCAGCATAGACTGCAGGTTTTAAATGGGCTACTTTATTGTACCTTTTAAACATATTTATACAATATACATATAAAATGCAGTCTATTCATTTACCATTAAATGTGCTCAGTCTCCATCTGAGCTCTTTCTCTTGCTGTTTTGTTTCTTCTTTCTCATATGGTAACCCGAACTTCTAGACATCGCCATTCTGTGACTACTAAACCTCAAATCTGGGGAAAACCATCCCCTTTCAGCTGAGTCATGTATGACACTGTCACATCAATCGCAGCTTTCCTATAAAGCAGTTATTTGCTCATGAAGCTAAATATGTTTCAATATATTAGGAAAGAGTTCTGATATTGAATGACTTAGTAAGTAACACAAAGAAAATAACTGAGCCAACCCAGCTTTGTTCCCATACTGTGACCTCTCCCTGCACACCGTGCGTTCATCAATGAACAGAATCACTGTGTGCCAGGAATTGCTTCACGTGATGGGGACACAGCAGGACACGAGTCAGTTCCAATGTCACACGTCTTTGCTGACCAAAGTACCTGAAATGGAGTAATTTCCCAATTATTCCTTTTCCTTTTGATTTTTATTTACACACTGTGACAGAAAGCTTAATACATATTTAAATATGCATGTTGACTCCCACACTAAACTCTACAAAGAGATTTGGACTCTTTAGTTCTCTCTCTCCAGAGGGTAAGTTGAATGATAGAATTAAGTCATTCAGAAATGCTATTAAAATTATAACCAGATATTGCTGATTGGGATAGACAATCACTTCATTAGTGAACCAGTTATATAATGGGACGGAAAGAAGAATCTCTCTTAGAAATGGAAATAGTTGCAGATTTAATTAAAATACTAAATCATTGTAGAAATAAAGTTGTAATTAATTAAAGAGACTAAATGAGCATATACTCTAATGCACTTTTATTTCAAATTGTACAATGCCTATTTGATATTTAAAGGAAAAATAAATATCACTTATTTATAAATTCTATAATGTGAGGGGCTTAACTTTTATTAAAAAAAAATCACTTGTCTCTACTATGCAGTCTATGGTCTTTAATCTCTGTTTTCCTTGATATGCCTCATTTTAGTAGAATTCATGGTCTACTTAGGTGTTTATGTCCAGTGTACTAAAATGTTTTAATCTCAACTGCCCTTTCTATCACTAGTTATTTGGTAATTTTTAAGTTTTATTAAGTTTTTAAAAGTGTATGCATTTTATTTTTAGAGGTACTACTCTTATTAGATCTTAGAAGTTTCAAACATTTTTATTATTGCTGGGAATGAAGGTTTGTGCAAAATGCTCATTTCAGGTCTGGGCCCTGAGAGTCGGATGTTGCTGTCTTTATAGCTCTGGAATGACAATGAAGAAAATAGTGCAGGGGAAAGAGTGTGTGCTTCTGGAAATAAATCAGCAAACCTTTTTCCGCTATGGCTTCTTATTCTATATGTCCACATTCATAAAATACTAATGGTATCTTAGTCTATTTTCTGCTACTTTAACAAAATGCCTAAGACTCACTGATCTGTGGAGGATGTTAATTGATTTTCTCCTAGTTCCAGAGGCTGGAGGTCCAAGATGTAGGGATCAGTAGGTTTGGTTTCCAGTGGAGGCCTCCTCTGCAGCTAGCATGGTGCTGTGTTGCTGTGTTTTCTGAGAAGAGGAACACTGTCCTTATCTGACTTCATGCATCTTTGAGGCAAGAAACCTAATACGACATGAAGCCTTTTTCATAAAGGTCTTAATACCATTCATGAGGGGAGGAGCTCTTATGGCCCAATCACCTCAAAGTCTGTATTTTTAAAAATCACATTAAGTTTCAACACTCAAGTTTTGGAGGGAACATAGTCACACCATACCATGGTCACTATTATCCTTAGATTTTATTCTTAACACAAGACATTAGATGAGTTATGAAATTAATATGCTTCTTATATGTTTTAGCACTGAAGAAAATATTTTTTCATAATTTTTTTGCCATTAATAGACTTAACCCAAGCAGGACAATGTTCTACATTTGAGACCAGATGAATACACAATTAATTATTTCATAGAAAAATATTATGGGCAGATTTGAAAATGTGACATATTGTAAAACTTTAAAATTAAAATGGAAAATCTGTATTTAAAGTAATATAATTCATTGTAATAATAAAATCATAAGACTTTGATATATTCATTAAAATTTTTAAAACCTTTTGACAACTGATAATTGCTATAAATAGTGAGATGAATATTTATGCGAAAATGTTTTCTATGTATTATGATGTCCAATAATTGAAGTGCTTTCTTCCGGAAAGCAATTTTATTTCTTCATCTAATATTTCTGAAGCTCAAACATTTTCTGAAGACAATAGATATTTCTGCTGTTTTAGATGATAATGACTAATCCCAGTCATCAACCATGCAGATCAGAAGGTTCATTTTAATTTAAAAAAGTATGTGTTACATTTAAGTATAGATCACAATATTCATCATTTTTGTATGTTTTCCTTTAATAATTTTATGTATTTTCTTATGGATTAATACAGATCAGTATATTTGAGGCTTTTATTAACAAGCTTACTTTCAGGTAGTTTTCCATATTCTAAAATATATGGCATTTTAAATGCTTTGTGTATTCTTTTTCAAGCAGCTCACTTATGTTTGTTATAGTAATTCAATTTCTAGGCTAATTGTGCCACTTATAGAAAGGAGATCGTGACATTATAAGTGTCAGTCTCACACCTTTCAGAAATGTCATGTTAAATAACATCTCTAAGCACATTATAAGACACTAGCTTCTAAAATGTTCCCCACAAAACTAAGAACTGCAGAATTCGGACTAACATTATATGCAATGCTAAAAATACATTCCTGTTAAACCTCTCAATTATTTATATTCTTATCCTTCTCATTTGCTTTTTCTATTTTTGCTTAGCCAAGGAATCTATTCCCTTTTAGACAATGTCTTAAATAATTCTTATGGAGAAAATACAGTGTAAGCCCTATTGCTGTTTGAAAAGCATGATCTTTCTTACTGAATTGTATTTTCACTGACAGAACCATGTTCCAAGACTAGCTGGTGGTTACACTTCCTCATTCTCCACAGTACCTCTTTAACAATGGGTATATTTAAATCAGTTTATTTCTTTCACATCTGTAAATATTCAAACCTGGAGGGAGAAGCCCAATAAAAGGCATTAGAAATATAAACTCAATGCTTTTAATGAAAACTATGTGCAATCTTTGTCAAGTTACTTATACATAATTTAGCATTATGACTATTACAACTACATTTTACAAATAAAATTCTCTATTTTCAAAGAGAATAGTGTAGGTCCTAATTCAAAGTGTAGGTACTATTCAAAAACCACTTTCCAAGATTAAATTATATCCCTACAAACTTTAAACAGATAATGACAATGTTTAATAAGAGGATGAAGACAAATAAATGGCCATTTTATGTTTAAGACAATATAAAAATGAGTGAAGCAGAAATAATAGAAGTATAGTTCATATAACAAAGTCTGCTAAAACACAAAGGGAATTTTCTGTTTGATTATGATATAAACATTGGAGGTAGATTATATTTAAAAAAAAATCCTTAAGACCTAAGAGATAATTTTAGATGTAAAATCCTATAGGTGTATTACTGATGGTTATTTAGCCCTATGCATAAAAGCAGCTGATAACTGATTGTGTTCCAAACTTCTATACATAAGTCTTATGTGAGTATTGGTATAATTTTCTATTGAAATCATTGTATAGCTTGCTGGCAGCCCTTCTCTCAAAAAAAAA
>NW_003852559.1:3664706-3670524 GCF_000181295.1 Otolemur garnettii | reverse complement strand
GGCGGGTCCGGGCTGGGGATTCGAACCCACCACCTTAGGTGTACGTGGCTGGCACCTTAGCCAGTTGAGCTATAGGCGCTGAGCCAATCAACATTATCTTGATGCTCCTCTCATAAATTTAAATAAATCTTCAAGAAATATGTATATTAATATTGTGTGGTAGTCATGCTTTAAAATTTGTTTTTTGTCAATTTAAAAGATACTGGTGGCTTTTTGATACATGGTTGAATTGGACAGTGATGAAATCAAAGCATTTAGCATACCCATCACCAGAATAGGATGCCTTGTACATGATAGGTGATTTTTGACCTCTCAATCCCCTCACATTCTTCTAACTTCTGAGTCTCCAACGTCTATTATACATCTTTCCATGACCATGTATACAAAGGTATGCTATTATTTAAGCAACTTTGGATATATACCAAAATATGTAGATGGATCACTTTCAAGGTTAATTAAATCATATTGCCTGAGAAACTCATGCTATGAGTTGCTGAAGTAGAAGTTTCTTTTTGTTCATTTCAATAATGAATCTTAAATTAAAATAGGACAATACCATAACTCAACCCCTGTTTCTATGGTTCTTTGGTCTCTTGTTCCATATATGTACAAGATCCAACCCACATTTTTTTTTTTTTTTTTGAGACAGAGTAGTCTCACTATGTCACCCGTGGTAGACTGCTGTAGTGTCACACCTAGCATCAACCTCAAACTCTTGGGCTTAAGTGATTCTCTTGCCTCAGCCTCCCAAGTAGCTGGAAAGACAGGCACCCACCTCAATGTCCAGCTATTTTTTGTTTCAGTTGTCATTGTTGTTTAGCTGGCTTGGGCTAGTTTCAAACCCGTCACCATCAGTGTATGTGGCTGGCACCATAACCACTGTGCTACGAGCTACGAGCCCCAACCCACATAATTCCTCCTTTTTAAATCTCCATCTCTTATGACTCCCCTGAAAATCCCCCTTTTTAAGAAGTTCTCTCCCACTCTTATGGAATAAGATTGAGCTCCTCTGGGCCATCATGTCTTTATACTTCTTCATGTATTTAATATTTACTATGTCTTATTAGTTGTGTTTTTATTGAATCATATCTTTCCTTTAAATTATATTTGTTGATTAAAAAAAACATCAATTATACTGGCCTTTCAATTGGTGAATAGGAATCTTGAAAGTAAAAGACTAGGGTGGGAAAAATTATTCTATTCAGTTAGTAAGGCTTACTACTGCAAAAATCAGAAGCATGATATTGAAGATATAGAGAGAGATCAGTGCAACAGAAAGCCTAGAAATGGAGTCCTAGAACTATACTTCACTGCTTTTTGGAAAAGATAAACAAGCAATTTAATAGAGGAAAGTTGCCTTTTCAGCTGTAGTAACTGAATGTTCATAGGCAGAAAAAACAAAACTTAAGTCCCATTATCTTATGAAAAATTATCTCAAAGAAAATAGACCTGAAGGTACAAAGAACCATAACCCATATAAATAAAAATCATTGAAGTACAGGCTATGCAAAGTGTTCTTGGAATTGACATCAGAAGCACAGTACATTAAAAAACTGATAAATTTGACTTTTTGAAGCTGGAAATATTTTATTCCAGTTTATGAAAGTTTATGTGCTAAGACTGAAAAGACAAGCGTCAGATGGGAGAAAATACTTTCAAACCATACATTTGATGAAAGACAAGCATTGCGAATATATGAAGAATTCTCCAAACTTAGCTGGGACGAAAACCAATAATTAACTAGAAAATCAACTAAAGACATAACCATAATTTTTAAGAGAAAAGGTATATATAGATGGCAAATAATTCTTGAAAAGATATTCTCTATCAGTAGCCATAAGTAAAATGCAAATGAAATGCTAAAATGGTCTACTATGTATTTAATTATGTGTTGTCTATCTGCTTATGTATGTTTATGTATCAGCAAAATAAATGACATCGATGATAGAAGACATATGAGAGGATTTTCCTTTTAAAAGGAAACCATACTACCAATGGAAGTGCTAGAATATTATTTTAAAGTGGATATGTATTAGCTGTAAATATATATTGTAAACTCTATGACAAACATAAGGAAAACTTTGAAAAAGTAAAAATATGCTAATAAAATAAAAAATATGAAATCATATAAAATGCTCATTTAAAGTTGTAAAAGGAAGGACAAGATTGGAAGGCAAAGACAGGAATAAAAAATAAAAGCAACCAGGTAGGAAACGGTAACTAATAGGGTAGATACCTATCAACCTATATTAATAATGACTTTGGACATCAGTGGTCTAAATGCACCAATTAAAAGACAAATTGTCAGAGTATAAAGATGATACAGACCCTATCTCTTCAGGGAAATGGAAATTAAAACAATGAGGTCTCATTACCTATTAAAATGGCCCAGACACAGAAGACTGGTGAAACCAAATGTCAGGGAAGATGTGGATGAACAGAAGCGCCTATCAGTCGCTGGTGGGAATGTGAAATAGTATAACCACGCTGGAAGACAACTTGCAATTTCTTACAAAACTACATATTCTTCTTTTGTGCTAGAAAAAAAACACACTTACGTGTATTTGCTTAGAGGAACTGAAAAGTTAGGAGCACATAAAAACCTGCACAAAAATGTTTATAGTAGCTTTGTTTATAATTGTTAAAATTTGGAAGTGACCAAGGTATTTTTTTAGTAGGAGAATGGATAAATAAGCTGCTCTGTATCCAGACATTGATGTATCATTCGGCCCAAAACTGTTAGGAGTGATTAAGTCATGAAAAGATACCGAGGAACCTTAATACATATCACTATGTAAAAGAAGCCGATCTAAAAAAGCTACTGCTGCATGATTCCCACTGTCTGATGTTGTGGAAAAGGTAAAATCACGAAGAGACCAAGGACGTGAGTGGTTGCCAGGTGAATAATGAACAGGTGAGGCATGGCATATGTGTGTGTGTGTGTGTGTATATGTGTTTTTTAGGGCAGTGAAACCGCTCTGGGTAGGGTATGATAATGGTGGATACATGTCATTATACATTCCTCAAAACCCAAGTGATGTATGATACCAAGAGTAAACCCTCACATAAACTATGAACTTGGCTTAATAATGATGTGTTACCATAAATTTATCTATTGTAACAAATGTACCTTTCTCCTAGGAGATATTGATAATGGGAGGCTATAAGTATGTGAGAACAGAGGCATATATGTGAAATGTCTGTACCTTCCTCTCCATTTTTCTGTGACGCTAAATATGCTCTAAAAATAGTTTCAAATTAAAAAAACATGATGAAGTGTTACTATACCATATCATACTGTTTAAAATAAGTCCTTATTTTTTACCAAATGCTGGTAATAAAACGAATCATTCAATATAAGTGTGTGGAGAATTGAAACTAGTTTAGCAACACTGGAAAACAACTTATAGATATAAATCCTGTATGGATTTACATAAATTTTGAATTTTGAATATCAAATCTATATCAATGGTTAATAGATCACTGTTATACCTCTATCAGCCCGTGAGAGCAAACATTTTACACTTCCTGTCCTGAGTCTCTTGACACTACTTATGCTGATCTGCTTTTCTATATTATTTATAACTTCCTTACATGTTACATAAAATGATTTTGTATTTATAATGCACTGAATTATTTATTATACTTATTTTCATTTGATACTTTTCCACCATACTGTTGACTACAGAGATCATTTTAAGTTTTTTCACTGACAGACACTCAATGCACTGAAGAGTACCTGTACATTAATATTGATAAAATGAATAAATAATTGAACTTATATAGTATGCAAATTTATTCATCTGAACAGATGAATATAGTTTAATAGTTAAACTATAAGGCACATACATGTATGTGTACAAAAAGGAATGAAATAATAAATGACTACATTATTTAAATGTTTTAATTTTTTTCTATAACACAGTTTACCATTTTTGAATACCTGTGGATATTTTTGGCAGGAAAATATATGTAACATAGCTAATGAAGGAATAAGTTAAGCATTCTATTGTGTATTTTCAGATGTATTAATATTCAAGTTTAAAATTAAATAGAACTTAATGCACTGGAAATATAGGCATATATTGATATTTGAATGATGAAATCAATATATCATTAAGAAATACTAAGAAAAGTGTGACTATTTTGATATAGGTAAACTGAACTATTAGATATTGTGTAATATGATATTGGATCATGCAAAAAATGATACTGTTAATTATATCCTAACTTTAATAATTAAAATTAAGAGAAAATAAAGTTTAAAAGTCTTTGTGATTAAAGAATAAATTCTAGTGTAATCCTAGAGTTTGAATTAGATAGTGTAGATTCTAAGTCTAATTGCACCACTAATTGTACCATAAAGATAGAACAGGACAAAATATTTGTTTTATCCTCTTGAGGTTATTTATATATAAAACCTGAAAGTTTAGTTATGTAACACCTTACTGCTTTTTCACCTGTAAGAATCAGTGGCCTTCTGGCACAGTGCCTGTGGCTCAAGTGGCTAGGACACCAGCCACATACACCCAAGGTGGCGGGTTCGAATCCAGCCTGGGCCCGCCAAACAACAATGACGGCTGAAACCAAAAAATAGCAGGGCATTGTGGTGAGTGCCTGTGGTCCCAGCTACTTGGGAGGCTGAGGCAGGAGACTCACTTGAGCCCAGTAGTTGGAGGTTGCTGTGAGCTGTGATGCCACAGCACTCACTACCCAGGGTGACAGCTTGAGGCTCCGTCTCAAAAAAAAAAAAAAAGAATCAATGGCCTTCTGTTTTATTGTTTGTGCATAAACAAATAATTTTAAGGATTTTGAGATGAGTTGAAAGTTGTGATCTTTATTCTATATGTCCAAGTGATATTTACTTCTCTATGTTAATAGTTTCCTATGTTTCTCCTTCACCATATAGGTAGGGAATACTTAGTGTGAATAAAATGCATAAATTTTGTACTTAATATTACAACAGAATCATGACAGAAATTCAGAAGTTTTTTTCTCTGAATTATTGTATTGCATTTTTGTATACTTTGTTAATAAAATAAATAAATAAGGTGAATTTAAAATTCATGACTGCTGTCATTGCCACTAGTCAGGGTCTGGGATTGGTTGACCGCTGTGCTGTTATCCTGCTCAGGAACAATTGCTCTTAGTACTTGGGGTCTATTTACCTTAGCAGAAGGGAGAGAGAGAGATAGGTAGTCTCTGAGGGTGAAGTAGTTTTAGAACAGATCTTAGTATTTAGCAGAGCTCAGTGATCTTCAGCAGAGAGATGCCATGCTGGCGTTCTGCAGGTAGAAGAGGAGACAGAGTCAGAGATAGAATCATGTTCCTCATTGCCTTCTCCTCCAGCCTAATATAAGGCTGATCTCGTGCCTCTCAACACCACAGGTATAAAGATTGCCAATTCACTAATGCTCTCATCTCGTGAGCTCTCTTATGCTTGTTAGGAGAGCTAAGTCCCTCCCCATGCCTTTTTCATCAAGGTGTTCCATTATTTAGCTACAGGCATTTCTTACAACTCTCACTCCTCCTAGCCATAGGCTATATGGGCTGCTATAATTGCAAATTTAGATTCTGCTTTCTTAAATGTTAGCAATACTCTTGGGATGTTTACTTTACCTAAAATCTTATTTCCCTGCATCTTCTTTGAAGTTATTATCCATTATAAGCATTCATCATTGTATCTGATATTTATACTTCTTTTTTTTTTTTTTTGACCAGGGTTGGGTTTGAACCCACCACCTCTGGCATATGGGGCTGGCGCCCTACTCTTTGAGCCACAGGCACCACCCAGATATTTATACTTCTTTAGTACACA
>NW_003852559.1:3651545-3664523 GCF_000181295.1 Otolemur garnettii | reverse complement strand
CTGTGAAATCACAGCTCACAGCAACCTCAAACTCTTGGGCTTAACCAATTCTCTTGCCCCAGCCTCCCAAGTAGCTGACACTACAGGAGCCTGCCACAACACCCAGCTGTTTTGTTGTTGCAATTGTCATTGTTGTTTGTCTGGCTGGGGATGGGCTCAGACCCACCAGCCTCGGGGCGTGTGGCTGGCCCAGTAACCACTGTGCTACAGGTGCTGTTTATCAACTTTGATACTTCTGCCTAAGCCTGTAAAAAAAGACTGTGTGCATATGCACAGACTGACTATACAGTTATACAAACACACATTTCTTAAAATTTGGTATCAAATTCCAAGTAGAAGAATAGTATCGTGTGTACTATATACAAGAAAGAAAGATTCCCTTTGGTGTAATATTATTAAGTAGATAAATAACTAATAGTGTTTAGTTCAAGTGGTCTGAATTTATACAAAGCACTCTCATATCTTAGGCAAAATAATGAGAAAGGGGTAGGAATTGCATTTTCTATGCTTATAGTTTACCTAATCTTGTGGGGTTTTTTAATCTATTTTTTGAGAAATATTGCCTAAAAATTATCAATACTGAATAATTATTAACTTGTTTCTAATGTGCTATTGAGGCAAACACAGGAAGAAATATTTTATTGGTCATTTTACAATTTTTATTTTCATAAGCCTGAATATTTGTAGATGTTTCCAGTATCACTTATTTTAAGATTCTTCACACCAAATCAATGTCAAAAAAAATGGGTAAAATATATCTGCTAAAATCAAACGAGACAAGTTTTAATCTTTTTCTAATCAAATTCTCACTACAATGCAAAGTACCAACTATTAGCCCCCTTCACAATGATAAATCAAGATTTTAGTTTGAAATTAATATTCTAAGCTCAGACAGTTATTGGACTTTATATACTTTTTCTGAAAGCATCATGCACAAGTGTGGGTATATTTTTCAAATTCAGGATTGCTCCACTGTTTTACATACGGAATCTTAAATATACTTAGAAATTAGATATCAGTTGATGATTAACAAATGCCAATTTATCTTTGAGTATTTTTCCTTGAATAATTTATGCCTCTATCATTCTGTTCCCTAGAATTATTTCATTATATTAGGATAATTGATTCTGTTAAGAAAATTATTTTCAGTGTCAACAAGCAACATTGAACATGTCTAGTATGTCTATTTCCTTTACATTACTTTTAATTTGGAGGTTAAAAACTTATTTTCCAAACAGAATGTCTAGTTCTCTGTCTGAAGTGTTATATTTTTTGTACTTTACTGAGCTGTTAACATGGAAATGGTAATGTGAAACACTATTTTTGCAAATTTCAAAAGTTTAGTTGGGATCGTACTTTCTCCAAAAGAAAATTACTTATCTTAGAAAGATTATTGTATAATTTCCCATAGGATCTATATCAGGATTAATTTTATTATAACTTAGAACAAGTTGCCTGAATACAAGAATCTCATAAAGCAGCTTACATATGAGCAAAGACATCTGTTAATGGCACCATGAATAGTTATCCACTGTTCTGCTCAAATGGCTTTGCTTGCAAAGCATTACTTCCTAATTTATTTTTCAGCAAATGGAAGCCTCGTTTTTCATGGTTTTGCAGTTCTATTTAAATATTTTCATAATTTCTGCTGTAATCCCATCTCTACAGCAACTTTTATTGCAGAACCTAAGAAGGGACTCTCAAGTTCTTATGATGGGTAGGCAGCTCCTCCTATCAGCAAGTTTTCTCTGTCTTTTGTTGCTATGTAAAAAGTAATTCTAAAATAATATTTATTGTATTTTGCTAATTTTTAGAAAGTCTGATTTTATACAACAACTCAATATGATTACAAAATTTAAAAAACTGAAAAAAATGGTAGCTGTTCACTGTGTTGCCCTTTTTTCATATTTTTCAGGAGCTGAATTTTTATACAAGAAAAATGAAACTTTCAACTGTTATAATATTTTTCTGATAAATTATTTTCCAATAAAATAAAAGAGCTTATCTATAAATGAGAGACGTATGAAAATGGCAATTTTCATTACAGAACAGAATATAAAAATATATCACATTTATTAAATTTAACTTTTCACGTAGATCATCTGATGTATTCCTCCTAATCAGACATCTACAGGTAGTGATATTAATTTGACATGCATAAGCTTATATATTTATCTCTGAATGATATGCAATAAGTGCTCCTAAATATACAAGTCATTACGTCCAGGTGAAATATTAGTGTTTACCTAAAATAGTCTACTTCTGAGGTTCAATTAAGTTTTATAGAATAAGTCACTAAGTTACTTTGTATGTGGATTTATAAAAATAACAAGACTTAGCAACTCATTTAAGGATGTGGGTCAATGAGTTTAATCTATTTCAAATTGCTTCTAAGTATAAACATCTAAGCAGAAACATTGAATGATGATAAAGTAATGGTAGATATAATAAGGTAATTGCACATGCTGTCATATGAGAAATAAAATGACATTTTAGGAAAAAGAGAATGCAGGTTAAACGTGCAAGTCAGACAGTTGTTTTTCTGCGTGTGATGTCATTGTTTACACTGCAATCATATTTTGCACTGCTGGAGGTGTGGTTATACATTGCCTTGCATGATAACGCTGTTAGGAATATACCATTAATATCCATTGTTTACACATGAAGTTTCAAAAAGAAAAACAACATGGAATTGTATAATTAATATATGAGGAGACCAGGATCTGAACCCAATCCAATCTGACAATCACCAGAGACTATCCTTTTAACGGTTATGTATAAAAAAATCATATCCATAGAGTAATTTTAAAAAATTGATGGTTTTTATAAACAGACCATGAGAGGGAAGGAAAAGCTATCTATGAGAAGCTGCAAAACTTGAGCTCTTATCTCACCGAGCGATACCAGGAGGCATCCTTGGGTAGTTGGCTCAAGCCTCGTGCTGCTATGACAGATGCTGTCATTTCTTATCCACAGGAAAGCGGAGTGGTAGGTAAGCCTACTCAGTGGCTAATGGAACAGTCATGCCCATAGACCAGGAACAGGTGACATGTGCTGTCTCAGTGCTCAGATAAAACCGTATGGGAGAATCAATTTACGTCAACTCTCAGAAACTTGAGCACTTTAAGGTAAAGGGGAACACTTTGGGGAAAAAAAAATGTATGTTTGATCATGAAAAATGAAGCCAAGCCAGATAACGGCCTGTATTAGGGGCCTATTGAGTACAGTCCATTATTTAATGATATGCTATGCACTCTATTCTTGAATATTGGGTAGGATTCCAGCGTTTCAACATCACAGCCAGGCATGGTAGCTCATGCTTGCAAAACAGCACCTTGGGAGGCTTGAAGCGGGAGTTTGAGACCAGCATCATCACCTCAGGTCCTTACCTCTGGTCAAAAGCAAGCACTCACTCATATTGATAACCAGTAATTACTTTGTCTTCTTTAATGCAGTCAGCAAAACCCAGCAAAAGACACTGCAAGACTCCAGAAGAGACATGGCCCACTGGCTTCCCTCTGTACTCTTGGCCAACACATGGGAATAGTGTCATGACACAGTTTTCAGATGGCTTCTGGCATAGTAATCCAACTCAAATTTCTTCTTTTAAATTCCAATTCTGGTACAAAATTTCTTGATGACAGCCGTTAAGAAATTCTATTTTGGAATCAGTAAATCTGCCATGGTGTTGCTCACCTCTTTGGTTGTTATGATTGTTAAAGATTATTTATGTATCAGAAGCGAACTATACTACTTAAATGTGGTGTCATTGGAAGGTCCTAGAATTGGAGCTTTACAAAGTGCAGGTAAAGTGCATTTCTGAGAACGTGTTAGAGGGGAAGCTTTACTTCATGAATCAAGACCCGGGGGCCTTTTGGAGCATTATGCCCACCAGGAGACAGTGACCATAGACTTAATATGACCATGTCAGAACTTTCAAGCTCTAGGACAACATTCTATGTTACTTTTAACTTAGAATCCAATATGTCAGTGTCTCTCTACATCAAATCTGTATAATCTTATTGGTTATAGTTATATATAGTTAGTGATAGCGCTTACATTTTATTCTATTAATAATACTCTTTTTCTGAACACTGTAGAGCACTCTCTCAAACATGAAAACTTCAGAATCATATATTTTCTTTAGGCCTCGTGAATTCTGTGTACATCAAAGAGAATACTCACTGTGGTACTTATGTGAACTTGTATAAGTTGTTCACCAAAGCTGTGCAAGAGCAAGAAATAGCATATAGAATTGGCAAATTTCCCTTGAGATGTAAAGGGCTTCACCTGGAAACATTCCATGATTATCTCTTTCTCCTTTTGTTTTTAATCTTTCCTTTTAGTCATGGGGATTTACGAGGAGTCCTTGGTTCATACAGTTATGGAAGCTGAGAAGTTTCAGGATCAGCCAATCCTTAGCTGGAAATCTAATAAAACTGAAAATTATAAAGTAATTTATTTCTCATCTGAAGACCTACAAACCAGGATTTCTTCTGATATAAATCCTAGCCCAAGAGCTGGAGAAAATGAAATAAAATGTCCCAGTTCAAGCAGTGAGGTAGGAAGAAAGGGGCAAATCCTTCTTTCCTTGGCATTTTGTTCTATTCGTATCCTCCACGGACCGGACGGTGCCCACCCTCATTGAGGCAGGCTATCCACTTTATTCAGTCCAGTCCCCCAGCTTACTTGATAATCTCATCCGGGCACACCCTCACATTTCCATCTCTTGACCCAGTCATGTTAACACATAAAATTGATCATCCGATCCTATAACTTTAAGTTACAATTTTTTTAAAAATTTCCCAGTCCCAGGGTGTACTAGTTTTTAAATCTTTCCTGAAGTAATAAAATGAGTCTAATTTGTCATCATAGGTAAATCTGGTTTCTCATGGCTCTGAAAACTTGAGGGGTTAAGTGCTTTTCCTGGGACTGGGATACAAAATATAGCAGTTAGAAGAAGATAGGAAACCAGGTTTGCCATGTGTAATTTCCGATGTCATATCTGGTATGTAGGGTTATGAAGCATAATCTAGTAGACACCAGAGGAGAAAATTAGTACCGTATGACTTAAGACATTTAAGCTATGCCTGCTATGTCTGTGCTAGGTACTTCTAGAGACCACTGCCAGGCTCTCTAAACTAATTTTTAGAATCACATAAGACATAAATGAAAAGGCAAAATAGATGTACAGAGTAAGGAGAAAAGCTTTGGCCTTGAAAAAGTTATTTTGCAATTATAGTCATGTTATTTGAGAGTGCCATGGTTTCGACAAAATTAAAAATTTTAAGTTGTCCCCAAACAACTTTGATACTTAGAATTATTGCAAAGTTTTTTGTGTGTAATCAATTTCAATGTCATTCTTTTTGTACAAATCAATTAATATTTTTATTTTTTCAAGGGAGATAAACAAAGGCTTATTGTAAGCATATTTTTAGTTACTGGTATGATTGTTTGGAAGCATTATCAGCTCATTACACATAGATTTCCAAAGGCTAGAATTTTGAGAAGAGAAACATCTCTATATCAACAGCTAACAAGCCTGGTATTAATTTCAATGTCAGTTGAGGACACCCTTCCGTAATTTGTGCCTGCAGTTCAGAGCTACTCACACTATCCTGGTCTAGAAGGGCGGGATACTCACTTTTTATGACAACATTTTTGATGCTCTTCCGCAGAGTTCTAGAAACTAATAGGTCCTCTGGGGGCATGGGGGAGCCTCTGTGGGTAAATAAGATTGTGAAACAAAGCTGTTCACGAAACAGTGCCAGCCTGATCGGTTTAAAATATATTTTGTTTAAACTACAATGAATTTGTTTTCTTCTTTTAAATTCAAGCAAATATGAATGAACCTGGAAATTTGACATTGGAACCCAGTTAACATGGAAAGGCCTGGCAACATTGGATGGCGTTGCTAGATGTTCATGGCCTGGGTAAACGAGTGCACACCCTTCAGTCCACAGTCCTTACTTTCCCTCTGTGCTAAGTTGTGTTACCTGCAACGTCCTGTGGGGCTTTGAGTTCACGGGGCCTGCTCTAATCTTCCCATCCTGGAGAGTCATGTTAAAGACTCTGGGAATCTGGTTAACTTTGTTTAATTCAGCATTTCCAAATAATGTTTGGGCACATAAGTACAGTGGCTGCTGGGGTACCCAGCAGCATTCTGTGAAAGAGAACACATGGGTGGGTGGGGGAGCACAGCTGGCGCGAGGGGTCAGCAATGGGACCTGAGTTCTAACCCCAGCTTTCAACAATGACACTAGATGACATCAGGGGAAATGCTTCTTCATGCTTTTTTCCCTAATCTCTTAGAGATGGTTATTTCCACACCTATCACAGTGTATAGTGGTAATTCCAATTAAATAGAACACACAACAAATCTTTTTTTTTTTTTTTTTTTTTTTAGAGACAGAGTCTCACTTTATTGCCCTTGGTAGAGTGCTGTGATGCACAGCTCACAGCAACCTCCAACTCATGGGCTTAGGTGATTCTCCTGCCTCAGCCTCCCAAGTAGCTGGGACTACAGGTGTCCACCACACTGCCCAGCTATTTTTTGTTGCAGTTTGGCTGGGGCCAGATTTGAACTCACCACCCTCAGTATATGGGGCCGGTGCCTTACTCACTGAGTCACAGGCGCTGCCCCAACAAATCTTTTAAAAGTTAAAAAATAAAGTAAAATAAATGTTACCAAAATGCAAGGTTTTGTTTTGGTCTCTCCAACACTTTCCTGTCCCAGTAGCATTTTTAATAGTAGCAGATCTGACATTAGGGCTCAGTCAATAATTTTAATGCGTGTAGAAACAATATTGTTTCTAGTCCTTATCTTAAATATTGTTATTGTTATTAATTTTTAAGCCTTTTTAATTTTGGGAAGGCAAAAAGTGGAAACCAAATAAACACATGTATATGTAAAAAATAATAATAATAATTTTTTTTTTTTTTTTTTTTGCAGTTTTTGGCCAGGGCTAGGTTTGAACCCGCCACCTCTGGCATAGGGGACTGGCGCCCTATGCCTTTGAGCCATAGGCACCACCGGTGTTGAGTACGTCTCTTGCCATAAGGTACCTCTTTTATTAAAATAACTATGATTTGAAAAAGTTGATATTTGATAATTAGTCTATTATTATATAGTGTAGAAAAATTGTTAATAGCTGAGAAGAATAGGAAAGAGAGAAGAAAGGAGAGGTATTTAAACATGAAAGTCTTTTCTATAAATGTCAAAGATTGTATTGAATGTTTTGCTTGTGATTCTTTGAGACAAATTGAGACTGTTATCCATAATTTGTCTTCAGACATTAAGACATGGTGAAAATAATATTGTGTATTTAAACATAAAAATTTTGCACATCTTCAAAGTAGCATAGCCAACCTTTCATTGATGGCTGTAAAGATTATTGGAAAAAGCGTTTGAATACATGAAACTGTGAAGGGTTCAGTGACTCAGTAACTGTCTAGCTTTGTTTGTATGTACATTCATTAAAAAGTTTTTTGGTTTTCATTTAACAGAATTTTTTGTTTTTTACTATTTTATACCTGCAAATATAAACTTTTATTTTTGATCTGTTTCCTTCATTGTTTCCAAATCTTCAGGGATGTGTTTTTATATATGTCTAGAGTATATATGAAAAGTCACTGGCATTTAAAAAAATAGATATTAAACATTGTGAAAATTATGTTTGCCCACTGAGAAGAGTAGATTGCACTTTGGCCATCATTGAAGATAACAGAAAAAACTTTCACCTTATCAATACGTAGTAGAGGCATTTTGAAAATATTTTATATTATTATATGAGCATAAATTATTCGCAATAAATATTCAATTAAGCATGGCCAATTTCAAATAAGTTCTTTGATCTGTGAGTGCATTAACCTCCTCAAATGACTTATTCTATTTGATTGTGCTAGTAGAAAGCTGCAGTACCGTTTGTACATACACATACTAGCTAGTGCAACACACACGCACACACCAGTGTGAGAAGGAAATGATTAGGGATGTCTACAATGATAAGGCTTATTTTATTAATACTTTCTTTAAAAATAGATCAAACCAAACCCAAAACCACATTGTCTTTGCTATCATAAAAAAATAATAATGTTCATAGTTCACCCTAGTTGATATCTAGGGAAAGCTTTTAAACTTAGGTGTTCAAGTTTCAAATGTCCAGATACAAAAGCTGATAGCAGCTCTGGAAATAGAGCAAAAGCTAAAGTCTGAGATCTATTCCATTAAAATATCTCTTAAAAGCATCTTTGATGATCTATGTATTACTAAGGCCACTTTACACTTTGGGGGTTTTCATTTATTACAGTAGACTACGCCCTGCTTTTGAACAAGTCCCTTTTTAAAAGAACAGTTCTCTCTCTCTCTCTCTCCTTGACATATATTTGTTGATATGTTGTCAAGCATGTTTACTGATCATACAACTTTTTGCCACATTCTCAAATTAAGACTGTGTATTTCACTAGTTGATTACTTTGCCTGTGATTACTTTGTGCTGATTTAGGTAACATGTTCTTAGCAAGTCATGGAATCAGGCAGGACAAGTTTTATCTCTGCTTAGCTTTAAGTATCCTAGTCTTTTCTAGTTTGGTTAACTTTAACTACCCAACATTTCACGACAGCCAAACCAACTCTAATTAATGTGAATGCTATATTCAGCATCAGTCAGACTTTTTTGAATCTAAATATAAATTGCTACAACATGAAGGTTAATTTAAAACATTTGATCAGTAATAAGTAACATTAGGCAACTGAAAGCCACAGCAAAATTAGTAAAGATCTTAACATTACAAGTACAGGATTGCTTTTTTAATTTCAGATTAATATGGGACAAATACATAGAAAGTGAAATGAAATGAAATGAAATGTACTTTTATTTCCAAGGTAAAGTTTAAGTTGTACTTGAATCCTTCATCCAAGAGGTGTGCTGAATACACATTGTACACATTAAGTGGATTAATTTTTAATTGAAATATTGCAAATAAAATAAATCAATACATTAGCAGCTGGACATTCAGGAGTTTTAATAAAAACCCGAGTTTGTGATTTAAAAAGTAAATCGTTAGTATGAATTTAATTTCTCACCATATTTGAACAATTTGTACTTTAATGTAATGGACAAAATAATTAAAAGCAATTTTACCTTTTAGTTTAGTAATAAATATTACACTGTCAGACCCTGTACATTATACCTATTAATAATTTCTCATTATCCGCCCTCTCCTTCTATGTCTCCATCAATTATTCCACATGTACACATTACTCAGCCCCCCTGCTTTTAAGTGAGAATATGTAAGGGGACTTGGTTCACTTAAGATAATGGCTTTAAGTTCTATCTATCCTGCTGCAAAAGACATGATTTCACTCTTTATCACATCTGAATATCGCTCCATTGTGTGTATATGAGGCTGCAAACAGGCCACCATCAGCTTATTTTGGCAGCACTGTACAAAAACTCAGGAAGGTTTCATAACCTTGGCATATCCATGTCTCACAGCAGTGTTTGTGTCAATGTGCGGTGGTGTCTTGCTGAGTGCTGTTCTTTATTTTTGATGAGTTGTTCATGTGAGAATGCTGGAGCTTAAATTAGAGCAATGAGCAAACATTCATAAATTTCTTATTAAACTTGGCAAGAGTGGAAATGATATCAGGCACACATTAGTCCAAGTTTATGGGAATATTACCATGAAGTAAACAGCAGCGGACCAATGGATTAAATGTTTTCCTGTGGGGAGAGAAAGTGTCACTAATGGTGAGAGGTCAGGGTGGGCAGCAACACGCAGAACTGATGAAGACATCACAAAAATTCATCAGATTGTACATTAAAATTGTCAGCTAACTGTGAGACTCATAGAAGATCAAGTAAACTGGATAGAAAAATAGGGACATCGTAACTGAAAATCTTGGCCAACAACTCATGGCTCTTACATCATGACAGTGTGCCAGCTCACACAGCACTCTCTGTGATGGAGTTTTTACCCAATAAACAAATAACTGTATTGGAACACCTTCCCTATGCACCTGATATGGCCTTGAACAGCTTTTTTCTTTACCCAAAGAGAAAGGCCATATTAAAGGAAGGCCTTTTGATGGCATTCAGGAAATTCAGGGTAATATGTTGACAATTCTGATGGCCATTTAAGAGAAAGAGGTCCCCAGTTGCTTTGAAGCATAGATTAGGTGCTGTCATCAGTGCTGAGCTTCTCAAGGGGAGTATTTCAAAGGTGACCATAGTGATATTCAGCAATGAAGTGTATAGCACTTTTTGTAGGATGAGTTGATGACCTTAATTGTCAGATATTTTGATTTGACTGCTACACCATCTATGCACATAATGAAATGACACATATAGCCATTAAAACTTTTCTCCAATAAAGATAAGTTGGTAAGCATATGTTGGTAAGAATCCTTAAACCTACCCATTTTGAGGATATAGAATTGGAAATACATTCAAAAAAGATTTTTAAGGGAACATTAAAAAAAGAGAAAACAAAAGTGAATACTATTTTTTCTTTTTCTTTATATAAACATTTTATTTTATTTCTGAATAAATATTTTAGTACTGTGTAAGTTAACCTCTATTAAACTATAAAGTTATTTTAAAAATAATATTAATACTCTATGAGCATTACACTATTTTTATACTACTTGAACATGCTTGTTTACATTATCTCTAAACAGCAATATCCATTCTCTTTTCTGTTTAGCCTCTACATCTGAACACGGAGGTCTGTTTATAAATCAAACATTCCACAGATATTTTTTGCCCTCGATGTGAGAGAAATCTTCTGATCTTTCAGTACAATATTTTATTCTTGCTACTGCAGCTGATCTTTTTCTTCAGATGTTATGTAAAAATAAAATATTTTCCACAAATTCCATTCTTTGATCTGAACTCCTGGCCTACCCTGTATACATCGATCATCAAGGTCACCTACATCTGAACAAAAATGCTATTTATATTCATTCTCATCTTTGTTTATAAATTTTTAAATAATATTGACATTCTTGAGAATTGTCTATTTACTACATAATCTAACTATTTGCTACTTTATTACCTTCATCACACAGTTCAAATATTATTGGGTAAATGAAGTTTAGAGTACAAAAAATAAAACCTGAGACTGCAGTTCTATTTACCACAGTTTCAGGAGTATAGATCCGTTTATAGCATTAAGACTGAGAACTATTAAGCTCCTAAATACTTAAAGAGTAGAATAAATGAAGGGGATTATTCAGGAGATTACTGGGAAAGGATTAGTGGTAAATTGGGTGAAACTGTGTGTCTCTGTACCTGCTTGATTACTCTGCACTCATGATTGCCTGAATGGCAAAGATAACCCTGGCTCTGTGCTGCGCTTCATGAAACCACTGAGTGACTCAGAGTTCTCTTTTATACATATTAGTGAAGTAGCAAATAGAATGATTGCTTTATTGATTTTCTTCCCCCTGGACACACACACAAAAATCCGTATCAAAAGAAATTGGTACAACAGCCCTGGCTTAGCATTGTCAGCAGTTTTTACATAGAGAATTGGTCATTAGGTTGTAAACTTTTAAAACAGCAATGCTATTTAATAGAGTTGCCATTAAACCCAGTATCTGGAAATACTTTGTGTCATTCTACATTTATCTTTCCATAAAATAAGTCTAAAACATCTGTCACCAAAAGCAAAACTATTGTTAGATAAGCAAGACATAACTTCTGAAGGTATAATAGAAAGGAAAACAAAACAAGCACACAAGAAAAACTAGTTTAAATTATATGCAGAAAACATACAGAGCATAATTTGCAACTGTAATGACTGATTCCGATCTCCACCTGATTTCTTTAGCAATGGTAATTGACGTCATGTTCAAGGTGATTGGACATGATCAGTGGTGCTAGTCAAAACATGACTGCTCAGGGAAGGTGTACCAAGCAATTTAACAAAACTACTTGGCATTGGCAGCTTTGATAGTATCTCACTGTTCACATGCTGTGCATAGCAAAAGGGTAAATATGCGTTTAATAAATATTTATTCTAAATATTACATTAGGTAAAAGTTGAATATAACACATGTGTTACACAGATTTCACACACACACACACACACACACACACACAGATTTCTAGGGAGGTGTTAAGCTCTGCTAGTTCTCCATGGTGTAAAACATCACCAGCATTAATCTCCTTTGAGGGATGGCGAGAGGGATTTTCCTCCCATCACCACCATAGAGGATTTTCCTCTGCAATAAGGGATATAAGCTCTTCTACCCATATCTCAGAGCTCAAGCTACTCCCTTGGTCTCTGCCCCAGGCAAATGCAAATCTCCAAAATAGGTATGTGCTTTTGCCTGTTTGATGGGCAGGAAACACCCTAGAAGATGTATCTTTTTCAAAGATTTGTCATAGCCTTTTCTATGGTCATTATTCTCCTCAAAGTGCTCACAGACCCAGCAAGGTGTATATAAGCTATATTCCCAACAGGCTAGAATTTCAGAAAAGGCAAGAAGTTTGCTAACAATGGCTATCTTAAATGTAAACCAGCTGACTTTTCTTTGTTCTGACTCATTCAGCTTACTTTTTAGTTTCCCTCTTTTTCTGGGGGTGCTTTCCCAAAAATGGGGTCCTCAATCCCCATTCTCCCAGCACAGACTCAAGATGAAAAAACAGAAAAAATGCAAATGGAAATCAAAAGAAAGCTGGTATAGCCATTCTCATATCAGATAAGACTAAAAAAATCAGCAATAGTAAATAGTTTGCCTGTGGAGAGTGGGCTGTGAGACGGCAGGGCACTCATAGCCTGGGGAACATTCAGAAAATGAACCCCCAACTGCTTCTCCTACATTCCCAAAACAGCCATATTCCTTTCTTCATTCTCCCTCTGCCTGAAGTTACATAGCTCTTTCTTTGTCCAGTGGAAAACTGGACATGGGAACACATACACACATACATTCAGGTAGAATGCCACGTAAAGATGTGCTGCTGAGAAGAA
>NW_003852559.1:3648008-3649949 GCF_000181295.1 Otolemur garnettii | reverse complement strand
CCTAACAGACAGTTACAGAGCATTCTGTCCAAAAACCACTGAATATATACGTTCTTCTCAGCAGCACATCTTTACGTGGCATTCTACCTGAATGTATGTGTGTATGTGTTCCCGTGTCCAATTTTCCCTTTTTCATAATTCCCTCCTTTTAAAGAGTCCAACTATTTTAATATGACTTCATTTTAATTAATTTCATTTGTAATGACTGTTTCTAAATTAGGTAACATTCTTATATTGGGACTTCATGTTAATTTTGGAGAAACACCAATTTATACTATCTAATATCACAAAGTACTAAAAATTAAAGAAAACCACTGAATGAATGAAAATCTCACTTTCTTTCCTCATAATTTCTTACAAAGAAGTGATATTCATTATTCATGGATTCTATAATTGAAACTTCTGCTACTAACTAAAATATATTTGAAATACCAAAATCAATACTCACAAGTGTTATGAGTAAATTCAGGCACATGCCCATGTACAGAGAAGTAAAAAGAAGAAATAGGTCTCCTCATGCACACCTTCCTGGCTAAATTCCAACAAAGGGACTCCCTACCTTCTTCTACTGGCAAATGTCCTTCTATATTCAAATGTCTAGTGAGTTTAATTCTGTTTTTGTTAATCTATTTTTGTACTGTTTCCTGGTGCTGACGTGCTCTCTGGTGTTCTTAAGTGCAAAAAGGCTATGAAGTACCTTAAAGGTAAAATATGTGTGCTAGATAAGCTTTGTGGAAGCCTAAGAATTGTTGGTCATAGTTTAGTTTTTTTTAAAATCAACAATATATACACATATTGACAATAACTTATAAGATTAATAAAATGCATAAACTAAAACACATACAAAAGAGCATGATAATCAGTTGATGAATATGGTGTGACCAGAGGCTGAAGGTAAACTAATCCAGCATTTCCTATAGAAGCATTGATTCAATATTCAATAACTCCATGTTAATGGTGACTTTATGAAGAGAACTACTGAAAATAATGTGTGATTATATGTATACATACATGTAGTTACAAAGTTATAAAAAATTTTTCATAAAGAGTGATGCTAAAGGTGTCAGACTGACTAACAGGGATGCTATTAACTGAGAAGGTAATGACTACTGAGGAAGCATGCTGTCATATAAATGTCCAGAGTTTTCTCTGAAAGGGTAAAACTGGAGAACCTAAAATTTCAGTCTTCCTCAAAGGGTATAACTATAAGATGTTAGGAATGTAAATGTTTTGTGATTTTCTGCATTGGAATGATGTCCATACTCACACTTCCCAAGAGACCTTTTTGGAAAATCTACCCAGTTAGCCATTAGCCTTCCTGACTTACACCTGAATGAATGTCAACTCTATTTAAATACAACCTAAACTCAACCTTCTCCTCAAGTCCGTCATAACCTTTCTTTTTTGTTTAGCAAGAGCCTGCATTTCCAGATTGTGTTCTCCTTTCTGTGACCAAGAATTTTGAAATCATTTCAGGTGCATGATTTTTAAAGTGTGATTTTTACAAACAAGCTTGAAATACTCCATTATGCATCTAAATGAAGGTATAATTTAGGCAACTGGATATATTAAATTTAAAATACAGATTTATACAATATTAAAATTGTTAGTGAAAAACAGTGGATTTGTTGTGTGACACTAAGGACTGCATTCAGATAAACAATCAACGAGGGTGGAAGACTGAGTCTTCATCATTCTAAAAGTTCCAGGGGAGAAATAACCGGTAAGTCTAGAGAAAGAGAAAGGCAGCACAAGGCAGTACATGAGTAAATGTACTCTCAAAGAGGAAAATATTTTTAAAAGTATTCCATTGGATTTATACAGCTTAAGAGATTAATATGTTTATTTACTATGGAGACCATTGGTGACTTTGGCTATTGGAATTCAAGGTGCTAGTTAAGGATTTTATGGAACAGAGACATTTAATGTTTTTTAATGGAA
>NW_003852559.1:3647211-3647861 GCF_000181295.1 Otolemur garnettii | reverse complement strand
TTTTTTTTTTTTTTTTTTTAGTAAAAATAAAATGCAACATCATCTGCTTAGAAAGAGAAGTCAGGAGAGGGTTTTGGAGATTTGAGAAAGGTATTAATATTGTATCAAAGTCATACAACAGAGGAACGGTGAGTGGAATAGGGAAATTCATGAAGAAATGTTAAAGGTCTACTTAAGGTTTAATGTTCACATTAAAAGTAACATACAGTTAGCAAGTGTCATATTTTCCTCTTATTATCTTCATTATTTAACTGAAGCTCAAGTGAAGATGTCAAGGGAATATGGACTGGGTGTGGGAGCAGTTTTTGTTTTTTGTTTTTCCCCAGTAAATGAGAAAGGGAAGAGAGCAACGAGCAGGTTCGTTGTAGAATCTCAGTTTAGTAAAATGGGAAACAAAGATAATTCAAAGAGTGAATTGACAAGTCTAATGGGTTTGTACATTCTTGGGGGTAAGAATGGTAGGGGAGTGGTGTGCTCCCACTAATGGACACAATGGGAGAGTATCGGCACACACAGTGGGTGCAGAACACAAGTCCAAGAGGGACTCTACTAACAAATGCAAATATTGTAACATAACTTTTGTACCCTCATATTCACCTGAAATAAAAAAATAAAAAGAACCCATCTATCCAGCTTAATTAACCTTGCCT
>NW_003852559.1:3639372-3646845 GCF_000181295.1 Otolemur garnettii | reverse complement strand
TAAACTATGTCATAAATGTGTGGACATTTTTGAATTTTTCACATTTCTAAGGTTTTAATTCCTGTTTGAAATGACCAAGTTGTAATATTAAAGCAGAAAAAATATCCCTGAATTTGTTTCTGTTGATGTATAATTAACATCTCTGGCACCACGCTGGCAGGTGCTCTCCTGATGTACAATGAATCTTAAAGGCTTTGTCCTTCTCTGCCATTAGCATATGATCCACGCTGTAAACAACACTGGACGGTTCAGATGTGAAAGTGTATAGTAAATGTTTCTCACCAATGTCTGTGATATCTCTGGATTTCTCATTACAAATATTTCATGCTGAAACTGACAAATGAATAAACAATAACGGAGTTCTACTCTCTAGCCAGAAAGAATTAGAAAGTTTAGGAAAAAACATACAATGTACTTCATTAAAATATTATATTAACCTCTGGATAAATAGCCACTAGTGGGATTGCTGGATCAAATGAAAGGTCTACTTTTAGGTCTCTGAGCTACCCATTTAAAGAGTGGGCAAAAGACATGAACATAAGCAAGCTGTCTGGTGAATATCCTGTATGGTTTGACTGCGTCCCACAAAATGCTTGTGTTAGAAACTTAATCCTCCATATAATAGTATGGGAAGGTGGGGCCTACAGGGAGGTCTTTAGGTCATGAAGGCTCTAACCTTGTGAATGATTGTTGTACTGGATTGTTTATTCAACAAAATTCACAATTATGAAGATGTGGAATCAACCCAAGTGCCCCAAACAATTCACAAGTAGATTAATAAAATATGGTATATGTATACCATGGAGGACTACTCAGCCACAAACTATTAATGAATACCTTTTGCAATAATCTGGATGGAACTGGAGACTATTCTTTTAAGTATTGTAAGGGTGAAAAAGTAAACACATGTACTCACTGTTAAATGGGAACTAACCGATCAGCATTCATGTGCACAGATGGAAGTGAAACTCAAGGGAAATGAAGCAGGTGGGAGGAGAGAGGTAGGGATGGCTGAAATCACACCTACTGGATACAATGTCTGCTAGCTGGGCATGCTAATAACTTAGAGGACAAAATCAATTTATGTAACCAAAATATTTGTATCCTTGTAAAATTCTGACATAAAAAAGAATTTGCTCAAAAAATTATATTAACAACTTAAAATATGTTATATAGTGTGGTAACTATAAAAACCTTTCTTTTTTAATATAATAAAAACATGTTTTTTATAATGTCAAAAATGAGCCTATAGTTCTGGGAAAGAACAGTTGAATATATGAGATACATTGAACTGAAAAATTCATAAGCAAGAAATATGATTTTGATAATGATTTCTTTAATATGCTAAGTAATTTTTTTAATTAAGAAATGATTCATCTCAAAACATGTAAATTATAGAAAATCAAGCATATGATTCAGAAGTCAATAGAAAGTTTGAAAATTGTGGAATTTAAGTACAGTTTTTTTGAGAAATTTAATGTTTCCTCAAAAAATTATAAAGTTATTTTTACCAATTATTCCAACACCTAATACGGAAGTTATACTCTGATCAAATTTGTTTAGAAAAATAATATACAGTTAAACTTGTATATACCCCAGATATAGTCCCAGGCATAGAGGATATGTGTATAATGTTAAATAAAGCTTTATTCTCAAGGAATCTAAATAAAATATTAGACTTCTCTTATTTTTTATCTACAAACCTGGATAACAGAGTATCAGGGCCTTTTCAATAATAATTCTTTTTTCTTTTTTTTTCTTTAACATATCATGGTTGCTGGTTTTAGTACATGTATGACTGTGAGAGTTTGACTCAGAAGCAATCTAGGTGTCTTGTTCTCTCCAGAAAATGATTTCTTTTTAGTGAGGGCAGACTATTTATTAAGGGGTTTTGTAAAAACAAAAAATGGCAATGGCCACATACTGTTGACAGATTCCATGATAGCAAACTCTAGTCAGTGGCAGCATAAGACTGAACCTATAGTGGAAGATGGTAACAGCTTTAAGCGATGTATCAAACTTCAGCTATTATTGACCTCAGGGTCCTGAAGATGGATACTGAGTGAGCCCTGATAGCTCCAATGACAGAGAATCTCCAGGATGGAGCTCAAACACAGGAGCAGTTTACTGAAACCTAGGGCAGGGTTGTATCTGAAGCTGTTTTGCCTAACTAGCCTCAATTCCTTTTTCCAAGATCTGTCTCCCATTCTATCTCTATTATAAAAGATGGTCCTGCTCTCTCAGCATGTAATCGTCCTCTTTAGGGCAACTGTCTCCAGCTCTTTTACCAGATTTAAGTCTTGGTTAAAGCCAACTGATCCAGGAGTTGTTTCCTGATCCACGTGAAGGCAGGATCCTTCGGAAAGGCAGGGACTAAACTGAATTAGTGTATACATTCTGAGTTGCAAACTATGATATGTAACCCTTGGATTGTTTGTGAGAAGATGCTTTTACAGGGAAAAGCATAAAACAGAAATTTAGAAAAGACCAGTCATGAGACAGAATTTTGTGGCAGTTGTTTAATTTTTCCTGGAGTCAGGCCACATTTTAATGGTTGAGTATTTGTATATCTGGAAGCTAGCTATGGTTGTTTTCTCTCCCATCCTTAACAAAAGATTCAAAAGAAAGATAAAATTAATCTAGAAGAAAAGCTCTATCACATTAAAAATATTCAGTAAATATAAAGTTAAAATTGAAAAACATTCCTAGGATTTTTGAGGCAACTGGAAAAAATTTATGAAGGTTTAACCTACCAAAAAAAAGCCAATTTTATATAATTAAATTGAATTATTTTATATACAATAGTGTGTATAAATTACAGAGAATGTTTATTTAAAGTGTTTGGAATGCTTTTTATCAATTTCATCTGATATTTATTCAAATTAATAAAAGTAAAGAATTTCTAATATAAAAAGATATAGAGTCATGATGAATCCTTGTTGGCAGAGAAGAACATCTGGCAGATCTTGGTAAGAATTCACATCTGTTTAACGGGAACAGCCTCTCTAACTTCACAACAGGAAAGAAACAAATGGGAAAAGGGCTTTTTTGCTTGCTGTAGCTGTTTGTGTTTGTAGACTCTCATCTCAAATTCATCCCAGAAACCAGACACTTCAGGTAAGATGGTATAGATCCTTCCTACTTAAGAAATACAGCACAGTTACAGTTGATCTGGATTTGGGATTGTCGATGCTTCTGATGGTATCAAAGGCACAATATATAACAATCTGATGCTCTGGTATGGGGCAAGAATACATTGACATTGTACCAAGAATACATTGTATTATCTTTTGGTTAAGAGTCTTACAAATAAATTTGTACCAGTGTGCCATAAATTGTGTGTTATAGAGTGAATTATGTGAATTTAATGGTATTTAAGGACGTAAAGTTAAATGTGATCATTAGAGTGGGGTCCTTAATCCCTCAGGGCTGATATCCTTATAAAAGGAGAAATCTATACAAAAAGTGTCTTTCAATCTCTCTTCCTAAGAGAGGCCATGCGATAGCCACAATGGTGGCCAAACGAAGAAGAGAGGCCTCATCTGTGACCAAACCTCACTACACTTTGATTTTAAACTTCCGACCTCCAGAACTGTGAGAAAGTCAATTTCTAATGTTTGGGATGTCCCGTGTGTCATATTTTATTATGGTAGCTGTACAGACTAATAGCATGTGCTTTCCAAATGGTTAGATGAGGAAATGATCCAAGGAAAATTTGGAAACGCTAAGAAAGAGGGTGCAGTTTATTAGCCAAAAATGGAACTTTTGTATGTATGTTTTTCTTTTTGATTGAAAAACAGTGTGTATATTTATGGGGACAATGTGATTATTTAGATATGTATGCATTAGGGTATGATTAAAAACATCTAATTTGCATACTTATCACTGCACATACTTACCATTTTTTACTCCATGAAAGTTGGAAATTGCTGTCTTAGAAATTATGACATGCATATTGCATTATAATTAACTATGGCCACCATGCTGTGCAATATAGCTCAGAACTATTAATACAACTGTCCAACTGAAGCTTTGTACTCTTGTTTCTTTTTCTTTTTGAGACAGAGTTTTATGCTGTTGGCCAGGTAGAGTGCCAATGGCATCATAGCTCACAACAACCTCAAACTCTCAGGCTTGAGAAATCCTCTTGCCTCAGCCTCCCAAGTAGTTGGGACTACAAGTGCCTGCCACTATGCTCAGCTAGTTATTTTACTTTTTTAGTAGAGATAGGGGTCTTATTCTCACTCAGGCTTGTTTCAAATTCCTGAGCTCAAGCAATCAACATGCCTTGGCCTCCCAGAGGCCCAAGCGCCTGGCCCAACCTTTGTACTCTTTAACTAACATCTCCTCCCCAACTGCCCCCAACCCCAGCCTTAGGTAACCACCATTCTACTCTCTACTTCTATGAGTTAAACTTCTTTAAATTTTACATGGAAATGAACTCATACCATTTTTTTCTTTATGTGTCTGGTTAATTTTATTTAGAATGGTGTCCCCCAGGTCCATCCATGTTATTGCAAATGACAAAATTTCCTTCTTCTATAGGCTTGGTATTCCAGTGTATATATATTATAAAATGAAACTTTGGCAAATAATTGAAATTAGTTCTGTATTTGTTGTCTATTATGTACACATTTTTCTAGTTCATAAAAAGCAGAATTGTATGAAGCATAACTCCACTGAAGGAGTACAATTTTGCCTCTGTCTTTAGGTGAGAATTCAAACAAATCAGGATTTTGTCTACATTTATTGTAGATGTATTTTATTTTATTCCTTTTAAAATATTTTTCAGTGCTGCATTTTAGGTCCAGGCATTGGGGACCATTTAGTGTCATGGCATTTGATTGAGGAAGATCAGATATTTAATCTTCAAAGGATTCTAGCAACACAGGCATTGGCTGAACTGTGCATTGTCCTATCTCACATCGGCCATGCAGTCTACCCTGATATTAGCATAGATGCCCTTTTGCCAAAATTAAGAGATTCACTCTAGTTAAAGCCATATGCTTTATTTAGCTAATGTCCACATCTAACCCAGAGGCATGAAAAAACAGTTTTCTTCAAGACAGATGAGGCTACTTGATTAGATTATGAAGCCCCCCTCAGACTGCTACCCCTGCACCAGGGCACCAAGGCTTATGTTTACCCACAAAGATAATCACCTTCTGCTACTCTGTCACTGATCTATGGGACCCACCCCACCACAGTGGGCTGATGATTCTCAGACATTGCCTGCACTGACATCACCCAGACATGATGATAAAATCCAAATTTTTATTTCGTGGTTCTGAAACTAAGATCATTTCAGACAGAAAAGAAACATTAAACTATATTCTTCTAAAGACTTACTTAAGAGCTCTATACAGTGTGATCCTTGATAAAAGCTCATGTAGATCAGAAAATGTGGTAGTAATACTCTCCAGGTCACTTATTGTAAAAATTCAGGGTCAGTCCTAATATTTGTATTTTGACTTAAAGTCCTTGAGTTTCTGTGGGAAGAATATATTGCATTGTGATTTATACGCTTTGCTTATTTTATAAAATAATGGCAATGCTGGTATAATGTTTATTCTTATACTCTTTTTAATATCATCACTTTTACTGATATCTCCTAATCCTGTGCAATCTGCTGTGACCTTATAAGCTTACAAGCTCACTATCAAGTGCTAAGATCTTGGCATCATAGACAACAGAACATCTGGCATGTTTTTTCTCCCTTCTCACTTGATCCTCTCAATTCTGTCCTACAAACATTGGAGTTATTTTGCATAGTACAATTGTGTTGCTTGAAATAAATTTTCCAAATTACTTTGAGATACAGAAAGTAATGTATTAATAGCATAAAGCATAAATTTGACCAAACTTGCCTTATGTTTTCCACCCATTGAAAACTACACCAGGGAAATATGAGGTTTAACAATTCAATTTGTGAATTCCTTCTGGAAAGAGTACTACGTCCCTAATCCTGAATATCACTATGGTCACCAGATGGTCAAGCAGAGTACTTCAAGGGTGATTGTAATGATATTTAGTAGTGACGTATTTGGCACTTTTTTCAGGATCAATTTCCGAACTTAATTGTCTGATGTAGTTAAATAAGAATATTATTATTGCAAAATTATCAGTACTTTCAAATAAAACTTTTAAAATATTCAAAACAATTATTCTAAGGGTATGAAAACTAAATAGAAAAAAAGACTGATGGTATTTTTTTTGAAGAAGTGCACATAGCCTCTTGTAATATAGGATCCATTATTTATTTATTTATTTATTTATTTTTTGCAGTTTTTAACCAGGGCTGTGTTTGAATCCGCCACCTTTGAAATATGGGGCTGGCACCTCACTCCTTTGAGCCACGGCGCTGCCCAGGAGTGATTATTTTTTGTTACTGACCATTCTTCAAGGAAAATCAGAAGCAAAGACATTTTAAAAGTGGTTGTGTATTAAGAGAGTCATGGAAGAAAACATAGAAATTGTTACTTGTTTAGATCCTAAACCAAAGGAGGAAAACATAGCCATTTCATGACTTCACTGATCAAAAGTAATTTTTTTCAAAACATTTCAAAAGGGTGAATGGCATAGCCACTGACATTGGCCTAAAGAATCAAATATACTAATCTGAAAGTATTACAAATATAATTTTTTTACCAAATATTACACGATTTAAGCTCAGAAATACTTGACTTGGGGCATCTGATCTCATTAATGGAAGAGACACATATAAACTTATAATACATATAAGTTATTTGCAGTTCTTTATTATCAATGCCATGAAAGTTAAGGTCTCCTGGATTTAATATTTTTCAATTTAGTAACAGGAAATCTTCTTGATTGTTATAATTTCTACCTTAAAACAATTCTAAGTTACCATCACTGTCTTAATTAAGTTGCCATAATGTATTAAAGACATGACAGTTAATTTTGACTAGGTCAGAGGACACCCAGATATTTGGTCAAACACAATTCTAAGTATTTGTGTGTTTGGGGGTGAAATTGACATTGAATCAGTAGAGTAAGTAGCACAGATTGTCCTTCTCAGTGTGGGTGGACCCCATCCTCGATCACTTGAAAGCCTGAAGAATAAAAAAAGGCTGACGTTCCCCTGAGCAAGAAAGAGTTCTTCCTGAGTGATAGTCTTTTGTCCGGGACATCAGCTTTGTCTTGTCTTTGGATTCCAACTGAAACATCGGCTTTCCCTAAATCTCAAACCTGCCGGCCTTCAAACTGAACCTATATCATTGACTCTCCTAGTTCTCAGGCTCCTGGATTTGGGTAAACTATGCCTTGGGTCTCCCATGTTTCTGTCTTGCTAACTCACCCTGCAGATCTGGGGACTTCCCAGGCTCCATAATTGTGTGAGCAAATTCCTTATAATTAACCTCTTTCCCTTTCTCTCTCTGTATACATCTTATCATTTCTGTTCCCCTGGAAAGCTATGGTTAATAAATTTTGAGGTAGACATTCTAAATTTAT
>NW_003852559.1:3638163-3639352 GCF_000181295.1 Otolemur garnettii | reverse complement strand
TATGCCATAAAAGGCAGTGCATACGTAGAGCACAATTTCAACACTTACTCATGCTATTGTAATGTCTTTTTATTTTTTCTTTTGTCATTGATATTAATTAAAAAACATAAAAGATAACCCAATGGATTATATCAATAGGTTAGTTTTATTATATACTAATTTAAAATATGATAAATATACAAATACATGTCACTTTATGAGATTTGAGGCAAAACTTATAGCTTAATATATTTGGTGAAAAACCAAAACTAAATATATTTGGTGAAAAAGCAAAAAATAAAGAATAATTTTGCAACAACTTAAAAATAAAATGTGTTATTTGCAAAAGGAATGTAGAAATACCTGCCTATGACAACTGTATTCAAATTAAAAAATCCTATTAAAGTCATCCTGGGACCTCCCTCTTCTGACACATCATTACGAAGACTCTACCCAAGCAATGCCCTATGGCTGGGCACAGTGTTTCATGCCTTTAATGCTAGCACTTTGGGAGGCTGAGGCAGTGTGATTGCTGAAGGCTATTAGTTTAATCCCAGACTGAGAAACACAGTGAGACTCCTATCTCTATAAAAAAACAGAAAAAAAAAATAAAGTAGGCAGGTGTAGCTGTATACAACTACAGTCTCAAATACTTGGAAGGCTGATGTGGGAAGAGATCATGAGCTCAGGAATTTGAGATTGCCATGGTGATGCAATATGCACTCCAGGTTGGGCATCAGAGTGAGACCCTGTCTCAAAAGAAAAAAAAAAAAAAAAGTAGGGGAATATCCTGTAGATTTTGATAAAGTTAGAGTTGCAATCAAGACCTTCTCTCCACTATGACTCAAAACCTTTGATTTGGAAACCCATACTCAGAAGTTTGTACAATTGTGACACTAAAGTTAATTTGTTTATCATTCTACCAAACCTCATCACTTTTTGTTATGGTTTTATAAGAATATTTATAAGAAAAAGAAATGAAAATAGATCTTAAGAATCCATTACTTTAGCCAGCAAGAGAGCTAAGAAACTTGCAATGTCTTCTCATACTGGCTCTGTAGAGGACTAATGTAGCCTCGGGTCACCTACCGAACCTAATAGAAATGTTCTTTATTCTTGTCTTGTTTTGTCCATGAAAATCAGATAGAGATCTCCTCTCTAAAACTGCTGTCAAACAGGAAGTATAGACTTTGAACAGATGCAGTATGAG
>NW_003852559.1:3632170-3637555 GCF_000181295.1 Otolemur garnettii | reverse complement strand
ATCCTCTTTCTGATCAGCCTCATTCCCTTTGTGTCAGACAGGAAGCCTTAACGTTTGTTTCTTCATGTTAGATCTAATCAGGAGAGAATAATTTGTTTTAAAATTAATTTAAAACTGTAGTCTCACTATGAGTAAATGCCATTTTGTTAGACTTTCCAAAGCCTAGGCATGATAGTCAAACATTTTCAGAGGTATTTGGAATAATTTTGTAAGAACAGAGAATCTAGAACAGCACTGTAGCCTTCTACTGTAGATGCTCCCGGGTCTGCATCAGTTGTTTTCTCTATTAGTAATAATTCACATTCAGATTCTATGGAAAGATAAAGCAAAATTGGAAGATCTTGAGAATGGCTTAGAAAAAGCAAATTTCTTGAAAAACCAAGGAAAAGCAAAAAATCTATAGAGATAGTAGACAAAATATTTGAAAACTATTTCTAATACCTTTTCTATAAAAAATAAACTGTTCTAGTCCCCTAAGAAAAAAATAGGTATGTCCATTAGAATTTTCAGAGATAAGTTTTTTGAAAATGCTATATAGCACACAGGGATAGACCCCAAAGAGGTGTGAGTTCAGTGTTCTGCTCAATTTTATGAATGATTTGAGCCATCCATAGGAGCTTCAATATGAAAATATGAAGTAATATGGAAAGTAGGCCCATTGAAAGATCGCCAGCTCATTAATGTTAATGACTTAAAATAAATCAGAATAAAGTACAGAAAAGAGTCGTGATCTCACAGTTAAAGATCTCAGTCTAAAGCCATCTGCTAAAGACCACCATAGACAAGTAAAAAAAATACTGTAGAAACAATTGTCAGTTCCAGCTGAGATACTGGAGAAAAAAATAACAAAGAAAGTGCCTTGGGGAATGAAGACTCAGTTTTCCATTTAGGGAAATTTTCATAAATAGTAAAGAACAACCTTGAATTTTTTATTAATAAAAAATGCAAACCACAAACCTCATCATTGTCCCATAACTTTTCACTTTCATCAATAAACTGTATAGATAAAAGCTATCTGTATATTTGTCAAAAAATGTTCACATCTTAGCTAATAATCTTTATTCTAGGATCCTAACCAAAAGAAAAAAAAAATAAAAAATAAAAAATGTTCATTGCTGTTTAAGACACAACATTCAGGAACTTAATGGGAGAGAATCAACTGTGTTTTTGCATTGCCTGTTCAAACGCTTTTCCAAGAACGTCTTTCTCTATTTCCCTGAGGATGTCCCTGTACATAATTCATTACCAGCTAATTTGTATTTTGATTTACTAATGTCTCTATGTGTAAATAAAGCCTAAAACAAAGATTTCTAGAAGGTGTCCTATTTCTTGTGGGACAAAATCTCTGCTGACTTGGGGAAGTTTGGGAAGTTTAAAACATCAAATTTCAAATAGATTCATACAGGCTTACAAAATACTTTCTAAAATCCAAAAGTGCAGAATGATTATAACTAATTGTTGATAGTCTAGTAGGGAAAGAGCTTACTTTAATGCTAGCAGTTCTTATAATTTTCCCTTGATCTTAGTTCGAAAACCTAATGAAGAGTATGTAGAAATGTCCAGGACCCAGGAATATTATATGGTAAATTTCGGAGACTGTTGCTGTGAATGTCAGAAAACTGCTATAGCCAGGTTCTGCCAGCACACCCGACTTCAGGATAGTCTCAGGTTCTGCCAGCACACTCGACTTCAGGATCATGTCAGGTTCTGCCAGCACACCGGACTTCAGTACCATCTCAGGTTCTTCCAGCACACTTGACTTCAGGATCATGTCAGGTTCTGCCAGCACACTCGACTTCAGGATCATGTCAGGTTCTGCCAGCACACTCGACTTCAGGATCATGTCAGGTTCTGTCAGCACACTCGACTTCAGGATCATCTCAGGTTCTGCCAGCACACTCGACTTTAGGATCATGTCAGGTTCTGCCAGCACACTCGACTTCAGGATCATCTCAGGTTCTGCCAGCACCCTGGACTTCAGGATCGTCTCAGGTTCTGCCAGCACACTGGACTTCAGGATCATCTCAGGTTCTGCCAGCACACTGGACTTCAGGATCATGTCAGGTTCTGCCAGCACCCTGGACTTCAGGATCGTCTCAGGTTCTGCCAGCACACTGGACTTAGGATCGTCTCAGGTTCTGGCAGCACACTGGACTTCAGGATCATCTCAGGTTCTTCCAGCACACTGGACTTCAGGGTCATCTCAGGTTCTTCCAGCACACTGGACTTCAGGATCATCTCAGGTTCTGTCAGCACACTGGACTTCAGGATCGTCTCTGGTTCTGCCAGCACCCTGGACTTCAGGGTCATCTCAGGTTCTGCCAGCACCCTGGACTTCAGGGTCATCTCAGGTTCTGCCAGCACCCTGGACTTCAGGGTCATCTCAGGTTCTGCCAGCACACTGGACTTCAGGATCATGTCAGGTTCTGCCAGCACACTGGACTTCAGGGTCATCTCAGGTTCTGCCAGCACACTCGACTTCAGTATCAAGTCTTCTCATTGATTTTTATGTCAACATGCAGAATCTTTACATATTGTCTGTGCAACTGGTTCAGACAAGAAATAAAAGGGATGTCTAGATAACAAGGAAAACATTTCTTTTTGTTGGGATTAGTTCTTTTTCCGTATTTTAATTGTGCACATCTCAAAGTTAAGAATAGTTGTTATGGGCTGGACACAGTGGCTCACACCTGTATTCCCAGCACTCTGGGAGGCCAAACCAGGTGGGTTGCCTGAGCTCAGTATTTCGAGACCTGCCTGAGCAAGAGCAAGACCCATGTCTACTACAAATCAGAAATACTCTCCAGGCATTGTGGTGGGTGCCTATAGTCCCTGCTACTCAGGAGGCTGGGGCAGGAGGATTGCTCAAGTCCAAGAGTTGGAGGTTGCTGTCAGCTATGTCTAGGGTGACAGAGTAAGGCTCTATCTCAAAATAATAATAAGGATAATACATTTAAATGGAATTAAATTTAAAAATATTATGATTTAATTGAATATGTGATTTGTTATTAGCGTCATTCTTCTTATAACTAAATTTGGTAATTTAATAGTTCCTGAAAAAGTTCCACAGTGAATAACAGAGCTCACAATTGCATTTATCACAGGTATGCCATATTGTCATAGATAATTTTTAAATGGATTTGACAATTACCACAAGTAATAATCACCCAGGGAGTGAAGGAATAAAAAGCATTGATAAAGCCTGTGTCTCTGGCAGTAAGAATGTGGCATTGCTCAAATGGAAGCCATAGGAGAAAACATTGGTGGGAAAAACAGGCAGTGACTAGCATTCTGTTCCCAGAAAAAATACTTTACATTGAAAAACTGCTCTGATAGCAATAAAGAATGAATAGTAAATAGAATTTTTTAAGCCAGAATGCTTAGCCAGTCTCCAACATTACAGAGGTGTCTCCAGAATATTGTCACTGAGCTGTTACATTTCCAGCACCCCCACCATCACCACCATCACTACCATCACCACCATCACCATCATCCTCCTCCTCATCAGCATCATCGGTCCAGACTTGGGTCAGCCCAGAGACTGACTTCTGGTTCTGCCAGTATCAAGTCTGTAACCCCGGAGTGAGGGCTGATGTTTACCAGGTGTGATGCCCTGTGCTAAGCACTTCACATATATCATTTCATTTATCTGCTTACAACTTCCATTTTATAGAGAGAACAAAGATACACAAAGAAAGTATATTTTGTAAGTTGTAAAAAAATTAATCTTCAATAAAAACGGAATTTGGAGCACTGGGTGTATGCAGAAATAGGATTATGTCTGACATGTTTGAAAACACATATAGAAAATAATGTTAAACTATTAGAGAAATTTCAATGACAGAAAGAAAGTGTGTAAACAACCAGAGACAGAAAAAATGCCATTCACTGTCTAAAGCAAAATGTGAGGACAGAGGTTGGACAATTTAATAATCATTCTCACAACTGACACTTTTTGATATTATAACATATTTAGCTTGCAATTGGGGATTGTTTATGTGTGTCTGTGAGTGTGTGTATGTGGGGGGGGAGACAGAGAGAGAGAAAGAGAGATGCAAAAAGGATGAGAGAGAAAATTCACTGTTCTAAAACCAGGAAACTAATACATACACATGGCTCTAAGCGGCATTTGAAGGCAGATGCCTTGAACTAAACATGATAGATATTTTGCTCTTGGCTTGAAAATAAGCCTCAACACTGGCTTCACAGAAGCTGTTAAAATCTTCTAGGGTTCAGTTCCGCAGAAAATTGCTCCATAACTTAATTACATGCTCAGGAAGCCAATTGGCTGGTCTGTAAATTTATGCAATTTTAAACCTGGTAAATTAGGTGAGTGCGGATGGCAGGGAGGAAAGAAGGCTTAATTTACTGAGAGGTATAATTCGTGGTTAATAAATTGTAACAAGTACAGGTAAATACAGAAACAGAAGTTTAACAAGGACAGAGGCAAAGTGGCTTCCTGTTTTCCCATTTTAAATATACTTAATTAGCATAGTCCATCCTATGGGGGCAGAAAAGCATGCGACCATGACAGCCTGTGGCTCTGAATGCCAATGTAAAAACAAATGACTGCAAGTGTAACAAATCCCTCCTTTTATATTTCAAAAATCTGTGGATCACACATACATTTTTATGCAGAAAGGGTAAAGAAAATACACAACCTTTCTCTAATTCAGGTATTTTTTTATGTCTAGAAATAACATCCATATAAACTTGAACTGCTTATGTGCTTTTTGAAATAGATCAAATTTTCTAAGTACATGATGAATTGACAGAATATCTTACAGAGTAAAAGGGTAATTTGTTATGCTGAAAACAGTTTATTAAGCATAGCATATTATGTAAGTTAAATAATAAAACAAACATTGGGGGATGCACCATCCTACAGGACTGTCTACATATTATGAAGACGATATTATTATCGTCTTTACGTTAATGATGAGATAAGTGTAGTTCAGAAGGCACAGGACGCTGGCAGAAGCCTTCCCTAGTGTGTAACTGAAATATGAGCACAGGTCTGGCCAAGTCCAAAGCCCCATTATCTGTGGTCATTTATATTTGTCCTCGATGCAGTAATTCATGATTGTTTGCACATAGATGGAGGTGCATTTGTACATCATGCCCCACTGGTTTTCTATGGAAGTCTTTCTGGTGGGGGGAAGGCTGGGAAGAGCAGTGAGTCAGTCTGTCCACTTAGACATCTGTCTCAGTGCAGGGCACAGCGTTCCTCAGTCACGCGGTTCCCATTTGGTACTATAGAAAAGGGATTTTATTCACTATTATTACCCCAAAGCATTAGTTGAAAAGAGGGTTAATATTAAATGCTTCACACATGTATTGACCTGTACTAGAAACAGTTACAAATGCCACCACTGGAAAAAAAAA
>NW_003852559.1:3628721-3632117 GCF_000181295.1 Otolemur garnettii | reverse complement strand
AAGACGGATGTAAGGCAATTGCCAGACGTGTATATGAAATGGTAAACTGAGAGCAGCGTGTGAAGCAGAACTTCAAACGGCATTGTTTTTAAAGTTAACTTTGGAGTATGTGGCTTTCACTAAAAATAGGTAAAACCTTTTCAGTCTCTGTCATTTCAGCGTTGTTTGCCAAGGTTTATGACCTTGAAATGACCCTGGCCTTGACCTTCTTTTATTCTCTTCTTTATGCTCTTTCAGTAAATCTCAGGTGACTTCATCCACGGCCATGGATTTCAGTGCGGTGGACACATTATCGTCCCGACTTCTCCTTCAGCTCTGTACTTTCATCTCTGACTGCTCTCACCTCTGCACCTGCACGTCTACAAGGCTTCGGAACTTAAAAGGTTCGGGCTTTGCTTTTTTTCCCTTTTTTCTTCTTCGGCTTTTCCAACTTTGTTTTTTTGTTTCTTCTTATTCCTTTGCTGTGCGCGGGGCTGTTTTCCGTGTTTTTTTCTTCTTTTCTCTTTTTTTTCTTTTAGCGCAACTCTATAAGGGTGTTCTCTGTGTTATCTGTTGTCTAGCAGAGCTTTTTTCCCTTTTTTTTTTTTTTTTAATCTTACTTGAACCTGTAGTCAAACTTTGGGAGCACACTTAAATTATGTTGATCAAAAGAAAGAGTTAAAAAAAGAGTATACTTACTGTGTTTTGAATTTCTTTCAAAAATTATTTAGTTAGTGATCTTTAAAAATTTTTGTGTCCCCTCTAAGATCCTCTCATGGCACAGCTGAGTGCCCCGGCATCACTGATCACTGAAAAGCACTGGTCTAGAGTCTGTGTCTTCACAGGCCACCCCACCCTGCAACACCCACTCTGCTATCCTGTTCCCAAGTGCAGGGGCGTTTCTACCCTCCCAGCAGTCATGCCAAGTCGCTCTTTCCCTGTCTTCCTGTATAAGATTCTTCAGCTAGACCTGCAACTACATTCTTAAACTATACCGCAAACCTGGCCACGTCTAACTATCCTTTCTTACTAGATCATCATTTCTCATCTGGTCTATTGTTATGGCTTCCTAACCAGCCTCCTGCCTTCCATTATTTCCTGCGGTTCAGTTTCTGTATGACAGCCAGCACAATCAGGCCTTTCCCTTTCTTGGCAAGGACCTTCAACCCTCCCCCGATTAATATTAGAATAACATCCCAACTCCTCTCTGGGGGCCTACCCCTCCTGACATGGTCTGCTCCTTGTCTGCCTTTCTGAGCTGATGTCACCCTGGGCTCCCTCCCACCCACTGCCTCCCATGCACACTGACTTGCCATCTGCCTTGACCACCCTAAAGTTGTACCATCTGAGAGCTGATTCCTTTTGCACAGAAATTTCTCATCTGAGGATTTTCTATCATATGCTCTTCTCATTTTGTAAGTCTTAGGTCAAATTCTTTTTTCCCCCTCAAATATATTTTATACTATTTTCTACATTTATTTTTCTTATTTCACATTAGTATAAGGTTAGAAATGATTAAGTTACATTGTTTGCATTTGTTAGGTAAAGTCCAAGTTGTAGTTGAGCCCTTCACCCGGGGATGTGCCATATACCTTTACTTTGTACACATTAGGTGAGAGCTTGCCAATTCCCCTCCTCCTGTCTCCCCTCCCTTCCCACTTCCTCCCCCACTTGAATTTAATTGTGTTTTACTCTCCTATGGGCATGTAGGTGTTCACTTACTAGTTTCATATTAGTGCTAAGCACAGTGGATACTTGCTTTCCATTCTTGTGATACTTTACAAAAGAGAAAGTTCTTCAACTCCATCCAGGTTAATACAAAAGATATAAAGTCTCCATCTTTATATGCCTGAATAGTATTCCATGGTATACATATGCCACAGTTTATTAATCCATTTATGGATTGATGGGCACTTGGGGTGATGCCACATCTTGGTGATTGTGAATTGAGCTGCTATAAACATTCAAGGAAAAAATATCCTTATGGTAAATGTTTTTGGTTTTTTTTTTCTTCTGAGTAGATACTTAGCAATGCAATCATGGGATAAAATAGAAAGTCTACATTTAGCTGATTGAGGATTCTACATTCTTCTTTCCAAAGAGGCTGTACCAGTTTGCAATTTCACAATTTCACCAACAGAGTCAAAGTGTTTCCTTCTCTCTACAACCTGGGGAAAGATTTTTATGACTAACAATCCATTGACAGTCACAACAACAACAAAAATAAATAAATGATACATAGTTAAGATTAAAAGTTTTAGACAACAATTAAAGGATACAGACAACCTTCAGAATGGGAAAAGATATTTTCATTTTACGAATCTGACAAAGGCTGATGACCAGAATCTACAAAGAACTCAAATTAATCAACAACAAAAAAAAAGAACCAGCAATCCCATTTAACAGTGGGCAAGAGACATGCACCGAACCTCCAAAGAAGACAGAAAAATGGCCAACCAACACATGAAAAAATGATCATACTCCCTAATCATCAGAGTAATGCAGATATAAGCCACTTTGAGATATCATCTAATCCCAGTGAGAAGCCCACATCCCAAAGTCCCAAAGCTGCAGATCCTGGTGTGGTTGTGAAGAGAAGGGAGTACTTTTTTTTTTTCTTTGTAAGACAGAGTCTTGTCCAGGCTGATCTCCAACTCCTGAGCTCAAGCTATCCTCTTGCCTCCACAGTTCTAGGATTACAGGCATAAGCCACTGGACCAGGAGTCCTCCTACATGCGGGAGGTTTTCTTTAACCTTTTTCAAACCAGTGTGTCCCCTCTGCCCTGGCCCCAGTGCACAGCACCACTCTGTATCACACACAGTTTTATTATCTACCCATCGCATTTGAACTCATCTTCTTTATTGACTTTTGAATTGACAGCCTCTCTTATAAGGATTCATAAAGACAGAAACTTGTCTATATTGTCCATAATTCCATCATCAGTCCCTGGAAGTGAGCTCGGTAAGCAGTGAACAGTTATGTTTTAAATACATGAATAACCCCAAATTATCTTCTCATCTTTATATACATATGTAAAGGGTGTACACACAGGGTGGCCATAAAGTGTAATTGTGCAATTGGACACTACTCTGAATACACACACATACACACATCTCCATAACACAGACTTCTACAGTTATAACAGGTGCTCAAACATGGCTTGTATTCATCTTTTATTATCTGCAGATATTGAATATTACATTTTTAATGCAGTTTTTTAATTTCTTAAAATATGTATACATTTTTGGCACCATCCATATACATGTGAGTATATATACATATATATACCTTCATTTAATATCTCCAAAATTTATTTTCCTTTCTTCAATCCCTTCTAATGATATAAGCATGTCGGTTCTTCTCAATTTAATCTATAGACTAAAAGCATCCTAATAAAAGTGCTGGCATTTGGGCAT
>NW_003852559.1:3626536-3627857 GCF_000181295.1 Otolemur garnettii | reverse complement strand
TGTTTTATTTTTATTTAATTCTTATTAAATCATAACTGTATACATTTATGGGGTACAGTGTGATGATTTGATATACAGTGTGGAATGCTCAAATCAAACTGATTAACGTAGCCATCACCTCATTTGTTTATGTTTTGTGGTAGGACATTTATAATTGACTCCTTTGCGTTGATTTGAAATGTACCCTTGCATTGTGCATATAAACTACCTCTTGTCATTCAACACAATACATTCACAATATTAAACATTTTCAAATAATTCCTTTTTAAATTTACATTCAACTGTTTTACCCAATAAGAAATATAATTATGAAATTTAAATTTAGGACTAGGATCTTCACAGGTGTTAGTTATCATAGATTATTTCAGAAATTTGGAAGTGACTTTAAGTCTCCGCTTTTCTATGTGTACAAACACAAGTTTTAATATATGTGTGCATGTGTGTCTGTCTCCCTATTAATTTGCACAATTCAAAAATAACATGCCACAACTTAAATGGTAAACATCCTTTTCTAACAAACATCTATTTATGTCATATATATTCACATTAATTCTTAAAAAAAATAGTTAAGAAATCTTAACTAACTAGTTAAGAACTAGTTAAATTATATTAAAAATATAATTATAGTTTAAATTAGTCATTTAGATTTCGTATTTAATCATAATTGATATATCACATACTTTAAAAGTAGATAATTTCCTCCAATGAACTTTTATTCAATGGAGTTCATATTATGATTACGAATCCACATAAGGAACAATTCTAAAATTACAAAAATCTCTATGTCTTAGTATTGCTTTGCTTTTTAATAACTTATGTGATACACTTGCTTGATCTGAGGCAAAGGAATGAAATATAATTTGAGTTTTGCCATACTAGACACTAACCTTGACATCACTGGTCACAATCACTGCTTTCTCTTTCCCCTTCGGAGTGTTCAAAGTCCATGGCAATAAACCTGTGGACAGAGAGTGTCAGGTTTTTCTCTGAGTGAGAAGATGACATCTGTGAAGATGCTCTTTTGCTAATGAAAATAACTCTAGAAAGTGCATCATGAAGCCTCATGTCCGCAATGGTGGCAAATAATATGTCATTAGAGATGGGAGAGGGAGGGTCCTAGGATCTTTTCTCTGGGAATATTGATTAATATTAGTCAAATATTGATTAATTAGTTTTCTTTTGGTTAATCATTCATCTGGTAAAACTCTTCAATTTCAAGTAAGGGACTATTATCTACTTGGAAGATTTGGTCACAAGGAGCAACAGATAGTAAGGATAAATGCATTCATCTCTTACAGCAAGATTTTTGAAAGTGGCTAAA
>NW_003852559.1:3613098-3626210 GCF_000181295.1 Otolemur garnettii | reverse complement strand
AAGTCACTACATACAGTTAATTCCCCCCATTAGCTCCCTAATAGCTCTGTTATTTCCCTATGTATAAACATAACACCAAAATAATGTTCAGCATACCAAAAGTGGCCGCAAAATACCTGTTTCAAATGCTGATCTCAGGCTTCATGATAAAAGTCCTATCATATAAGCTTGTCTCAGATGGCTCCCAATGTGGCAGGATAAAAAGAAGAGTGAAAGGAACAAAAAGAAAAAAAATAAGAAGGAAAAGAGCACTGGAGCAAGCTTTCCTATCATCTTCTATATTTTGCCTCCTTTGTAACATGTTTAACTTAATCAGCCAAAACTCAATGAAATGTATTCTCAACAGTAGAATATATGCATAAGGATTCAATCTGAAGTCTTGAAGAGAACAACTGTTTGTTCTGTTAACCTGCAGAAGTGGTAGACAATTAGGAAGATGAACTGATATTTAGGGGAAAAAAAATGTGAAAAGTCTCCTTTCTTCTCCTCCATCTGAATGAGGACACAAAGGGGCAGAGTGAGAAAACAGCTCTGATGGGAATGTTGGCTGAGAACACTCATCACTCTGTTGAATAGAACAGAGCCTGACACCTTGCAAACGGTCACAATTCTCATTATAGAAAAGGCTTTGGACTGGCCTACAAAAAATTGTCTTCATCTCACTGAGCTGAGCATCAAATTATATAATCAATATAGATTTAAGACCACAGAGTTGACAGGTACACAAATTAACTGCCATTTCAAGGTAGATGTCACATAAAGGGTTTTATACTTAATTATACAAACTGAACAGTAAAGAAAGTTCGGAAATATTTCTGTAAATGTCTCAATTAAAACATTAAACATCTTTCTCTGAAAAAATTTAAGCACAATGCATTTTCTAAGTACATTTACATTTTAAATTTAGTAGAGCCACAAACTTGTGGGGAGTTCACAGCAGAGTCCCCGAATCTAATTTATTATTTAAGAAGTGTGTATTTATATAATTAGGTTTCTCCTATATCAAGATATTTTTCTGGCTGTAAAATATTAAATACTTTCTGAGATAAAATAAATTCTGTCACAAGGGTGACATTAATGTGAAATAAAATATTTATGGGAAGAATCGATGTCCATAATGTTCCATTTCTATTGTCTTGAGGGAAAGCCCAAAATCATGTAAAAAGTATTTTAAATGTGTAGGAGTTTTTTTAATTACCAGAAATAGTTCAAACCTCATCAAATATTCCATTATGCTACCATACAAAATCTCTTTCCAGTTTAGTGACGTTTGAAAATTAAGAGGTGTTTTTAGCACACAAGGAATTTGGAGATTCCTAAAGTAAAATATATGTAATTTTGGATTTTTTCACAGTAACAAATCTCCACTGCCAAGTATTTCTTAATCATCTTCCTTTAAATGGCCTTAAGAATACACATCTCAAAAGTCCAGCTTCAGGCTGTGTAACTGACAGCCAGCCGCAGCTGCTGAGCTCTGAAATGCATCTTCACTTTTGCATGGAGGCCCACTTTCCACATGCTGTTCCCAGACAATGAGTAAACAGGACAGGAAAACTAAGGCAGGTTATTATTGAGTTCTTCTGATGGAGAGTCTGATTTAAGGGATCCCTGATGATTCCCCCAAATCTTGTGGACCTTTACTTAGTACTGTGTTCCGGGTGCTTCTACCAAAGCATCTTTCCTTCCTTCTCTCTCTCCTCCACTCAGGGTCAGACATGCATCGACACCAGATAGCTCTCTCAGCCCCTGAAAGGTATTCAAATGGTGTTTTCTAGGCCACTGAGTTTGACGGTTTGTAATGTAGCAATAGATACTTATCAAAAATATTATATCTTAGTGCACACAGTGACTATAATTATCTTATTTATGTTAAAAATTATATAATACAGTTTGCCTATTGAACAAAGGTTTTAAAACATGTATAGTAAATGTGCTTATAATCTCACTTATATTTATACATGTATATGTATTTACATACGTGTGTGTATACATGCAAACTTGCTTATATCCCCAATATATGTGTATGCAGATGTATATATATTGCATTTACCTATGTGAAATATAAATTTTATAAAAGGTTCTACATTATAAAGCAAAGACAATGACTGGAGTGCTCCTATCATAGGATAAGAGAGGAAAGCGACTATGGTATCTGAGAAAATGGGAGTGAAGTTCCAGAGGCAGGTAGGATACGGGTGGAATCCTGCAGGAGGAGTACAGCTTAGATGAGGAAAGAGAGAATTAGGTAACAGATGGATCTCAGGGAAACATTCTGTATCCCAGGTCTGCGTCAACCTAGCAACGTGTAAATTAAACAGATATAAAATATCTTCCCTAAGCGAAGGTCTAACTGAAACTCATGTTTCTTCCTCCAAAGATAGTAGTATTCTACTTTTAATACGTGTATACCTCATTAGAATACTACAGTTTATAACCAAAAGATACAGGACTCACATCTTTCTCTGCCTGTATTACAATTTAAGGTTTTCAAAGTCTTTGTGAAGTGTTTTTTGATTGGCTATGAAATGTGACATTTTATAGTTCAGAGATACTAGCAATTCATGATTTATTCACAAGAAAAAGGTATAGCGTGCTCCTGATTATTGCCTGTGATTATGTAGACATGTAAAGAATATCCCCTCAAGATTTATGAATGGTATTAGTAAGCCACAGAGGCCAATTTTCCCTTTTAGAATTTATATAAATACTGAATGACACATTTCTTTTAATTAAACGGCCCTATCTTCTCATAAAGGGAAAGGTAATGCAGGGGTACCTGACACGGCTTCCAACGCCAAAGACATCACTGTCCCGTCATTTCCCAAACCCACATTCAGTGACTTCAGGTGTTGACGTGGAATGCCCAAGATGAGAGCATTTAGGCCATGGAAGTTGGTGAATGTTACAATTTTTTTATGTTTTTGTTTGCTTGTTTTATGGTTACATATTTGCTTAATGTTTATCCCTGAGGGCAGAATTTGGTTCAACATACTTAAAAAGAACCAAGCAGGACTGACCTAAAAGCAAGATTTTCTATAATTGTTTAATTTCATGGCACTTTACTGTGGCCCAATTTATTCTTTGATGGGGATTCTAAGAATATACTGTCCCAATTCAGACTCAGCCCTGAAACAGTGACCTTTTAATCTCTCCAATGTTTCTGTTAGCCCTGAAAACCTCAGGATGGATTGAACATTCACTGCCTCTGCTTCTACAGGAGATGGCACTGTCGCAGCAGGTAGAGACGAAGGTCCAGTCTCTTCCCTAACACTCCCCTAGAGGTGCTTCTCTAGGACAGGTCCGCCTGGAAAATTCACCTTCTCCACGCCCTTCCCTGGCCTTCCAAACTTGCTAAGATCCAGCAGTAGCACAAAATCATTTCATCTTCCTTTTTTCCCTCCGTAATTCAACCCCACATTCCTGAAACTGTCCCAGGAGTCCCAGGGAGTTATGCCCCCAGTCCTCAGGTCTCAGGATGGGTAAATGACGCGCTCCCCACTTCCTCTCAGTTCCCCAGTCAGGCACAGCCTTTCCGTCCTCAAGGTTGTCCTACCTGTTTTCTCACACGCCACTCCCTTTGTCGGGAAGCTTTCTCCCACGAGTTGTGGCTTCATCCTGCCAACACTTTCACTTTAACTCGGAATGTTCTGCCTCCGAAAATCTTCCCTGACTCCCCACATCAGTCACTTACAGTGCTGTGCTCTCTTTCACACACCACTAATTTTCCTCCCTAGCATGTACCTCAGCTATATTTAATTAATTATTGTGAAATTATCTGTGTAATATGAAAAGCTTCTATAAGAAGACATTTTCAATTCTGTATCCTCTTAAACAGTGACTGGCATGACAGTGTGGCAAGGTGTGACATAGGAAGTGCTGCTCCAGGACAGCAGCCTGGTGAATGCCTGCTGAATAAACAAACAAACAAACAAAAACAAACTAGTAAAATTCACAAATAGAAGCTTAGGTTTCCAGGATAGTCTTTATATCAAACCACTTTCAAGGAATGGTTATTTCCATGAATCGCATCCATTGCAGACTGTGAGGGTGATAAAACCAACACTGTGAGAGGCAGTGACCACTTCATCAGAATCACAAATCAGGCATATGTAAAAAGTACCCGTCACTGAACCTTACTCACGGTCCCAATTCATCTATTCAGGAATTTCCTAAAATGTAGTGGGTATACGCACACATGCATACTCTGTACCTATATATACATGTAGTGTTTATACTGTCTATATAGATGATAGATACACACAAACCTTCCTCCTCAAGACTTGACCAAAGTAACGTTTGCCATTGTATCTTTAAAAAATATTTAATAAAAGCTAGAGTTAACAGTTAATATCTTGAATCATAAGCTGTATCACACGAACAATCATAAAACCAAACTTACAATAAAGTACATTCTCCGAAGTTTTGCAGACAAGGTTCCACAAAATTGTCAAGAAGAAGCAACCACTTGTCCACATAACCTATGAGTGGCTCCTCCAGCCTGGGGAATCTTGCATACTTATTTCATAAATAGGAGAAAGCCATCCTAAAGCAGGTATCACAAACAATGCGAGGAAACAAAACAGTGCCGTCTAGAAGATGTTTATTTGTAACTAAAAACTGATAATCAGGTTCTTTGAATGATCAATAACTATTTCATAGTTCTTTCTTAAAATTACCTGTAATGTTGAAAAATGTACATTTGGATTCCTCAAATCCATTACCTACAATTGTTAAAGGTCATTTAATAATATCAGAAGCCAACAGGGAATACGTCTTTCTAAGAAGAAATGTGTGAATCAGCGGCACCTTTGGCTCAAAGGAGTAGGGTGCTGGCCCCATATTCTGGAGGTGGTGGGTTCAAACCTGGCCCTGGCCAAAAACTGCCAAAAAAAAAAAAAAGGTGTGAATATGTGACATGGTAGCTAACTGTGGGAGGCAGGTTGGAAGTGAGTTTGCACAGAGTACGACCAATAATACCCACTTTCAGAACTGGGATAATTCAAGAAAGAGGAGAGGAAAGATGCACTTAGACATTACATTGGTTTGATACACTAAACAGAATATGAGAATTCCTACTTCAATGCACCCTGCTGATTTGTATTTAGAAAATAGGAAGAGATGAAAACTTTTTATATTATGCTTTCCAGGCAGATAGGGAAAGACTAGAATAACAAATTGGCACAATCTTAAACAATTTTAAGACGTGGCACTTGGTAGAACAGTGAGGCTTTAAAAATAAATCAGATTAAAAACAAATTTTGTCTTTTTAAAATATATGATTTAACTAAAGTTTCTATTGCACCTAATTAGAATTAAATACTATTCAATACCGAATTTAAACACAACTCAATTCTGAATTTAGTTACTAAATTTAAGAGAAAGCAGAGCTGAGCTTTGTGTTTTATGAATGAGGCATTCTTAGTGTACAGTGCAAATGAATAGTCACGTGTACCTGGAATAACGGCAAAGAGCTCCAGAAGCTTCTAAGACAGGACATAAGTCGACCAAGGACTGTGGGATCTACTCCATCAGCTATGGCCTGTGCAAGTGGCAGCAACATCACAGGCCTGGCCCAGCAGCTGCCTGTCACTAGACACCTTATAATTATTAACCATCAAAAAGTGGTCAACTTGGTAAAAGTCTCTGAAGAAGTACCACATACAAAACCATTACCCCACAACGCATTTTGGTATTACCATAGGAAGACAGATGCTACCAAGTGTGTGTATGTATATGTTAAAAAACACAGCAAGTGGAAACTTCCAGGATTATATTTAGAAACCCACAGTCACCAAAAAGACTTTATGTTGAATTAATCAACAATTTTTAAATAGAAAGGGAAATGTTTGTTAAGTAAAACAAGTGTCAGTTTCAGGGCTCCTTTATTTTCAGCCGAGAAGAGGTTGTCCTGATCGTGGTGCCACCTCTGGAATCCGCATTTCAAGACGCCTGGGTTCCTCCCCAGCGCTTACGTGGGGCTGCAGCGCTCCGCGGGCGTCCTCTCTGCCCAGGGTCCTGGGCCTCAGCGGCTCCCCCAGGTGGCCGCGCCGTCCGGGCGGCGATCCGGGACTCCGCACTGTCCGGTCGGGATGGCGCGCAGGCGACCTTCCCTTCGCGCGCCCCGGGATGCTGCTGGACTCGGACTCGAGGAGCGCTGCGCGAGTGCTGGGGACTCCCGCGCTGGCTCCGAGACAAACCGCGGCCCAACCTCGCCCCGCCGCGCCGCAGTCCTCTCTGCCGCCTCCTGGCCCGGGCGCCACCTGGGAAGGCGCGGGCACTGGGGTTCCGCCTTCCACTGGCTTTGCTGTCCAGGCCCAGGCGAGAAACTGAGGCCGGCCAGTTCTGACAAGCGCTCCCGGCGGCACTGGGAGGGTGCTGGCAGCCTAGGACGAGCTGGTTGGCTCGGCCTGGGAAGCAAATGCCCAAGGCCCAGCTGGAGGGCTGTTGTTTTGGCCTCCAAGCTTGGTACAGTCACACCTAAGGACGTTTACTCCCCGCTATTAAGGGGATAAGTGAGAAGAGACACATAATTAATTTCAAAATAGCAATAAAAATTACTAACAAAATAGGGTGACTGTCACTGGCCTGTGGGTGAATTACTCCTGATCGCACCTCCTGCTACCTTCTCTACTGATCCTCAGGGTTGGGTGTCCAGGACACGGCACAGCCACTTAGAGCTCTTCCAGGGAAGTGACCCCCGTGTTGCTTCTCAGTACTCACCACGTAGAGGGCACACACGGATGGATCTATTGTAGGCTGAGCAGAAGACAACTGATGAGAAGAGGCAAGCTGGGTACTTCCCCAGGCTCTAGCAGGCAAAAGCAAGGTCAGCAACTGAAATATTTTTGTGGTTTTGTTCTCCAATGCTGGTACATGATGAATGAGGCGGGGGTGGGACGTGAGGGTGTTTCCATCTTTCTTTTCCTCTAATTTTGGTTCTAGCAACACAGTACGGAAGAACCAATCGTCCTCCACTCAGCAGCTTTGTTTCAGGTGATACAAACTCCTGCCCTGACCACAGATGAAATGTCTAGACCTGCTCAGTGGCATCATCTCATCTCCCAGTGATATCTATGTTTGCAGAGGTCAGCCTAAGTGGAGATAAGTCAGGCTCATTGGAGTCAAAGGCAGCCATCCCTATTAAGAATAGTTTCCATTCACTTGAAATGCACATCATCAATCTCTAACTCTCCCTGGCCTGTTATAATAAATTCTGAAATGTCTTAATCAGCTGACTATCGGGGTGAATTTCACAATGATCCATATAATAAGGCCTTGTGCATCACATTGGATGAGCAGTAATCAATGGCTAGTGTATCGAAGGCCTTGGTAAAACATAGATACTAGGAAGTGGTGGATAAACCTTGCAGATACATATCAGTAAAACATTGAGGTTTCCGGTGGTCGGGAACATACTAGGGCATCCCCTCCCCAGCAAAGGATGAATTATCACATCTTGCATCTCCCAATCCTAATAAGGAACTTTAATGCCTGGCATTGTAGAAGCAACATATTTCATGTGTGGGAATACTGCTTTGACTCAAAGTCTGGTAACATCAAAACTAGATAACATCAAAAATCTCCAACTGTGCAGGAACTAGAGCAAGAGAAGACAGTGCAGTGGGGCTGGACTGCAGGTCGTGCAGCCCTGAGGTTTCATCATAGCAAACCCTGTGGAATTGAAGATGTCAGTGGTGGTCAAGATAACCACTGTGGAGATTGTGTAATCCACAGTTATGTAACCACAATTTCTAACTGTGGTTAAAAACATAGCATAAAATTTACTCTTAACCTTCTATAAGTATACAATTCAGTAGTGTTAGTAATATCCATGATGTTGTGAAGCAGATCTCCGTATCTTTTTCATCTTGCAAATCTGAAACCCTGTATAAAACATATAAAAAACCCCTCATCTTTCTCAGCCCCTATAAACACTACTTTATTTTCTTTATGAATGTGACTACTTTAAACACCTAAGATAAGTGGAATCACATAGTATTTTTTTAGTGACTGGCTTATTTCACTTAGCATAATGTCCTCAAGTGTATTAGTCAGGGCTCTCCAAAGAAATAGGACCAACAATATATATAATATATTTATCTGCTAAATATATTATTTATAAAGAGAAAGAAAGAGAGAGAGAGATTGATTGATTACGAGATATTGGTTCACATGATTATGGAAGCTGAAAAGCCCTACCATCTGCTGTCTACTAAGTGAAGACTCAGAAGAACCAGTGGTATAATTCAGTCTGGATAGAAGAGCTGAGAATGAAAAGAGTTGGTAATGTAAATCTCAGTCCAAATGCTAGAGAAAGATTAAGTGAGATGTTGTAGCTTATACAGTGATGCAAGAACAAAAGTGGGGACTTGAAAATCTTTTCTTCCCCTCCATTTGGTTCTCTTCAGGCCCTCAGTGGATTGGGTGATGCCCAGTTCACATTGCAGAGGGCCGTCTGCATTACTGAGTTCACAGATTCCACTGCAGTCTCAGCAGGAAACACCCTCACAGACACCTAGAGATGATGTTTAATCTGGACCTTTCAAGTTGATATGTTAAACTTAACCATCACATCAAGGTTTATCCTCCTCAGGGTTGCAGCATTTGACAAGGAATCCTCCCTTTTTCAAGGCTGAATAATATTCCCCTGTATGCACATGCTACATTTTGTCTCCACTCATCTGCCAATGGGATTTATGCTGCTTTCACATCTTGGGCATTGTGAGTAGTGCTGCTTTGAATGGTATGCAAACATCTCTTTGAGAGCCCACTTTTAAGCTTTTGTTTATATACCAAAGCAGTGGGATTTCTGGATCAGGGACTGGCTCTATTTTTAATTTTTTGAGCAAGCCCCACATCGTTTTTCATAGCAGTCAGTTGTCACAGACAGTGCACAAGGGTTCCATCTGTTCCACATCCCTAACACTTGTTAATGTTGTTTGTATTTTCTTGATCATAGCCACCTTAAGGGATGTGAAGTTCTATTGTGCAAATGGCTCTTGCCTTGCATTTGTCTGAAGTGATGTCTAGTACATGTCCCTGTGCCTGTCTATCATTTGTATATTATCTTTACACAGTTTATTTTTAAGACCACAAATTGTTCAGATACTTTGTTTGCTAAAATACAATCTATGGTTTTCATTAATGTTTTAAGGGTCAAAAAGCTTTCATTAAGCTTTTAAAGGTCAAAAATTTATTGACTCATGTTTTCAGAGGTATCTAACAAAAATTCCTGCAAGATCTGAATACTTCAGAGTTCATTCAACTCTCAGCTTCTCTAGGGACTGTCTCCCAGATTAAGCCAGTTCTCTGTGATTGCTGTTCCACTCCTTGTATTCACTGCCCCGCTGTACCAGTGGTTCTCTAACAGTGTGTCACAGTGGAATTTCCCAGAGAGATTTTAAACAGCCTGCTGCCAAGGCCACACTCCATGCCAGTTAAATAGACTCTCTAGGGTGGAAGTTAGAAGTATGTATTTTTCAAACTCTCCTGGTGATTTTAAGGAGAAACCAAGTTTGAGAACTAGTTAATAGTCTGCACTTATCAGAGGGCATTACATATCTGCTACTTCCTTAAATGTTTAATGCACAAACAAACGAAAATCCCCTTTAGCAAATGGAGGTTCCTCTCCTACAGTTTACTAATTGTAGTAAATTGTACTAATTTACTGCTCTGCATGTGTAAAGATTTATTGTATGTTTTTTTCTGTTGTTTGTTGGTGAACACTGGCTATATAACATCTTAAAACTTTATTATTAGCAATAGTCCTACTATCTTTTACTTATTAAAATAGATACTTTTCAAAGTAAAATTCATGCATTTATTTTATGTTTAGGGAGCAGACTTAACAGGAATACATAAAAGAAAGATATGTGAACCTAAGTTTCAGAATTCTATAAAAAGATGTGATGGAAATTTGTATTGAAGTGGTGTAGTTGATTGTCATTGTTCTCAGTAGACATTATTTTCAATAGAAATAATGCTGTTCGTGTAATTGTACTGTATTTCTTTAGAAAATACAAAAAAATGAAAACGTGAACATTACAGTGTAGGGAAAGAAAAAATGTCACTTTATGGAGGTTGAGTTTCTTAAAAAGCATTACTCTCTAATTCAAATGAAAATACTGACGTGTATTCAAAGGCTCTTATGTTTAAGAAGTACTTCACAAAAAGTAACAATAATCAAACTTAAGTGCTCCTTTTCAGAAATGTTCATAACGCATGTACCCCTGTGGGATGTTGTCAGACTGCAGGAGTAATGATTCAGAATGCCCATATTTATACTACTTAATAAAATAGTTGCAAGATGCTTTTATTAGTTGACTTCTTATTAATAAGTTTTATTTATAACTAACTCAAATTTTCTAATGAGAAAATTAAAACAAAGGAAATCAAGAAAATGACTTCTCAATTTACAAAATATGTAATGATTATTATCTCATTAAACTCTGAAATTTTTGTATGAATTGTTACATATATACATTTATAGGTAATATACCCAAGGCTTAGGCTACACTAAGTTATTCAACCTATAAGTAAGTGGGAGAAAGAAATCCCAACTCAAGTCTTTTGGCTCAAAATTATCTTTCCCTTTCTGATAAACAACTTGACTGCTAGGAAGCTACTTTTATTGTGGTCATAAAGTATCATGATACCCCTCTCATATGTTTAAATAAAGACAATCTCTTGATTCTTAATCTTAATCCAATGATTCTTAAATACCTTAATGTAATAATACTTTATTTTTTTTTCATTTTCTCTGAACAAAATGAATAAATAATTGGTATAATTTTATTTATATTTGGGAAAATGTTAAAATAAGTTGTTTTTTGTTTTTTGTTTTTTGCTTGCAAGAGACATAATTGACTGACTGGTTTGCTTATGTGTGGTAAAGTAAAAAAATGATGAAAATTAAATAAATCTCAATATTTTTTCTTTCATTGGTTGAGTCACCTACTATTTTTAATAAGGAAACTCTAGAACTCATTTTGATACATTTTATACTTTAAGTTTCTATACAAGGTAAAAATATTTCAATATTTTTCCATTTTAAAAATAATTCCAAATTAGAGAATTAGGAAGGAACAGCATTCTATTTTTTAGCAGAGCTCATTTAATGATGCCAAGTCAAATGCTGCCACATTTCTTGCCAGAGATGTTCCTTGTAATTCTTTGTTCCAGCCCAAGGATACTTCTTTGAATCTGACCAGAATTCACTGATCAGATCTTAGCTCCTTTTCTCTACAGGCAGTAACACAAGAATATCGTAGTGATTTCTGTGAAGCAAAAAAGATCTGGCCAAGTACTCTGGGGGAAGAACAGCTAACATCTCTACTTGGTAATTTCAGTAATCCTTGATCAAAAACTCACTGAATAATTGAACTCAACTTACAATTAATATAACATATCCCACAGTAACTTAGAAACTTAGGGTGAAATGAAAAAGGCAGCTATTTGGAGTAAGGGACCTTGGGTATTTCTCTATGTTCCTACTTCTGAAATGTCCCTCCTAACAAGAATCATTTGGAATTATCATCAAAATCCATATTCAGGATATCCACACAGGCATGTAATTTAAAATATCTGATAGAGATATGGGAATCGGTATTTTTTATCAAGTACACAAGGTAAGTCTTAAGAACCTCTTATTCCCATTAAATCCCAAATTTGTCTTATCTTTAAGACAAATCTTAGCCGAGATATTCTTTATCTTAGCAGAGATATTCAACCTCAGCATTATTGATTTTGGGGGGTTATATATTTCTTTTTGGGGTCTTTGTCAAATGTTATCTCTAACTTATATCAACTAGGAGACAGTAGTCCTACCTTTCCAGCTATAATACCACAAATAGCTCACTCCACTCTTGAGCGGCAAGAGTGCTCCAGTTGGAACCACTTGTATAAAGTATCAAAGAAAAATGTTGAAGACCTAAAATTTCCTTCCAGTTCCACTGAATCCAGTGATTCTAAATACCTTAATGTGAAGGACAATAGTTGGTTATGTTAAGATTATCATATCCTCCAGTTAGTGGGAAATCATAAACTATATTTTTATAGTAGTCTTTTTTTTTCACAAAGGTATTGTACTATAATGCTATTTTTTTTTTGGTATGTTTAATGACAGTAAATATAGGAAAAATTTGGGATACTGAGATTACTTTTATTTGTAGCTTTAAAATATATAGAATAAAATACAATATACAAAATAAGTTAAATATCTACCAAATTTAGATTTGTATTGTATCTTTGGATAAAAAAGTAAATATCAGAGATAAGAAGATGCTCATGTAATCACAATAGCACGGCACACAGATCCAATCGTAATTCCACACTTGGCATGTATTTCAATACGTGGTCAGAATTAAAAACAGTAACACTAATAATGAAACTTTTATGCACCTCTCTTATAAAGGAGAGAAGAGCCCTTGATATAAATTTATTAGTAGAACAGAATAACAAAATAAAATTATTGTGTGATGCATGACAAGTAGAAATAATGAATGTTTACCCCTGTATTTAGAGACGGAGATACTCCACAACTTTCTTATAAGCAGCAGGTTCTCACACAACACCTGTGAGCAGAATTTTACCTTGACTTTAAAATTAATAACATTTTGGATCAAAACTTTCTTTTTTACCTTTGACCGTGGAGTTCACATGCCCAATGTATTTGCACACGTGAAGAAAATATAATTGAAAGCTTACATATTTTTTAAAAATGGAAATTTAATTTGAAGAAAATGTAAGTGAAAGCTTACGTATTTTTTTAAATGGAAATTTAATTTGGAAAAATTAAAGTGAATGTAGGGCAGAAATCATGAATTCTTAAGTAGGGCAAATGAGGTGGTGTTCAAAGGCTGGAACATCTGAGGACACTGAGCTGTCATTTCTGCACGCCCTGCTGCACATATCCAAATCTTTACACTGGTGAGATTGGTTTGAAAATTCTACCAAAAGTATATTTAAAGGGAAAAATAAATAATAAGAAAGAAACATATTGGAAAAGGAAAAGGGAATTATGCAGAAATAGGAAGGAAGAGCATATTCACCTTGAAGGTAATACCATTTGGACATCAAAAGTCCATCTCTTTAACAAAGCACTGGGTTTTGGG
>NW_003852559.1:3600987-3612936 GCF_000181295.1 Otolemur garnettii | reverse complement strand
AAAGAAAAACAAAGCACTGGTTTCAGCCTAACATTTTGTCTTTCAACATTTAACTATCACTGGATGATATTCTTCCAGGTGGAAGATACACAACTCCAAATTTAGTCCATGGCTTCTAATTCAGGAAAAAAAGATCAAATTTGTCTGCTAAACTACTCAGTTAAAATAATAAAGCCTTTCAATATGAATACCACATATGTATTAGAATATTTCATCGTGCATATAATTGATGAGATATTAGTACATAAAAGAATATTTTTTAAACTCTATTGTTGTCCCAGTGAGAAAAGGTAAGTTTTGAAAGAAAACCTGCCAGAAGTATGTATACTAAATGACACATATTTTCCAGAACTCCTGACAAACTACAGAAAAAAGAAAAAGTTAACAGCAATTTTTCTAGTTGCCTTTTTCTAAGTGCCAAGCTATGTGATCTCTTTATTAGACGCAATACTGACCAATGTGTGCTTTATAAAAGGGATTTTCTTCAGATTTTTCTCATGATAGCACTGGAACAGATCTCCAACAAATAGTGTAACCCCAAAAGTAATACACTTAAAAATCATAAAAGGGAAATCAGTGATAGATGCTGAAATCAAGCTTCTTAGTCACTAGAGGCAATGAATATCTTATCTATTGCTAGTGTATGGTATGCAGAGATTGTACGCTTTGCTTTGGTCAAAATTGAGTGTTTGATTTTATCAGTTTTGTTACATTACCTGATGCAAATGGTAAGGGTGCTGGATTTGGAATACAAAGGACTGAAACAATTTTATTTCATTGTCCTAGCCACATTGCACACTACCACTAGACATTTTTTGAATGCATTTTTGTGTTATATCTGTCATTTTAGTAATTCAGATAGGTGTTGGAACCCCCCAAATAAATTAGTAGACATGAAATCTGTACCATTGACAAAGGAATTTTTATTTTGTTTATCCACCTAATGCAACATTTATGCTCATGGCCATAAGCCCTGTCCAAGGTACTTCATCCAAGCACGTATGATATTAACCAATATGATGTAAGCATTCCAAATTGTACACGAAATCAGCACATTGTACCCCATAAATACATTAATGTATGCATGATCTACCTCTTGATGATAGAAATGTAGCAGACACAAGGTAACTTACACATTTTTAAATGTGCTCTTTTCCTTGTTAGATGAAAAAGAATTACAGGAAATGTAGGGACACATTCTTCCACCCAGGAGCAGTTTTCCTGTGTTTTAGCGTCTTGTCACTATCCTTCCACTCTCTCACCTGTGTATTGTGATTCACAATCAGAATCCCTGAAATAAAATTTCGAGTGCGATTTGATTGTAAACGGATCCCAGGAACTATACGCTTTAGTTTTATTTTATGTTACTCTTTGACATATTATTTCTACTGAAATTTTTCTAGTGGCCCACATCACTTTCAAGTTTTGGCAAAATGCTGACATTTGCTAATTCTGTATTTTGTGTGACTTTTTTGTGTATTCATGTATTTGATTCATAACGAAGATTTTATTATGTGTTAAAGCATTTTTGCAAAGGAAATGCTTTTAAGGATCAATAATTATGGTGAATAGAGTAATGTATTAATGAGTAAAATAATTATTTGTCATTTGAATTCATAGATGCATGCTATATTTTGGTTTAATGGACAAGCTACCTCAGTATATCACTCTATAGAGAATGATAATATATAATCTGACAGGTCTTCAGGCCCTTTGGTTTTTTTTCCTGCTACATATTTCTTCATTTTTATTGACAAGCTTGAATTAACAGTAAAGGGCACCTTGATATTTTTAGATATATTAATAGACTTTATTAAAAGTCACCAACTGCATTAGCTTCTAACAAGAGAGTCAGCCTCTCTGTCGAAGCTACGTAGCCAGACACTGACAAGTCATCTCCAGCTAAGAAAGTCCGAGATAGCATCTTTCTTTGTCATAAAGCTGTTTTGTTTACTTGGAAATTCTGTTGTTAGGTATTTCCACCTTCATCAATTACCTCAGCATCTCAGCAAAATCTTCTGGATAACTTGCTGCTTTTTGCTTCACTTTTACTCATCTTTTTTTTTTAACCACTGCTAATTAGTAGGTTGTCTCCTTGCACTTTCATGTTATAGGAAAAGCTTATTTCCTCAAACCTCATGAACCAACCTCTGCTAGCTTACAGCTTTCTTCTGAAGCTTCTTCCCCTAAGTCTTCCTAGAATCATTATGGCCTTGCTCGGAAGTAGGCTAGACTTAAAGGAAGGCTGTGGCTGGTTTGATCTTCTACCCAAACTACTCGAACTTTCTCCATACCCACAATGAGGCTGGTTCACTTCTTTCTCATTTGTTTGCGCATTGGAGTAGCACTATTAATGTCCTTCAATAACTTTTCTTTTGCATTCACAACTTGGCCAACTGTTTGGCACAGGAGAATATCTCTGCTGCTTATTCCAGCCTCTCTCTGCTACATGCTTCACCATGCCTTTCTCACTGAGCCTATTTCTAGCTTTTGATTCAAAGTGAGAGACCTGTAAAGTTTCCTTTCATTTAAGTGCTTAGAGACCATTTTAGGCTCATTCATTTTTCCAGTTTCAATATAGGTACATCTCAGATGATGGAGAAGACTAAAGATAAGAGATGGGAAGACAGCCAATCAGTGGAGCAGTCAGGACACTCAGATTTATGAAGCTCACCATCTCCGCAGAGGCTGTTCATGGTGTTCCAAAACAATAGTAACATCAGCGGTCACTGATCACAGATACTGTAATACATGTGATAATGAAAAAGTGTGAGGTCTTGTGATAATTGCTAAAGTGGGACAGAGACATGAGTGAACATGTGCTGTCGGATAAATGGAGCCAAAAGGCGAGCGTAAAGCGGGGCTGCAGAACTTAACTTTGTAAAAAATGTAATGTCTGTTAAGCACAATAAAAAGAAGACCAATAAAAGGAGATATACATGTATATATTTAGAAAGGTTGCTAATTATATATATATAATATGTTCATGCACAGCCATACTTGTCTATTATTATAAACAAGTGTCATTAATAGCGCTTTAGATGATTGCTTAACTCTATCTGTGAAGTCGGCATAGTATTATTACTTCTAAGTCACTTGCTTTCTAGTTTTCATTGAATTAACCAATGCTTCTGATTTTCCAAGGCCTGCATAAGCAAAACTATAAAAGCAACTTGTTTTTATAACTAAAGTTGATAAAATACTAAGTTGTCCTAAAAGCAATTGAAAATGCTTTTATATGAAACAGAGTTATTTGATTATGAAGGATATTTGAAAGTAAGAGTTCATTATAAGAAAAAGCCTTAGGAAAACAATCCTTTCTGGATGAATTATTTTATGACCACTAATTATGCTAATAACAATTTTATGATGGGATAATCTGAATTAAGGTTTGTATCTTCCGCTCTCTTCCTTTACCAATGCTGTATATATTTGAATTTTCAAGGATTTCTCAGATCTGCTTTGTATTTGGAAATAGAGAACTGATCAGCCTACTTTTTTACCCAACAAAATACAACCATATTAAAAAGCTGAGCATTAATAAGATAAATGCACATTTAAAAAATCTAAAGTAATGTTCAGGAAATCAGCCCCAACACACTGTGAGTCTACTTCCTAGTGGCCTGGTGGGATAAGAGACTGAGAGAAAATTATTAATGAGAGTTTTAGAGAATTAAGAATAGACACAGACAAAGAGATAGTTTTAAGGGCAGCAGGGCTGGGAGGTGGCACAGGCTTCTTCATGAGGCTTCCAGTATGCCCCCTTGATTATCAGGCTAGCTCTGATTTATTTCATACATCAGTGTTACAATCATAAATCTCATGAAGGTCAGGCAAACAATCCCGCCATGGTTCTTGGCTGCATTTGCATTCCTACTAACTAGACTAAGTCTACAATCGATTATGTTAATTGCATGGATTTACTTGCGACATTTAGCATTTAAGAATATGGTCTTAGTACAAACAGAGTCTTGATAAGTTAGCCAATCAGAGGCTGACTCAAAAACCAAATCCTAGCTGACCCACAGTCACACATCACAAAAATGTGAAGTATTAATACTACGACAGACTCGTGTCCAGACCAATAGACTCCTCCAGCCAATTAAGCTGACAGAATAAAAGAGATATTTCTTCTCCGTACTTGGTCTGGAGCAAGTCTTCCTGTGTTGGACAAAGTTTAAAGATGGAATCTCTCAACTCCCCCAAATCACTCTTCCTCTCTGTGATCACACAGCCTCGCCTTGGCAGAAAACGGCCTCAAGGCCTCCAGCCAGCTGCCATGAGGTGGCTGTGAGGGGAGAGAAGGTATTCCACACACCAGGCTTCAGAATATTAAGAAGGCAGGATCTCACGCTTTGCGCTCAGAGCCAGGAAATTGTGTCTAAATCAGTCCTCTATTTCTGTTCCCCTTTGTCCATACTCTGCTCCCTATTCCTAATAATATTTCTAATCTACTAACAATTAATAATTGAATATTGGTTTCTAACTTATAAATTATTATCACTAGTAATGCAAACACATCAAGATATGACTGTTCCCTTAAGTATTGCCACATGCTTCAAGGTAACTGCATTTGTTTTCAAAGTAGTTTGAACTTTAAAATTAACATATCTAAATACTGGTAGCTTTTGAAGAAAATGAAAAATAAAAGCTATAAGTAGTCAATTGTATGAATAATCTATAAGAAGTCAATTGTAAGAATAATCATAACAATATAAAACTGAGTAAACATAAATTATATCCAATAATTAAGTAAATTTCAGAAAAGTTATTTGATGGCATTTATGATGTAATTCAAGTGACAATTACCAAAATGGCTTCAATATAAATAAGTGTTTACATGTAATATTAAATGGCAAATAATGAAAACAAAAATTTTGTGTAAGATGTAATTGCAGACATATAGATGTCCTAATGTGTCAATACATATTCTGGAAAGAAATTAACCCTCTCCCTCAACACGCACATACACATGCACATTTGCAGAAAAAAATGATTCCAAACTTCAAAAGTTACAAAATTTTAAAAAGTTTAAATATCTTTATGTGTATATTGCATTTTATCACCTAAGGAGATAATCTTTTATTTAATAACTCATATAAATATTTAATGAAAAATTTATTTTCCTCGTTTTGCTGTTTCTTGTATTGTTCACTTTATATTTACAATTAGAGAAAAAAAGTAGTATGCATTCACTGTATACTACATAGCTGCTTCAGCTCTGGATTAATTCCATGATATAAATTTGCTGTAAAGATACGTGTTAATCCTTTAATCTATCTGATGAAACATTTCTATTTGTAAACATATCTATGTTTTACATATACACAACACTTATGTTTCAAAAACTGTGTGACTTTTTACAACGGAAAGGTAACACATAATCATAAAGGTAGTTAAAATCTAGCAGAGGTGTCCAAGGTGTGGCCCCCAGATGATTTATGCTGATTTTATGAGGATAGATTTTGCTCATCTGTGGTGTGGGATATCATGCAAAGTATGCATGGACCTTTGCTTTGGCGAATCAGCTTCCCTTACAGTTTGTATATTTAACATGTGGCCCAATACAACTCTTATCCTTTCAATATGCAGCACAGAAAAAAAATATTAGAGACTTCTGACAGCTGTTAAACATAGGAAAGGTATATTGTTGGATAAGGAAAAGATAGAAGATGCCAAAAATGTATATACCACATTCTAAGAAAGGAAAAAACTGTATTAAAATTGTAATATTCAAGTCACGTTTTATTCTGCAATCATAAGAGATGCTCAGATGCGACTTGCATTCATTCTTTATCAGCATATATTGAGTATTACATTTTTAATAAGTTTTTTCCTTTCTTAAAATTTGTATTTATTTTTGGCATTCCCTGCCATATACAGCGAAACTAATAAAGTGAATGTATGTATGTGTTGATGTGTATTATCATATTGTATATATCATGTATATTATCATATACATCAACACATGCATAAACATAAATATCTAATTATATCCCATTCTTTTTATGATGTATAATCAGAAGGCTGAGTAAACTTAGAGGAATCAATATCACCATGGTTTGGGTTGTTAAATTTAACAACAGGCAATGTGTTCAAGAGTAAGGTGACCAGATTTTAACATTGGTAAAGCAGGACACCATTGACGGGGGTGGGGGGGCTGGGGTGGGGGGTGAGGGGGTGGGGTGAGGTTCTTAATTAAAAATTTGGTCTATATGGAGCAACAAAAATTTTCATAGAATGCAAAAATTGTATTGTAATATATATCTTTTTAATTTCAACGTAAGTACAATTTACAAATATAATACATTAAAAAAAATTATATATAGGGCAGTGCCTGTGGGGTGACCTTGCCCAGGAGGAGAATAGGAAGTTTACATTAGCCTTTTCAATTCCAAATGAAGTTACATTAACCTCTTCATTCCCGAATGGAGTTACATTAACCTTTTCAGCAGCCAAAAACCATATATTCCCTTCCCATTGTCCCACCATTCCCTAGCTTGTCCTGCATTCTTTCCAAAAATCGGAACTTTTCTAAAATGCTGTGGGACACAGGACAAACTGTTAAAAATTGGGACTTTTCCTCCAAAAGCAGGATGTCTGGTCACCTTATACAAGAGGCAAGATGACATTACCACTATAGGGGCTGGTCCCTTGATTTTTTTAATCAGTGGAAATTTATGAAAAACAAATAACAGCGTAAGTCATGCAAACCTTGTAGGCAGATCACATCAATGTCAGCCAGTTTGTGACTTCTAGTTCTATCTCTAATTATTTTATTTAAGATAAGATATAATTCTTATAAAGTGACTCAACAAGTCTAAGATCACAGCTTATTTGTCACAGAATTGGAGATAACACTGAGGATTCATAAATCCTACCTTAATCTATCTCTCTCTCGTATACACATACCACAGACACACACACAGCTAATGAAAAACATTTTTTATCATAGCCAATTTTTGAAACAATTTAACTTAATTTTTACATGGGCATAATGAAACTATCTATTAATATTTGGTACATTTGGAGCTACAGAATGTAAATGCTATTTTATCCTATCAATATCTCAGTGTTAGGATCTAAAAATTGTAAAGCTTCTTTTAAATGGAATCTACCAAACCTTCTTACAGGGACAAGCCAATAATTCTGAATGTGGAACATTCTGCTAGTATTAAATTATTCTCTTCAAGGCAGAAAGGACAAAAGAGTAAAATGTATTCATCTTTCTGTTGTGTCATTGACATTTCAGGACAATTATTTACACAGAACTTTTGTATTGCTTCACTTATTTACCAAATGTCTATGCCAACCAGTGAAATTACATAAATTTTATAATTTGATGTCTGCTTTTTGCAGTTATCAAAATGATAAATAACATACAATATCACTTATGCATTAGAACTCTTTATGTATAATTGATCATATCCTTTGTTAGAGGTGAGGAACCTGGGCCTTCTGATTTCAAGATTGCTCTTTGTTGAGCAACCAGAGGAGGCAAGAAAAGCTCTGTCTTTCTCTGCTGCACCCCTTTTAAGGAAAGGATTTGTTCTGTAAAATCCAGATTCAGTCAAAAGGGCACACTGAAGGACCAGAAAGGCCACACATTTCCTGAAGGCTGCAGGTTCCCTTTCCCAAACTCTTTCCCCAATATCCTAAGCATTTCTAAGCCGGTCAGTTACCCCAATGGTCTATTCATTTATAATAAATTTCCACACATGCCAAACAATTATTGTCAGATGAACACTCAGAACCAAACACCTCAATTTGAGTTATCCAGGGAGTCTTTGCTCTCTGCATTCCCTTCCTTCAGTCTTGTCTGCCTTCTAGTCCTAAAAGATTCTTTCTAAAGGGTGGCTTTGATTAGGCCATTCCACTGTGTAGAAACTTAAAATGCTTCGCTTCACTTAGGATTTCATATACAAATTTTCTTAAAACAATCTGCACCTAAATTTTCATTTAGACAATTCTATATTTTATTAAAGAATGAGAATTTTAAAAGGCTTTTTTATTAACTCTGTTTTAACTTGATTTGTGTAGCCTGTTTTCTAGTGCACTGCCCCATCCCTTGTTCTTCTATTTGTGCTTCTCAATAGATTTTTTTTTCTCCGTATGTACCAAGATCATGTTTCAAATAGAATCTTACTCTGTTATCCAGGCAGGAATACAGTGGTGCTATGATATAGATCCTAGCTCACTGTAACCTCCAACTCATTGCCTCAAGAGATCCTCCTGCCTCAGTCTCCTGAGTAACTGGGACTACAGGCTTTCAATACCAGGCCTGGCTAATTTAAAATCTTTTTTTTTTTTTTTTTGCAGAGATGGGGCCTCACTATGTTGCCTAGGCTGGTCTCTAACACTTCAACTAAAGTAAGTATCCCACCGTGGCCTTGCAAAGTAATAGATTACAGGTAGGAACCACTGTACCTGGCCTAATTTGTCTTTTTAAATCTGGGCATCCCCTGCCATTTTCCTAAACACTAGGCATTTGTTTTTCCATGACAAGGGGGAAATTTATTTTTCCCACACAGAAATTAGAAAGTGTTTATTGAAATTTCGTATTCCTGACTTTGATTTTTTTGTAGGAGGCCGATAATCTGGTAGAGTTTATAATGTGGCTTGAGAGAAGAAATCAGAGGAGACTATCAGTGGGTGGAAGAAAGCGATTCAGAGAGAGGGGAAGCGTAGGAATGGGACAGGAGAGGGATGAGCAGGCAGCACCTTAGAGGAGACTGTACTGATAGTCCTTGCAAATGTCAGGACTGAAAGTAAATAGGAAAATTTTAAAAGACAAGGAATTTATTTCTGCTATATCTAGGAAGGTGCCAGGTTTCTTCTGTTGAACTTAGCATGACAGTAGTAGTTGCCTATATTCAAATGACTACACAGTGTTTGCCTCATTTAATCTAATACAACAAATTTTATACCTTTTGCACATCCAGTTGTGGAGAATACACTATGCTATTTATACATACAGACCTCATTCATTTTCCAAGACTGAATTCAAAGTATGCCTTTACTCTAAAACTCTTCTAAAACACTCCCAGTCTAAGTCATTTTCCTCTCTCCATATTTATTTTCTTTTTGCTCAATGTTATATTTTTTAACATTTTTATGTTTTGCTATTAAAAAAAATCTTTAGGAAGAATGGCTTATGGTGAGCCTGCAAAGAGTCTGATTTCAACCAGCCCATTGCAATAAATCTGGCAATTTTCTATGTCTCGTGGCATCTCAGTTGCACTAGAATTGCTTCTTGAGCTGGGTTGCAACCATTATTACTTGTTTTTGAATTTTATAATTCATCCTGTTTCATTAAAAATTTGTGACAACAAGATCAGAATTAGTATGAACTGCATTATATATGTTCTAATAAATATACAGATACTCTGGGGCCCAGTAATGTTCTTAAGGGAATAGTCTTTGCTTAGTTAAGCTTCCTTGGTGAACAAATTTAGAACATATCAGAACTGAAAATGATTTAAAACAGACAAGCAATGTGAAATTTCATTAAAATTGCAGGCATTGTAAAAATACAAAACTCCATTTCAATCACAAATTATAAGTACAAGTCAAGTTCAGAATGTTCTATTGATTTCTCTGAAATAACAATATCCTTTAATCCCTACTCTTGGAAGTTTAACCCATACAGCTGGGCTCTTTAAACTTCTACAGCTACGTTGGCCAGTGTTTCAGGTTCTCAGATAAATCCTGCACTTTGTGAACACATATTCTTTTGGTCAGCTAGCTATAGCCCAAAGCAGGGTAGTGTATTTTTGTCTTGTTCCTAAGAATTTGTCATGGTTTGAGGACTCTGGAAGTTTCTTTAAATTTTAATTTTTAAATTAAAGTTTCTTTAATTTTATCGCCTACCCAAAAAAGATGCTGGGTATTTTATAAGTAGCATCTCATGTAATATAGGGGAAAGTGCTAAATTGCCTTCAGAATGAATTGCCTAAAGTTAATAATAAAGTTATCAATTTCAAAGGAGTAAAGGTGGCAAAGTATCACTACATTTTCTTTAGTAAGGAATATTGAATACAAGAGGATAAATATCATATAGTGGATCTCTGGTTGTTTGTGTTACTGCAAAGTATCTTAAAAGTCCCTTTCCTTGGTCTAAGTCATATATTCAAATTTCCTTGATATTTACAGACACATACTCATACACAAAAACACTGGACTTTTTTTTTCAGATAATTGTAGCTAATTCTATCAAGAGTGATGCTCTGTGATTTTTTTAATGCCAGTATACTCTTTTTTAAAAATGGACATATTGATTCTGATCTCCAAGCTATGTGTAAGACATAATTTTCAGTTTGAGAAAATGCTCTTCAAGTAAGTAGGATTTGACCTTAGGGACAGCTCATCACAGGGATGTTAGTGATAAATTCAAGGAATTATTGCCGTAGCAAAGAACCCAGTCGCAGCTTATGAAATGAAAGAAAACTTTTACTGGGGCTCGAGCACAGACACCAGAGACTTTTTATCTTGTCTGAAACTTAAGGGTCACACTTTTGCTACAGAAGAAAAAGTACAGATCTGTAAAGAAACTAAGTCTTTGGTGACATTTTTTGTATCATTGTATCAAGCTTTGTCTGAAATCAGCCGTATTTCTGGACTTTCAGTTATGTACACCAATAAATAACCTCTATGTTTAAAGTGATTTTGTCCCTTTTAATTTTTTATAAGTGTCTTTATGCAACAAAAGTTGATTTTATACAATGAAACTTAAGTTATAGTTTATAATTTTGTCAACTAGATACCACTAGTTATAGAAAATGTGACCAAAAAGAAACATCACTCTTCAAGGCTCTAGATTATGGCTGTGAAGAGGTTACGGAGTAGAACAGAGTATTTTTAATTTATTATTTGTTTCAGTGAAAGCTGGTGCAAAACATATTCTTTTGCAGTTAACAGCTTAAGTTCCTGAGGGGCAAATTATTCTTAAATGATTTGCAACTGCAGGTGGTGAAAACTCTATTAGAAGAACAGGTGTCATACCTACTTGAGATGAAGCTAGCACTTCTGGTATTTAAAGGTGGACAGTTCCAGGATGTGATCTGTGTGCCTCCAAAGCCGATTGGAATAAAGTTGGGGAAAGTTAGCATGGTCTTACAGATTCTATATAAATGCAGGAATAGAAGAGACACCAGTGCTAGGATAGACTACTGAAATGATCCCTGGACTCAGTGAGGTAGCCTTCATAACAAGGGAGTTAGTGCCTGGTCCACACAAAGAATGTAGGAAGTTTCAAAGGAAAAGAATGAAATTCAAAGCCAGATGTGGGAGACATTTAGGCAATAAAAAGTTTTTTTAAAAATCATGAGATAATTGTGTCATTTTAGAAATGATAGCATAAAATATGTAGCCTGCTTATGACCCCTTGTGGGGTACTAGACAAAAAATACAGCTTGGACTTCTACTAAAGAGAGAACATTTTCATAAACCACCCCGATCTGTTTATAAAAAGATGTGACTTCTCTTACAGACCTCTTGCATGGATAAAGCAGTCTGAGATAAGTAATTCATTCTGGATCTTGGTTTTGTCACTTCATGTTTTTACAAGTGCTAGAATGTCTTTATGTTCACACCTACAAAAGTGAAGTAAATACCTAAAACTATGCTCTTGTACTATAGAGTGTATCATGATATTCATATGGAAAGGTGCAGGTGAAAAATGAAGCTTCCTATAACTACAAGTTACTGTTTCTCTAGATTTATACAAACAAAAGTTTTTCTTCACTTTCATCAATTTTCTGGAATTATTAATAAAATAAGAAAGGAACATGGCCCAATAGAAAGCCTCAGCAGTGGGCAAGGGACTTGAAGAGAAATTTCTCCAAAGAAGGCCAGCATACAGCCTACAGATATATGAAAAAATGCTCACCATCCTTAATCATCAGAGAAATGCAAATCAAAACTACTTTGAGATATCATCTAACTCCAGTG
>NW_003852559.1:3578902-3600288 GCF_000181295.1 Otolemur garnettii | reverse complement strand
AAAAAAAAAAAAAGCCCCAGCAATTGTTCTTCTATGTGAAGAACAAGTTCAACGAGCAAGCACCTTCAGAAGGAAGACAAATTAGGTGAAACACAACTTTTTGTTTCATAGATTCTGTGTGTTTAATTTTACTCTGACCTTAGTTAATTCTTTTTTCCTGCAGGCTTTGGGTTTGCTTCACTCTTCCTTTTCTAGTTCTTTGAGATATGTCATTAGATTGTTAATTTGTGATCATTCTGACTTTTTGATGTATGTATTTAACACACACATTTATACATTTATTGTATTTTTCCATTGGCACTGCTTTTGCTGAATCTCATAGATTTGGTAAGTTTTTGTCTCCTTTGTCATTCAGTTTGAGGAATCATTTGATTCCCATCTTAATTTCATTATTAACCTAATAATCAGTCAGCAGCAAGTTGTTTAATTGCCATGACTTTCTGTAGAACTGAGTGTTTCCTCTTACAGTTGATTTCTAGTTTTATTCGTGGTATGACTTCTATTTTTGTTGTTGTTGTTGTTAATTTGTTTAGACATGTTTCATGGCCTAAAATATGGTCAGTCTTGGATAATGTTCCATGTTCTGAAGAAGAAAACATACATTTAGTAGTATATTTAGTAGTCTGGGGGTAAAATTTTCTGTATATGTCTTTTAGGATCATTTGTGCTACAGTCTTGTTTAATTCCCGGGTTTGTTTAATTATTTTATGCTTGGACAATCTGTCTAGTTCTGGCAGTGGGTATTGAAGTCCTCAGCACTGGCAACATTGCTGTTTATCTCTTTGTTACTATCCATTAGAGCTTTCTTTATGAATCTGGGTGTTCTTGTGTTATGTGCATAAATATTTAGGATTGGTACTTCCTACCACATATGACTTCTTGTTGAATTTTTTTCCTTTACAATTACATTATTATTATATATAGTATTATATAATAATAATATTAGTATTTTTAATAATATACAACTATCTTTGTCTTTCCTTACTTCTGTTTATTTGAAGCCAGTTTTATCTGATATGATGAAGGCTACACCTGCTTTCTTTGGGTTTCCCTGCAAGAAAAATTTTTTTTTCCATTTCTTTATCTTGAACCTGTATGAGCCCTTAAGTGTTAGATGTGTTTAGATGTGTTTCTTGGAGATATTAGATACTTATGTTTTTTCATCCATTCAGCCAGTTTTTCTTGAATGGGGCGTCCAGATTGTTCACATTATTTGATGGAATTACTGTGTGATCTGCTGTTCTATTTATCCTGTTGGTTAGTATGTACCTTATGGCTTTGTTTTAACTCTTGTGCTATTGTTTTATGAGAGATCTGAGCTTTTGCTTTTGGGCGGTTTTACACTGGCAGGGTTGGGGGTGTCCATTGTGCTGATTCATGTATAATGCAGTTCTGAGTATTTCCTGAAGGGTGGGTCAGGTCTTGACAGATTTTCTCAGTATTTGCTTCTCTGGAAAAGTATTTATTTCTCATTCATATATGAAACTTAGCTTTCAAGGATACAAAATTCTAGGCTGACAGTTGTTCTGATTAAGAATACTGCAGATGGGGCCTCAGTCCCTCCTGGTCTATAAAATCTCAGCTGAGAAGTCTGCTATCAGCCTCATGGGTTTTCTTTGTGCATTCCTTGGTGTTTTTGCCTCATAGCTCATAGGAGTTCCTCTTTTGTATTGACTGTAGCCAGTCTGATGAGTATGTACTTGCCTCTTTGCAATGAATCTCCCCGGTGTTTCTTGAGCTGGTTGTACCTGGATGTCTCAATCTCTAGCAAGACCACAGAAGTTGTCCTCAAGTCTTCCCTCAAATAGATTTCTAGCCTCTGTGTGTTATCTTCTTCTCCCTCAAGGATTGTAATTTTTGGTTGCTTTACATAATCCCACATTTCTAGTAGGCTTTGTTCATTCCTCTTAATTCTCTGTTCTTCACTTTTAAGACTGACTGAGTTAATTTTAAAGACTTGTCTTCAAATTCTGAGTTTCTATCTACTGTTTAACCTCATCTATTTTTAAAACTCTATGGTGTTTTGCATTTTCATTTGCAGAAGTTCTGTTTATTTTTTATTTTCTAATATGTTGGTCTCTTTTGTGAATTTGTTGTTCATTTCCTGAATTGATTTTTTTAAAGATGTTTTCCCATTTTTCTCTTGGATTTTCCTTATTTGGAATTATTCGCTTGTCATTTTAATATTTTCATTTAGACTGGTACCCATTATTAAAAGCAGATGTTCTCTTTTTGAGTTATCCTTTAGCTCTGATTTTTTATATTTTTGGACTTCTTTGACTGAATCCTTCTCACATAGGGCACCTGTCATTCCTTATTTTTTTTCTTCATTTATATGCCATTTTTTTCTTCCCCCCTTCTCATAAGGCAGTGTGTGTAGCATATGTTGAACATTTCTGTACACCAATAACAGACATGTTGACAGTAAATCAGAGATTCAATGTCATTCACAATGGCTGCAAAAAAATAAAATGCATAGGAATATATGTGAAGAATTATAAAACATTGAGGAAAAAAGGCACAGACAATGCAAACAAATGGAAAAAGACATCAGGTTCATAAATTGGTAGAATACACATCATTAATTTGTCTACACTACCCAACATGATTAACAGATTTAATGCAATGCCCATCAAAATACCAATGTCATATTTTACAGATCTAAAAAAGAAAGAAATTCCACACTTTCTTTGCAACAAAAAAGAGCCTATATAGCCAAAGAAATCTTAGGTAGAACAGTGCCAGACTTCAAACTATACTACAAGTCTATAGTAACCAAAGCAGAATGGTATTGGCACAAAAATAAAGGCACAGACAAATAAAACAGAACAGAGAACACTCAACATACATCCAATTGATGTTTCACAAGACAAACAACAATATATACCAGTAAAAGAAGCCATATTCAATAAATGGTGCTTGGAGAATTAGATGCAGAGGACTAGAACAAAATCCATATCTCTCATCATTCACAAAAATTAACCAAGTTGGCTAAAAGACATAAATGTAAGGCATGAAAATATAAAAATTCTAGAAGAAGATGTTGGAGAGAATCTTCTAGTTATTAGCTTTGCAAAGACTGTATGAAGATCCCAATGACAATCACAACAATAACAAAAATAAATAAGTAAAATAAATAGGGCCCAGTTAAATAAAAATCTTCTGCACAAATAAGGGAATAGTCAATAGAGCAAATAGACAATCTACAGGTTGAGGAAAAACTATTTACAAGTTTTACATTTGATAAAAGGATAATAGGCAGAATCTACAAAGGACTCAACCAAATCAGTAAGAAGAAAGAAAAAGAATTATGAAATGTGCAAGAGACATGAACAGAAGCTGTTCAATAGAAGATAGACGAATGGCCAACAAACACACGAAAAAATGCTCAGCATCACTAGTCATCAGAGAAATGTAATTTAAAACCACAATGAGATATCATCTTACTCCAGTGACAATGCTTGTATTAAAAATTCCAAAAATGACAGATGCCGATGTGGATGTAGAAAGGAACACTTATACACTGTAGATAGGACTGCATATCAGTGCAAACTCTATGGAAAACAGTATGGGGATTCCTTAAACAACTAAAAGTAGACCCATATTTTGATGCAGCAATTTCTTTATTTCTTTTCCCAAAGGAAAAGAAGTCATTTTATCAAATAGTTTGCACACTAACATTTATTGGAGTAAAATTCACAATGGCAAAGATGTGGAATCAACCCAAGTGCCTATCAATTCATGAGTGCATTAACAAAATGAGGTGTATAAAAACCATAGAGTAATATGGAGCCACAAAGAAGGGCGACTTAAGGCCTTTTGCCACAATTTAGATGGAACTGGAGACTATGACCCTAAGTGAAGCATCTAAAGAATGGATAAACAAATACCACATATATTCACTGCTAATTTGGAACTAAACGAGGAGCACACATGTGTACAGAGGGAAGTAAAACTTAGTAGAAATCAGGTGTAGGAGTAGGACGGATACTCAAAACCCTACACTTAGAACCCTTCATCAAGCATAACTAAGTTGATACATGCAACCCAAAATATTCGTACACCTGTAATATTTTGAAATAAAAATAAAATTAGATGAGTAATTATGCTACCTGGTTTTAACACTGTAGTAAGAAAAGAGCCACAGAAAAGACTTCTGAAAACAAGGAACAGAATTAACTTCTTGAACCTCATAAAGAGCATCAAGAAAGCCAAACCTAACATCACTCCTAGTGGTAAAGACCTGAACAATTTCCCCTAAATTTAGGAATAAGTCAAAGATATTCCCTTTCAACACTTGTATGTGATTTCCTTCTTGGTGTTTCTAGTCAGTGCAATCAGGCAAGAAGCAAAGACATCCAACTTGAAAAGAAAACATTACATATATTTTTTATTGGTAGACAATATGATATTTTATGTAGAAAATTTCACAGACTTTAGAAAAAAGGTAATAGAACTACCAAGTGAGTTTTACAAGTTTTCAGGGTGCAAGATCAAATATCTAAACTGCAGACTTAATTCATTTATAGTAAATATAAAATTTAAAAATTAGTTGCATTGTGCCAAGCACAGTGACTTTTCCCTATAATTCTAGCATTTGGGGAGGCTGAGGTGGGAAGATTACATGAGGCCAGAGCACCAGTGAGATCCTGTCTCTACTAAAATAGGAAAATTAGCTGGGCACACGGCATTCACCTGTAGTCCCAGCTACTCAAGAGGTTGAAGGCTGAGGTGTAAATGCTTGACCCCAGGAGTATAAGCTTACAGTGAGCTATAATGATGCCACTGCATTCTAGCTGTCTGGTTGGCAGAATGAGCTCTGTCTTAAAAAAGAATTTTAAAAAATGTTTAATGTATGATCATGGGAAATGCTGCATAATGTTGAAATTCGAGGCCCCGTGTGGGAAGTGGGGCTTTATGGGAGATGTTTGGGTCATGGGGGCAGATCACTCAGGAACAAATTAAGGCCTTTCCTGGGGTGTAGGTGAGATCTCACTCTATTGGTTTCCTTGAGAACTCATGTTAGAAGGGGCCCAGCGCCTCCTCCCTGGGCCTCTTGCTTCCTCCTTCACTCGGTGATCTCTGCACACGTGGGGTCCCCTTCACCTTCCACCACATGCAGAAGCAACAGACTGGGGCCCTTATCAGATGCAGATGCTCCATCTCCAAGTTTCCCACCATTGGAATCGTTATGCAAATAACTATTTCATTTATAAATTACCAGCCTCTTGTATTCTTTTATACAGAACAGACAGCAACACAAAATAGATTCAGATCAATAATACTATATCTGACAGAAATTCTCCTAGACCTGGACACTTAAACTGCAAAACATTTCTGAGAAAAATTAAGAAGATCTACATAGAGCACATATCTCTTTCAACTGAGGTTTCTCTGCTTCTCTGAGTATACTCTCTCCCACATGCCTGAACGGTGTGAGTGTTGGCACCAACGCTCTCTAGTACTGTCAGGCACTGCTTATCACAGGCAGCAGCCAAAAGATCTTGTTATATTTTTATAAGGAACCGCTTGCCCCAGGCTGCAGTTGGACAACTGTCCAACTCACAATAGTTCAAACAGGTATTTTGACTGGGGTAGTCACACAGTTTTTTCTAACTTGTTCTCTGTAGTTTCTCCAGTGCACACTATGTGGGAGGGAGTCTATTTAAGTTCAGCATCTTATAAGAAATTTAAACAGGTATTAAGTAGAATACACATATTTTTTCTTCTTCAAAGACATTTATAACCTTGGAAGGATTTGAATGTGAATCTGTCTTGGTCGCCTTGCCAGGGTATATGAAAAAAGCCTGAGTGCAGGAAAATAGGATAAGAACAGACTAGCACAAACATGGCCAAGGCATTAAGGGTGTGTGTGTGTGCACATACACACATTTGTGAGAATGAGAGAGAGAGAGCCAAAAAACCCACATTCACATGAGACAGAAATACAATGGTCGTTTTCTGAATCTGGATATTGTTATGTCTGATGCGACTCTGGACTTCCCAGTTAGTGTGGCAATAAACTTCGTTTCCTTTTTATTATGAGTTTGAGTTGCATTTCTGGTCTTGGCAACAAAAGAGCTTTGTTTAATGGGCATGTTATTTCTAGATGGGACTAGAATTGGTATGCTCTTTGTGACACTGTTTAAAACGCCTGCACTGGGTGACTAGCAACTCCTGCCCCTCTAAAGCCTGTCTCTGCCTGTGATCAGAATAACAGACAGAAAATTCTTTAAAGGATACATGCTAGAAATCTCCAAGGGCATCTGAAAATGTTGAGCTATTAGTAACATATGACTCATATTAGGAAGTAGTTATATATTATTTTAACTTGCTTCCATTTAAGAAGGTGGTAGTATTCTTTTTTAGGTATCAGATTTTTATTTTTTATATGCTATTTTGAAATGATTGAACAATATTTGGGAAAATATAGTTATGTTTTACTTTTCTAAGTAAAGAAATACTATTGTAGTGTATTAGATATAAACATTAACCTGAGAAGCAATTGATCTATGAAACAAAACAGTAACCAGCTCTGAATATTCCTTTCCCCCCACAATGTACATTCAAGACATCTCATGCAACTAATATCCCCTACACCTTCTTCCACGTAGAGCTCGTGTGTGTGGTGAGCTGGAGTGTGTGTGACACCTGCTGAATTCTGATGGCAGAAGCAACCCTAAGTTTATGACCTTTGTATCTGTAAAGCATCAGGATCAATAGAGGAAAGAATTGTCCCATCAGAGCCCATTTTTGAGGGATGGTCACAGAATGCAGCTGGACTAGTTATATTGTCCTGGTCAAGGGCTACATCCACACAAGGCGGCCATATTTGGGGACCTTGCTTGGCATGATATCCTCCCTGGGGCTGCTGCAGGTTCTTGCCGCAGTATTCACAAGCCTGAAAAGGTCCTATTTTATTTTTGTGAGAGATAAAGATGTATGTAGCATCTGTCGTTCCTGCATCCTCAAAAACTTAGGTGAGAAATACTCTGGCATTTTTGTCAATGCCTGCCTCCTAGAAAGCTGGGAGACTATAAAGAGCTTACCTCAGCCTGCTTAAATGTCACGATTCTGTACCATATTGGAGGACAAAACTACCCACAATCGGCCTCTAGACTGATCTGGGCAGTATGGGATTTGCCATACCTACTGTTGAGGGACATTGATCATACCTGAAGTTATAGAGTTTGGAAACATACATTTAATGGATATTGATTAATATTATAGGTATATGCATGTATCTACACACACATAGGTATACACACACAAATGTATCTTGCATCCCAACACTTGGATGATGGTGGTGGCTTCATGAACAGAACAGTAGCAATCAGAATTATTCCTGTTCTTATCATTACTATTTCTGCAGCTACTGTTACTGCTGCTATGATGATTTTTTTCTCAGCCAAATTCAGATTGTGTTTAAAAGTCATACAATGATTAATCTTCAAGTCTGCTAGGCAGTTTAATCTTTCATTCCACAGAAAACTTCATCAGCATAATATCATGCAGTGTATAACATGATGCTATATTTCATAGTACACTTTTAGCATTTTTTTAATGATTGAATGAGTTCTAAATTTTGTCGAAATTGTTCTTGAGTATGTATTCCACAGGCCTGTGAGTTCTTGGGCATCTGCTATTATGCGTGGAAAAAGAAGACGAAGCTAGCTAATGTCATTTTAATCAAATGTTGGATTTGCCCATCTCCTGACTTTTAAACGCCAAATCTCTCATTTTTAGGTTCTCTTCTTGCAGAGCACCTTGGTTTGAATCTGTCACAGGCGGCATTAAGATGGAAGCTCCAGATGTTCCTAGTCTGTGCTTATGTAAGCTCTGCCAGCCACTTGCAGGTGGCTCTTGGCAAAGGCAAAGCTGCTGAGACTCAGTCTGTGCCATATGCAAAGCTTTGTGCCCTTCACTATGCTTCCTTTAATTTTGATCATTTTGCAGTCAGTGGCTCAGAACACAGTGACACATAGACCTGGGTTCATACTTCAGTGAAAGGGGAAAACTTAGCAGATTATACACTTCTATAACGTCTGTTCATGGTGTGGTTGGTTGAGAAACAATGAAAATTTACAATGCGTGTTTTTTCTCTCTATTTTGTTTTAACACAGGGCCATGTAAAACTTACAAACAATAAGTTTAGGCATAAGTTTTCATAGATCAGATTTTTATTGTTCCTGTGCTTTTCCTGTGAAAATTACAGACTTTGTTCACAGGCACCACATCTCCCTATGCCACACCTGTGTTTGAACAAGAGCTGTGAACGTTACAGGGCAGAGAACAATCAGAAAGATATGACTATCCTGCTGAGTTCACCCTATGGTTATGAAGATGAAAGGAATATAGATGTCTAAATGATATGTTTTCTTACTGTACCTAGAAGTCCAATTAAAATCCTTGCTTTTTAAAAAGACTCTTAAACAGATTAGCTTCATAAGGGGCAGAAGAGACCTGAGTTCCTCACCACATGATGGCACAGCTGGGACACACACCATGTGAACTAGAAGGCAGGCCATCTCCAGACCTGGAATCTGCCGGTGCCTTAATCTTAGAATTTCCAACCTCGGAAATAAGGAAAAATAAAGTACTGTGTTTATAAGCCACCTAGTTTAGGATATTTTGTTATAACACCCCTATCTGAGTCTGAGTTGCTGTGTAGAGACACCTGAGGCTGACTAAAGGGGGGGAAAACCAAAGAAACCAAACCCAGGTTTACTTGGCTCAGTTTTTGTAGGTTGTATAAGAGGAACGGCACCAGTCTGCCGCTTTTGGTGAGGATTTCAGGGTGCTGCCACTCATGGCAAAAGGTGAGGGAAACTGCATTATCACATGGCCAGACAGGGAAAAAGAGAGAGAGGGAAGGGAGTTTCAGGGTCTTTTTAACAACCAGTTCTCAAGAGAATTGACAGACCAAAACAGCACCATCCTATCCATGAGGGATCTGCCCCTGTGAACCGAACACTCGCCTTTAGGCCCCACCTCCAACACATTGGGGATAAAATTATAGCTTGGAGGGGACAAATATCAAACTATACCATGAGTGAATGGACAAAGATGACCGTAAAGGGAGAATGGAAAATATTGTGTCTTAGAAATTTAGATGAAAATGTAGATTTTTTTTTCTCCAAGATAACATGGTTAACTCAATTTCTTTAATATACTGAGAGGGAAAGAAAATCTATGACTCGTTCAGTAAGTAGGACTGAGCTAATAGTTGAATTTCACAAATAATGTATCTTACCTAGAGTAGGAGCTTTCTATTTCCTCTGTTAAAATTAATATGAATTTAGGAGGTTAAAATAACATGAATATATTATCTTAAGGTTCTGTAAGGTAGAAGTCAGAAACAGGTCTCACTGGCATAAAAATCAGAGTGTTAGGAGGCTTTTACTGTTCTCTGGAGGCTCTAGGGAGGAATCCATTTCCTTATTTTTGGCAGAAGCTGCCTATTTATGGTCCCCTTCGTCCATCTACAAAGCCAGCAGCATGATATCTCTCCAGCAGCACAGCATCTCTCTAATCCTCATTGTTCTTGCCCTTTGAAAATACTTAAGGACCTATGTGATTATGTTAGTCCCACCTGAGTAATCAAGGACACTGTCCTGATCCTGATATCTTCAACTTAATCAAATCTGCAAAGTCTCTTTAACCATTTATAGTAGTATTTTTTCAGGTTCCAGGAATTGGAGTGTGAACACCTTCGGTAACTTTAATTCTGTCTCTCACACTTTAGATTTCTTTTTCTTTTGATATGCTCTGTTAAGCAAATTGATATGATCTTGAGAGAGAGATATTATTCAAGTAAAGTACAACATACTAGCAAGTCTTGTAAAATTTCTCTCAATACTTCACAACAGATAATTCCTAGATTTTATATTATGTAATGTGAGAAATACATACTTATTGTGCTTGTGTCACTTAGTGATCTTTTAAATATTTGTATGTAAATTTCACTAATTAGTTCTTACAAATTATTGTATTTGTATAGCATATCATGAAGTATTTGTGTGACGATGTCAACTGAAAGTGGCAGGAAAATCAATGCATGTGATGTGTAAGCCCTACATAGACTACTTAAACCCTAGTGGAACTTGCATTAACTGTTGCTTCCTATGTCTTATAGGGAAGATACCAAGGCTCAGTGAAGACCTATGGCCTGATTTCTATGCAATGTAAAGACCGAATCCTGGAATGAAATCCAAGCAATTCTGGCAAAAGAATGCACATTCTTTCTAGATAAGGCACTAAAAGCTGTGACAGCTATTAACATCATTGTGTAAATTAAGTGTTCTTTAACAAATTTGATTTTAACACTAAAGATTCCAGCAGGTTTCCAAAATAGCTGTTTGAATGGATGTACCTAAAATATGATTCAGTATCTCATATGACTATTTTTCTGAACCAAGGATTTATTATTTGCTAGTCTTTAATTTGCTGAGTCTGCAAACTAATTACATAAAAACTGCTGAAATAATGGGTGAAACAAAAAAATTTCTTGTAGTACACATTTCACAAATAAAAGAGAGCAGTGTAATACTTCTACAATACCGTTCTGGGGGATCAGTCACATCATTTTTTTCTTCCTGATGGCAAATATTTCAATTGCTATCTCATCAAAAGCTCTTTTACGCTTTAGGCAAAAATTGAAACCAGAATCCTATGTAATTTGGGTGTGTGATTTTCTTGAAAGTAGGTATGGGTCAACATAATGAGTCAGTTAGAGCATTGTAAAGTGGAAAATTAATATTCTACATTCTGAGCATGTAGAAAAAAACGTTGCTCTTCAGATTTTTTTTTCTCGTTAAATCTAATTAATATTTTAAAATTTCTCCTCACAGTGGGCTTCATGGAAAGTTTCATTTTATCTGATCATTCCTTGGACTGTGTATCCTCCTGTCTAAACTGTATTGGGCAGGAAAGAGAATGGAGGGCATAATATCAACAGAGGGAAGAAGAGAAAGAAAAATCAAGTAAATAAAGACATTCATTAAAAATGAAACAAGATAAAGATGAAGATGAACAAGGGGCAAATGATTTAAAAATAAAACATAAGGAGCCATTTCCAGGCTCAACTTTGTAAATAGTCTGTGACAGTTGACCTTGTAGAAGTAGACACAGATGCCCAGGGCTGGGGCTGATTGGCAGGCCTGAGTTTATCTTGGGACTATTGCCCTGGGCAGTTGCTATTTTTACACTGTGTCTTGATCCTAGTGGGGCCACTCAGAGTTGTCTCAAAAAATGATCGGGCAAGCCCTGGATCCTTGGGAAATATCATCTAGGAACCCAGAAGTCTTCTGGACCTATGAAAAAATAAGAAGTAGGACGTTTAATACTACTGCTAACATTTAGTACCCACAACAGAAAGACAGAAAGAAGTATCTACTTGGACTCTGAGATGCCATGATGTCTTTGTAAATGACCCTTTGACCCTCTGTTCATTAATAAACTTCACTAGATTTTCAATGTTTCTTCCCCCCAAACCCATTTCAGAGTCATCTTGGCACAAAATAATGTGAGTTAAAACGATGAAGGTAATGTACAGATACTGTAGACATATTCGCTTTTTCTTTAAAAGTGGTCAAAAAGTATAAGAAAATATCCAAAAAGAGACAGTCTCTACCATAGGAGTTAGGAGAAGGCGAAGTATATAAAGAAAGAAAAAATTACAAGCTTAACAATGGTGTGATCCGTGTGAGATCATGGCTCAGTTGTTTACTGGCTATATAACCAGGAATAAATTACTTACCTATTGAGTTAGAGTTTCTTATAATAGAATATAAAACACTAATATCTATACGTTATGGTAACTTTGAGAATTAACAGAGAGAATATATCAAAGTATCTATTGTAAAAACACATTGTAACTATTACTACTAGGAGACTATTATTATAATTGATATGAATAATGGGTGAAAAGATAACTTCTACAGTGATTACCAGAATGGTCAAAATTTTAAATAATTCCACACCTGCAGACTCTATAAAATAGTGAGTCAAACCCCTTAGAAAAACTTAAACAGTCCCTTTCTAGTATGGAGAAAAATTCCCTCTTTTATTCTCTTTCAGCATTTCTGTCTACAGGACCCTATTCTTGCAATACGGGCAACTATTAGAACATACTCTCATCCGTAAATTAATCCAGTATATGACACACTATTAAGTGTTTTTTAGTAACTATGGCAATCATGCATGAGAGTTGGAGAAAATGTGTAGGCTTGCACGTAAGCCCTGGAAACCCTTTCTCAAGTCCTTTTTCTCAATTTAAAATATTTTGTATTTGTCTAAAATTCAGTAGTTTTAATATTCTGATGAAAATGAATAATATCTGCTTTCTCTAGCAGCAACATTCTAAGAGCTTAAATTACCTCTGACGAAGCATTTTTTGTTTTCCTAACGGAATAGCGTTCTTTTCCCCACCAGAAGTCCTTGTATCGTGATCTACGGGCTCAATATGTCCTATAGATAACAAAACATAAGACCAACATGTGCGGAAATAAACTAAATGGTGTATGAAGATCATCTGTCGTCCGCAGGCAGCGCGTTGGCAGCAATTCCGGCGCTTGCTGCAGCCTGACAGGCATCCTGCTCCCTGATGGCAGAGCTGACAGGCTTTGGCAGTAACTGCAAAAGCAGCTTTGGGTGATTAAATCTCAGCCTTTCTGTCAGGAAACTGACTGTTATGTCTTTTCTCACAACTACATTATGTCTCATTACAAACCCTTTTACTTCTCTATAGACAGGCATTACCCATTTAAATTGTTCATAAAATGTGTTTTAGTGTTCAAGCCTTTTAGCTTTCTATTTGAGGTGTTTTCCTTTCTATTTTAGGTGACAGTGTGGTTTATACGCTCATTACAAAGAAGCTAAAAAATATAAGAAATACATGAGGACTGCTTGGACAATATCCAGCCACGTACGTCTCTATTTTTCATCCAATGTGGCTGGAAACTTTGAAGACACCCCTCGTGTATCTGTGCACACTGAGCCTTCTCTAGGTCTTGAAGTCCAGGCTTAGTTTGTTTTGTATATCAGCCAGGTAATGAAATTTGTCACTACTCGTCAAGATTTATATTTCCCTTAGCATTTTGCCTATGTAACACCCTTACCGTCTGGTTTCCATTGTTGTTGATTCGTCAGCTAGAAATATTATTAGTGTTCCCTGGTACACAACGCATTGCCTCTCTCAGCTTTCAAAATGTTCTTCTTGTCTTTTCCGTTCAATATTTTTTACTTTTATAAGTCTGGGTGTGGCTTCTTTTTAGTTCTTATACTTGTGTTTATTGAATCGTTTAATGTGTAGATGGATGATTTTCATATAATTTTTGAATTTTTCAGCGATTAGTTCTCACTGTATGTGTGTGTATACACATATAGGTACACTTATATATGTATCCATGTATGTATGTTTCCGTTCTTTCTCTTCTCTTGTAGTCTCGTTAGGTGCACATGGATACATGTAAGAGGATCCCATACTTCTCTGAGGGTGTGTTTATTTTTCTTCATTTCTCTTTTCTTTTATTCTTCTGACTGCAGAACTTCTGTTGATCTATTTTTGAGTTTACTTTTTCTGCCACTTCCAATCGACTATTGAGCACCCCTAGTGACTCTTTTACATTTCAACTCAAGAAATGTAATTTGGTTCTTTTATTTAATTTATATCTCACTATTAGTATTTTTCTATCTCTTGAAACATCACCATCATACTTTCCTTTTTAAAGCATGGCTTGCTTTAGTTCATTAAACATATTTAAAATGGCTCCTTTGAAAGCTTTGCCTGTCAAATCTGATATTTGGGCCCTTTCATAGACAGTTTCAGTTACCAGTCACACTTTCGTGTTTTTTTTTCAATGCCTTATAGGATTTTCTTGAAAAGTGGAAATTTGAGATAATGTAGCGACTCCAGGTACTATCCCAAACTTGAGGGTTGTTTTGTATTTATTTACTCGTTCATTTCTTTAGTGACTTCCTTGGACCATGTTTTTGAAGTCTCTTTCCCAGGCACTGAGAAGCATCTGGTGCTGCACTCACAGGCCCTGGGGAAGTTTGCACACAGTCACCTTGAAAGGGCAGTTGTTTAACATGGGCTTGTTCCTGGGGTTTCTGTTCAGTTGTCTGCCTTTGGTGGAACTATACTGAGCGTTTGGGTGTCACTGAGTATGATTTTTTGCTCTACTGTTTGAGATGATGCCCTGGGCATAAATTGATTCATAATCAAATTCCTTGTTACTCAGACCTTTCTCCATTGCTCTCTGAAGATCGTCTTCCCTGGGTTCTCTGACATCAGGAAGGTGCCTTATAGCTGTCACTTCCCCTGGTGAGCTCTGGCAAAATAGCCTAAATGCCGTTTAACTGACTGTATTTATAGAGTTACCAGCCTCCTTTTAATAGCTCAGCACCAATATCTCCATTATTGTTGAGAGTTCACTTAAGCTTGAACTTTCTCAGATTCTGTTTCGCACAGCTCTCCTGGGGAAAGCTTAAAGCTCTTGGTTTTTAACACATACATCTTCCACTGACAAAGTCTCTGAGCTACTTCTCCTCAGCCGGGTCAGAGACAGCTGTCTTCTCCTCTCAGAATGAAACCTCTGTTTTATGACTAAGGAGATGCGTGGGGGAGCAGCGACTGCGCTTCCCTCAATTTGACTCTTAATGTAGAATCTCTGCACATTGCGGTCCCCATATTCTCAGCCCGCCATTCTGAGAAAATAACAGGAATGAGCCAGGGCTGGTTGGAGGACAGTAGTGCCTTAACTCTTAATGGCACTCACCTGGGATTTAGTCACTGCAACAAAGGGCTAGAAGAGCAGCCTCCAGGAGAATATTTATTAGCGTGAGCCATGACCAGTAATTGGAGAGCGAAGCAGCTCTGTTCCCTTGGCCACTCTTGCCTGGAAGGACCCTTTTGTCTCATTTGCTATTGGGCTCAGAGAAAAGGTCACGGCTCAAGTGCTAAAGACTTTTGTTATTCCTTCAGAATTTTAGAATGTATTTTCTTGAATAAATATATCTTAATTTCCTGAGGGCTCCAAAAATTTCCAAGAACTTTAAATGTTTTTATATTGCTTTTTTATTTGTTGTTTATAATTTATAATTTATAATTTTTTATAATTTATTGTTTTTATTATTCTGTAGAGTGAATCCCCAGGCTTCTCACATCATCATTCCAGGATCTCAAGTGGTTCTTTTCAAATAAGTAATTTGGAAAAGTTTTATGGAGCTAAATAGAAAGTCACTTGGGATAAACTAAACTAGAATAACTTACTAGACTTTATTATAAACATCTTAATCCTATCAAATAGATACTAAAAGCCAGATTCCACAGGGTCAAATCATTTCTCAATAAGATAACTGCATGTCACAAAAAGGGTATCTATAGGCAATAAAATATTCAGTACTCAATATGATAAATTTTACAAAGTCTGGAATTCAAAGATTATCAGAGAAACACTGAAGTTGGAAAAAAAATCTGTATTGAAGAGAAAGATCAATAACATTAATCAATGTAAACAAACCAGAAATAATACATAGGACTGAATTAACAGGCACAACTTTTAAATGTTGTTGTGATCATGTACCATAAGGTCATGAAGATCATAAGCTCAGAAAGATAAGTAGAAATATTGAAGATTAATGAGACCAAACTCAAACTTTTAGAGATGAATCTACATAGTATGAGATAAAAATTCACTCAACAAGATAAAAATGATAACCAGAAAATTATAGAAGAAAAGGTTAGTAAACTTTAAGACAAAATAATAGAAACTACCTAAAAACACAGAAGGAAACGATTCATAAGCATGCAGGTGGGTTATTCAAAATTCTTACATACATATAAAAACTTGAGGGGAGATGGGAAATATTTCAATAAAAATGATATTTTGAAATTTGTTAAAGAATATAAACTCGAAGATACTTAAGCATTTATATACATGGAGAAAACTACAAGGCTCATCATAAAACTATGATCAAATTTCTCAAAATCAGTTATGACCCAAAAGTCTTAAAAATAATTTTTTAAAAAAATGGTAAAATGTACCAAAGGGCAAAGATTAAGAAAGGCAGCACGTTTCTTATTAGAAAGCATGTGAACTGAGAGTTGTAGGAAAAATATCCTTAAAAGAGGAAAAGAAAAATATAATTTCACATCTAGCAAACTGTATTTGAATAGGTTGGAAACATAAAGAGATTTTCAGGCATACCAAAGCTGAAACAATTCCTCACCAGTAGAGCTACACTATAGGATATAGTAAAAAAGGACTTCCAAGGAAAGGATTAGGATACTAGTTACAAACAAGGATTGACAAACCAATGAGATACAGAAATAAAATAAAATGGTAATTTCATGGGTAAATGTAAAAGATGTTTTGCTGATTTATTTACATGTATTTAAAAGATAATTGCTTAAACAAAAATAAGAACAATGTATGGTTCACATGTAAAGCTCTTGAAAAAGCATCATAAAGTCAGAAATGAGAGAAATAAATGTATAATTTTAAAGGTCTTTATAATACACATGAAATGATATAATATCTTAAAGTTAGACAGTAAGAGACTAACTATATGCACTATAACTCCTCCAAACTAATATCTGCAATAAATACAAAGAAAATTAACTTAAAGCCAACAACGGTGAGAAAAATGGAATAATGAAAAAAATGTAATTGAAATGAAGGCAGAACAAATAAGAGATCAAACAAAAAACAATAGCATTGTGACAGATGTAATATAAACATAACAGTAATCACAGTTGATATAAATGGTATCTGAACACCCCAATTAAAAAGCAGAATATTTGAGATTAGATTTCCTAGAAAAAGCAAAATACAAGTATACCCTGCCCACAAAAAATACTGAAGTTAAGAAAATAAGTTATAAATGAACTTGATACGTAAGAGAAACTTATCAATTTCTGAGCCTAAATTTAAGCATTCAAGGAATTTACAGTTAAAAACTGTGAAGTTAAAAGAAATCTCACACAATGGTCTCTCTGATCTAAACATTTTCAATGAAGTCAAGGACAAGTCCAGGTCAGCTGCTGAGAGCTGGAAGTAGGTAGTTCACTTAAGGAAAGTAAAATTTAGAAATAGCCATTAAAATTGATCAAGGAGGAAAGATTCTGAAGATTTAGGTGAGGTAGAGAGCATACACGTAGGGTGGAATTAACCTGTGATTCTCTCTAGTAAGTCTTACATTACCCCATTGTAGGAATGAAAATATCAGTGAACAGCATTTGTTCAGCTTCCAAATATCTAAAAATTGTTCCTTCCTTCCTTTTTTCTTACTCCAATTCCTCTTTCCTTTTCTTTTGCTTTCCTTCCTGGCTTCCTTTATAGTTTCTTCCTTCTTTCTTTACACATTTTTTTTTTCTTTTCTGTTCTTTTACTTCTTCACTTCTTATTTTCTTTCTCTTCTTTCTTTATTCCCTGCCCTTTTTGGCTTCTGTAGCTTTAAAATCTCTTTTTCTCCTTTCTTCTATCTTTTTTCTTCTGCTTTTGTCCTTTCCTGCTGTCCCTGTGTTTGCTTTAAACATATTTATGTGCCAAATAGTATGGTCAAGGCATTATGATAATTTTTGTGTGTATAGTATTAAAAATGAACAAAATTGTTGGTTATGGGCTACCAGTTGGAATATGATTAAATATTTGGCAATATCAAGTGATGTTACAGGAACACTTCTTTACATAAGTTTCATGCATATTGTCAAGAAATATAATATTATTTTTTATTTTTAATTATTATGGCTATGTGCTAGTTATATATATTTATAGTTTATATGTGGCATTTTGATATTGGCATACAATGTGTACTCATCAAATCACGGTAGTGGGGTAACCATCACTTCAATTATTTATCATTTCTTTGTGTTAAGACATTCCACTTCTCCTCTCTTAGTTTAAAGCATACCATAATTTATTGTTGACTACAGCGGTCAACTGTAGTCAGTGGTCAACTGGTCTCCAACCTTTATGGCGCCAGGGACCTGATTCATGAAAGACAATTTTTCCATGGACAGGTTTGGGAGGTGAGGGGCCAAGGACAAGCGGGTGGGAGGGATTAGATTCTCATAAACAGCAGGCAACCTAGAGCTTTTGCAAATGCAGTTTTACTGATCTGACAGGAGGCGGAGCAAAGGCGGTGATGCCAGCAACAGACAGCAACTATAAATAACAGGTGAATTTTCATTCACCTGCCACTCACCTCCTCCTGTGAGGCCCAGTTCCTAACAGGCTATGGACCATAACTGTCTGCAGCCTGGTCTGGGGCATCTAGGAACCACAGATGTAAACCACAAAGGAAAAAGAGAAAGCAATATTGCAAATTAGATTATTAAAAACAGATGAATCTGAGTGAAGACAATATGATTGCCTCTGTATGATTTTTGAAAATTTTCTGTTATGTTTGAAGTTATTTTAGAATAAGATTAATAAATCATTTGGAAAGCTAATATGTGAAAATGGAACAAAACCAAGAAAGAAAGAAAAGCACCTAGATATTGACACGAGGTTTGTAAAACGTTAGGTATCGAATGTAGGCTTTTCCAATGTATGTAACAGATCATTTGTACTCACTATTTGTTTTATGCTTCTGAAATTGTGGGCTTTCATATTTCACACAAGGTATCTCCTACAGATTTTAGCATTAAGGATGTTTAAATGAAGATTTTGTGATGGATTATTATACGGAATACGGTGGAGCAATACAAAAACATTTATAAAATCACAGCTGTGCTATACCTCAGTTTCTCAACTTTGAAAAAAATGCCATATTATTCAAAGTTTCAAGTCTCTCAAGCAAAATAAAAAAAATTCAATTCCAATATTACTAAACTCTGAGTAAATATACGTTTTCTCCTAAATTCAGCAGTTGTGATGGGCATAGGTTCATCTTTTCCTATGATATATCAAGTTCAAGAAGAGAAATGATTAAATGTATGGTTCAATAAGGAGAAAATTTGATGAAAACTTAAATGTGTTTTGTTCTTGCTAATCACAGCTAATGAAAGGAGCCTATGACTAAAACCTTATAAATCTGAAATAAAGAGATGATTTGGACACAGGGCATTACAATGAATATTAAATATCCAGGAGCCTGGTAAGTCAAATTATCCATTTCCTAAACTTCTGCTGTGATCAGAGTGATTTAATATGATCTTAACATAAATAACAAAACAAGCTATGAGTAGAATGTACTGACTCATAAATATATTCATTCTGATTTCCTTAGAACATGAGAGGAAAGTAAAAAATGGACTTTTGTGACTTGCCAAATAATAAATGTCTTCTTTCTAGACAGGCAGAATTAGCTAATTCATACACTGAAATAGTAGTATTTCTTTGACATTAAGTAGGTCAGGCTGCTTCTTACAAATTTTGAAGAAAGAGAAAGACATGTCAAAAAATCCAGGTCCTGGGTTTTGTCCTTTTCACTTGAAAATAACATAACTTTTCAATGTGTAATTATTCATAGAAAAGAAAATTTTTTGATCTTTGTCTTTGCACATTAGTATTGTTGATTTACTGATAGCTATAAATATTCCTGGAAAAGTTTTACAGATCTTTGATATCAATTATATTTTTAAATATATTATATCAATATAATTGATATTCAATTATATCAATGAATCTGACATATCATTTTCTATTAAAGTATTCACATCTTTACCAGTTACATTGTAGGCATATTATCTCAACATAATATGTAGACACAATTTGTACCTAAGGTGGCTGTCTCTAATTTTTTTCATGGCAAAATGAAAATTGTGCAAGATATATTCAGTGTCCTATTTATTACCTATTTCAACATTGGTACATTTGTTTCTTATCAATGAAAATTACTTCCTGTTTACAAATGCTTTTGCTTTATACCAAAGTCATCAATGTTATTTTATAGAGTAAGTACTCTAATCATTTTGGAAAGTCATGATAAAGCAAAACATATTTTGTAGTTCATTTAAAAGAGAAACTGGGCCTAGAAGTAGGACAGAAATGCCTCTCTTCCTTTAATAATCTCAGCCCACTTGTCAGATCTGGTGATGGAGCTATTATCCCTAAAGAAGATAAAACACACCTTTTACAGTAAAGACAGAACTGTTAGAATAGTTCTACCTGAGCAGGGTTTCTCTTAGAGTTATCTCTTTGTGAGATGGAGTTATAAATAGTTCCTTATATATAAAAAACACTAAACCTTGTAAATGATGTCCCAGATATCCCAAAAATAATTTGTAAGATTGTTGGGATGGGAAGAAGTTGTTACACTATAAAATTGAACTCATAAACTTGACTCATTTTAACATCTTCAAAACATTTTGAGAAAAAAAATTGAATTGAAAAAATGCAGAAGACACACAAGCATTATATCTAGACATACTCAATATAATTGAGTATATATATATATATATATAATTGAGTATATATATATATAATTGAGTATATAATATAATTCCATATGTATTCTTTTTGTGTATGGCTTTTTTTTTTTTTTGCTTATTATAGTATTTGTGAAATTTAGCGAAATTTAGTGAAATTAGTGAAATTTAGAACATTTTGGATGCATCAATATTTTCATATTTTTAAGGGCTATAAAGTATTGCATTTCAATCAGAGGTTTGTTTCCTTTACTTATCTTTTTTTTTTCTTTTAAAAATATAATTCATAAATTACCTTTAACCATTATGGTGTAGGTCTTTAGGGTCACAATCATTCATTTCTACTGAATTAAAGCCCAGGTATTAAGATATGGGTTATAAGCTCTAAATAAACTTAGTTGAGTTGACAGCACTAAACATTTTTGAAAGTTCTTGTGTCAATTTAGTTTCTTGCTAGAAATGTATGAAAGTTCCAGTTATACCATGGTGATGCTTAGAGTAAGTAATCACTTTGAAAGTTATTGTTGTTATTCATTTGTTATTCATTTAAATAAATTTGTAATATCTCATTCATTCTGATTGTTCCTCCATGTCTGGAATCAGATGAAATATCATACTATTAGTATTGGTCTTAGACTTTCCCAGCAGTTGTCAGGGGTCCAAATAGCCACCTTGTAAATGTGAGAAAGTGTGTTCCCAATGGCATGAACGTTTGTAGAGAAGTCTGTACTGCAGAGTAAATCCCTAAGTCATTGGTGGAGAGGCTGGGAAGCTTAATCTCTGACTCGCTTAAATTGCATCTCTGTTTTTTCACATCATTTTTACTGTAATTTAGATTTCCGAAATAAAATATTAATTCTTGGACCATTGCCTTAGACTCAACTCTCTAGAGGACATTGACTCAAACTACTACTTTGTAAACTATCTCCTTTACAGAAGTGGGCAGTACCAAAGATATATGTAAAGCAATACTTGATGTTTTGACCCTTGTTAACTACAGAAAACTTAA
>NW_003852559.1:3577427-3578536 GCF_000181295.1 Otolemur garnettii | reverse complement strand
ATTTTATTCATTCGTATCTGGACTACATAACCCAAGAACAAAGATGTGGAAGTGGATATTCTCACTATTATGCTAAGGAAACACTCCAAATTTTTGTTACCTATCTCACAACAGGTTTTAGGGGACTGATTTTATTGGTGACACAAAAATGGAGGCACAGATATTGAAGCTGAAACTGTCACCTGCTCATCTGGTGTGGTTTATGCCACTGAAGCAACAGGCAAAAAGGGGAATTATTCTATTTGTTTCTAATTGCTAAATTACTGAGCTCAACTAATAAGGGAAATTTGGATTTCTACTGACCTTCATCCCTTGTGTCTTATTTTTGTCAATTTTAATCTGTATTCATTCTCTGTAATAGTCTATAACTATGAACAGAATAGGATTTTTTCAGTCCTGTGATCCACAGATCTCTCTCAGCTGAAAAAGCAAGGAAATACCTCTTGCTATAGTATATATGTATACAGTAAACCAAATTTATACACATATCTATAAATATTAGCATATTTGTACCTATATTAGGCCAAACATAAGACCATACTATTCTCTTTTTTTAATCAATTACCATATGAATCATTGTAGAATCCTCCCTTTGTGTGTTTGCAACCTCTACCTGTACTGGGAGACACTCACAGAATTCATCATTTGTTTATTTCATTGCTCAATTTCAGTTCTTTTATAATTATTCACCTTTATACCTATGGATATCTACCAGATTATCAACCAGAGTTTACGTATACTTCTTCTTGGTTCGGTGTTAGAGACTCCATTTATTTCCACACCTGTTACTCTTCCACTCACACTTGCAAGAGACATGAGGGGATTCTTGGTATTCATTGTGATGACCTGGTGGGATCCTGGAGGTTATGGCCCATGAAAAAGTGCCATTGTCTTCTATCTACTCAGGGAACAATTTCAACAAAAGTGTCAAGTTTATTCCTCTCTCCTCATTATTTATGCCATTTTAACTTCCCGGAAAGTGTGATTTCTAAAGCATGGCCACTGACTAGGTTACTTATGTTTATTTATATAAGTTTTTTCCCAGAAAATCAGGAAGTCAACATTTTTCTAACTTTTGCTATATGTCATAATTCTGCTAGATTTAATAA
>NW_003852559.1:3572851-3574013 GCF_000181295.1 Otolemur garnettii | reverse complement strand
TTTATTTAATTAATTTATTCATTTGCAGTTTTTGGCCAGGCCCAGTTTTGAACCCACCATCTCCCGTATATGGGGCCAGCACCCTACTCCTTTGAGCCACTGGTGCTACCTTTCAGCTTGTTTTAAATCTATTTGTATATAGTACATATATATAGGGGGAAATGGAATATGATTATTGCCTTTAAAGTATTTCTTCCTAAGCATTTTGATCTAAATATTGAATAATAAATCTTAAATTTCAATGTTCACATCTTCCCATTTCTGTATGTTATTGATTCACATATCTTTCATCTACAGAATAAACTTGTAAGTCATGATGTCAACAGAAAGTTTAAAGAAGTACAAAATCTACATAATCAATCTTGATCATTACCCTGTGCTCCAAAACTATATAAATTCTGACAATTAAGTCCCCAAACTGTGCACTTACATTGGCAGCACCATACCAGCAATTCAGGAAGGCATATCAGTGTTTTATGGCTGTGCTCATGTCAGCACATGGCAGCGTTTTGCTGAGTGGAGTTCAGTATTATGAGTGCATTTTTTTGTGTTCAAGAATGTTGGGCCTTAATTAGACTAAAGAACAAACATTAAATTTCTTGTTTAAGTTGTCAAGAGTAGAAGTGAAATCAGGGACATGTTAGTACAAGTTTATGGGAATAATGTCATGAAGAAAATGACAGTGTACAAATAGAGTAAACGTTTTTCTGAGGGGAAAGAAAGTGTCACTGAAAAGAGGCCAGACAGGTGGTCAGTAATGAGTAGAATTGACAGAAACATTGCAAAAATTTGTCTAATTGTGCAATAAAATCACTGCCTAGGAAAGGCATAGTGGAACAAGTAAACATCAATAGAAAAACAATTAGGAAAATCTTAACTAAAAATCTTGGGCTGAGAAAGTGTTTGCAAAAATGACCCCAAAAGAGTTCACCAATGACCCAAAACAGAGGAAAGTCAAAGTTTGCCAAGATGTTTTGGAGAGGCAAGACAATGTCTGGGCCATGTTATCACTAGTGTGTACCTATGGAAACATGGGTGTACCGATACAATCCTAAAACAAAGCATCAAAGTGCACAATGGAAGTCAGCCATTTCTCCATGACCAAAAACATTCTGTCAGTCCAAATCAAGAATCAAAATTATGTTGCTAATACTTTTTGATA
>NW_003852559.1:3557995-3571924 GCF_000181295.1 Otolemur garnettii | reverse complement strand
TTTTTTAAATCTGAAATCAAACTCTGTTTTAAGTATAATTATTTTCTTTTCTCTGTACTTTTATTAAATGAATTTAAAATATTTCACACTGTAGATGAGCTGAAATCTGTTAAAAATAATATAAACATGTTTATGTCCATATCCTTTGTATTCTAAGTACCTCTGCTTATACAGTATTAACAAAGTTTTATAATTCTCAGCCATGTGAGTGGATTTAGCTGAGGAGATTTGAAGCAGAATTATAATCTGGTTTATGCAACACCAACAAAATTTCTAAACCAGTTACATTTTATTTAGAGACTATTTTTTACAACAAGTATTAAAACATAAGAAACTAATTTGAGCTTAAAATATTGATAGGGGAACACAATGAAAATAAATATAGAACATGATTTCCTTGTAGCATTACATTCTGTGGTGCAATAGAGATTGGCTACACTTTTAGACTTTTAGAGAAAATGGTGCATACAGATTTTGATGAAATCACAGGGAAGATTTATGAATACCAGAAGAGGTTCCAATTGGTTCACTCCAAGAAGTTGCTCAAATAAAACTAGACCTGCATTGATGACAGTGACTAAAATTTGTATGCTTCTTGTGGTGTTCTGTAGCTATGATAAATAAAAGGACGGAAATGCTCTATAGATGTTAATCTCACAATATAGCAATGATTGGATTGCTTATCTTTCACACCCAATTGACCTAAAAATTTAAAAAATCCACTACCTCCACCACCACCTCCAAGCTGAACATTTACTTTTATGTAAGTGGAAAATAATTACTTTGCTTGGAACTTTTGTGTTCTTGGGAAGACAGGCTAATGCACTTCTGCTATCAAAACTTTAAGGCGGTTTCAGTCTAGATCCAGCAGTTCTTCATGTGAAGATCCAAGTATTAAGACAAGAAGTTGAGCATTTTTTCAAATGTTTATTGTCCATTAGTCTATCTTCTTTTAAAAAGTTTCTGTTCATGCTGTTTGCTTACTAGCAATGGAGATGTTTGATGTCTTCTTGCTTATTTCTATAAGTTTTTGTACATTCTTGTTATTAGCCCTTTTTCAGATCCATAGCATGCAAATATCTCTCATTCTGTAGGTTGTCTATTCACTCTATTGATCATCTCCTTGGAAGTGCAGAAGCCTTGTAATTCTTCTTGTTGTTGTTGCTGTGATTGCCTTTCAGGTCTTCTTTGTAAATTATTTGCCAAGGCTTATAAGAGATTTTCTAACATCTTCTTCTAGAATTCATACAGTTTCATGCCTTAAATTTAAGTCTGTTATCCATTATGTTATTTTTTTGTGAGTGGTGAGATGTCTCGATTCTATTTCAGTCTTAATCATCAGAGAAATGCAAATCAATACCACCATGAAATATCACCTAACTCCAGTGAAAATGGACTTTAGTCAAAAGTCCAAAAACAATGGATGCTGGCATAAGTGCACAGAGAAAGGAACATTTATATGATAGTACAATCTCTAGGGAAAGTAGTTTGGAGACACCTCAAAGAGCTAAAAGTAGACTCATTATTTGAACCAGCCATTCCACTACTGGGTGTTTATGCAAAGGATAAAGTCATTCTATGGGTATGTTGATAAAATCACATTCTATAAAAAACACAGTGGAATTTGAATGTTTACAGCAGAACAATTTACAATTGAAAAGATGAGGCAACAACTTAAGTGCCCATCAATACATGACTAGATTAATAAAGTGTGATAAATGTATAGCATTGGAAATTTCTCAGCCATAAAACATTGTTACAACCTGGGTAGAACTGGAGACCATCCTTCTAAGTAAAGTATCGCAAGAATGGAAAACAAACACCACATGTGCTCACTTTTAAAATGGAACTAAATGATCCATATGCACGTGTATACATGGTAGTAGAAATCAGTGGAAATCAAAGAGACAGATGTAGGGAGGAGGGGATGGGTAAATTCACACCATATTTGCACAGCACCCACTATGTGGTACATAGACACAATTATAAGCTTGACTCAAATTGTATGAAAGTAGTAATTCATGTCATTTGTACCCCTGTAACATACTGAAATTTAAAAAAAGACTTCAAATTGGGGGAAAAAGAGATAATGAGGATTTTCAAGCAAAAAAAATTGTTTTTAAGAAGACGGACATCGTTGGCTTTTAAAGGAGGAGTCACATGCCTTGTCAGATTCTGGCATAGGTAAGAAAGGGCTAGGTGCATTGGGGGCAGGCTGTGGAAACTGTGACTCTTGGGGTCAGTAACACTGCCCAGGGACCTTGAGAATATCAGCTTGTTTTTCTTACAGAAAATCCATCATTTCTGGGAAACAACTCAAAAATTCAAATAGTTAGTTAAGAGAGAGGCTTATAAAAATAGATAGGAGTCACTGAAATTTGTTTATGGGGCCAATTACACAGCTGTGTATGCAGGAAGTTTTCATGGCCTGAACTTCTGAACCACTACTGTAGAACAGTCAGCGGCATGTCTGAAGTAGGCCAGTGAGAGGGTCACGATAGGGGTCTACTTACTGTTTCACATGACATGAAAATATAAAACGTACTTGACCAAATGGATCTTTCACACTTGCTTTATTATAGTCATCAGAGGTAAAGATGAGATTCCTCTTCTTTAGAAAGTATTATTTACTTAAAAAAAATTTCTATAGAAGAACTATTTCTCAATTCCAATGTTGAATAAATGATAATTACCCTGAAAATTACTTCAAAATAACAGATAACAATGAGTGATTCAACTTGTTTCTTTCATTTGCACCCTGGTATTTTTATATACTGAGGATAAGATTCAAAATCAAATGTACAAATATTCATATTAGACTATAAAATCTATCCCTTGATGTCTAAGTAACTTTGGATAAGAGCATGATTAAGAGATTTATGATGTCTAACTTATGAAAGCTTGCTCTTAAATACCTTTTATACCTTTTATACTCCTTATAATTTTTATTTTAATTTTTATAATTAGCTATCTCTAACATTTTTTAGTAAAACTGACATTTTCTCAAATTTTAGAAAAGCTACCTTTTCTATATTTTTAAATTCAGGACACTGATTAATGATTATTCAAAAAATACGAAAGGAGCAATTACCCCACCAAAATTGTTTTGTACTTGCAAAATGAACAGAATTCTTTTCTTGTGAATTTGGGAAGTCAAACTTTAGAGATAAAAATTGTAGATGAAAACGCACAAAGAGAAAAACACAGAGAAGTGTTGGTATGAAGGTATTACTAATAATTATAAAATCTGAATTTGGGGCACTGATCATGTGAGTTATACGATCAGTTATTTAAAACAGACAAAAATAATTAAATATAATGTATCTTGATAATTGAATGGAATAAATCTCAAATATCTGACATCCAGCATCCCCTCACTTTCTCCCAAGAGGATGAAGGGAGAGGAATAATATTTTATCCTGGAAGGTTAAATCTCCTACACATGTTGATTATATTAACTTAGGTTTTCTTTCTGAGAAGCACAATGATGTGTTGAGTCTAAATTTTTCATGAATTTACTAATCCTCTGTTTTGAGATAGACAAGTGACCTCAGCTTAATAAGTAATTTTCAAGGGAGCAGGTAGAGCAGCAACTAGACATCTCAGTAGAAATGCTGTTGAGTGTGTGTGTATACAGTGTGTACATGTGTATACACAAACACACACACCTGCACGCACACACACACACATATATCCCAATAATGTTCCTGGTTTTCTCTATGAGATGCTTAATCCCAAACCTAGGGCCTCAGAAACCACCAGGATCTGGATTCCTATATTGAACCCTTCATGTGCCTGTGGCTCCCAGGCAAAATATTATAGTGACAAGGATCACTGTGTAATGAACAAACCAAAGTCAGTTTTGAAAAGTACAACTGACCACATATTGTTTAATTGAATATAACTGACAAGGAAATTGGAAAGAACTTGTTCATAAATATATTTAAAAGGACTCTTAGGGCAATAATTAAGATTGTACTACATCAATGGGACTAAATTAGTTTGTTTTCTTTCCAATTAAAGAAAAATTCATTTACTGAACAAAATAGTTCTGGCTTTGCCAGCTTTATTTTTTGCAGCCGAGTAAAATTTTAATTTAACATCTCTTGTCTACCTGTGCATTTGTAAATGCTGCTAATTCATCAATAGTAGGCAAATCCAGTATGCATACTAAATAAGTTAGAATTAAAGAAGCTGATTGCAGAAATAACCTAACTTATTAGGAATTCTTGTCCTGGCTTTGTTCTTTGATGAAGGTTCATTCTTTATTACATGGATAAATTGGTAGTTGAGAAAAAAAGGGGAGGTGAATGGCAGTTAAGCAAATATATTGGAATTAGGAATAACAGCACTTGTATGAGTTCAGAGGTATTGAGGACGATATGTCAGATGACGGTAGGTGGATGAAATACACACTTATGTATATCATTTGATTGCAATCCCAAATGCTGTCATGTAATTTTCTTTGCATTTAATTTGTCTGAATTTCTGTTCGAAATTTTCTTTCTGTTTAAGAGAATGTATTTAACTACAGTGCATAATTTTTCCTTATTGAAATTCAGATGAACAGGAAGAAAAAAATCTCAAATTTTTAAGTTTTCTTGAGCCTTCCATAACTGATTTGCGGAAGTAGAGAACACTCCACCGAATCAAGAGTAATTTGGAGCAGTGTGGTTTTGGTTTTGTGTAGGACGTGACATCTTTGTATTTTTTCACTTATTTTTTATTATAGTGAAGCAAAATGTATTAATATGCAGCAATAATATGTTTATTTTACTTACCAGTGACTCTGATATCTTTTACTACACATTGTATTGTATATGTGGGTTTTACTCTATGTTTGGATACATATGTATCATACACACATGAATTGCTTTATTTTAAATAGACAGAGTATTTTTTGGTGGAAAGTTAAGTTAATTGTCGGAAGTCTACTTCGTCTACTATCAGTTAGATTTATTTAGAAATTTTACTGCTTTTTAGAAAATGTGTGAAAATAATTTTTATTGCATCAATTCATAAAACTTTTTACACACAAAAAAATGTTCATGGCCTGGGTTTCTGTTTATTGGTAGTATGATTTAAAAGTAATATATTGTATTGATAATAAGGTTTTCGCCATCAAAAGTATAGAGAATTTAGTCTCACAAATGTAAGGTTCACACATTCCTTCTTCTTTTTCAACAATCTGAACTGTTTATAATTCTTTGTCCATCAACACTGTCACAGTAATAATGTTGATCACAACTAACATTTTTACGCTTAGTCATTTCTGGTTTTATGCTCTTTATTTGTACTTTTTTATTTCTGAAATAACCAGATGAAGAAGACGCTATTATTTCCCACATTTCATACAGGAAGAAACTGCAGTTTTGAGAGTTTCAATTCTCACACGCTTTAGAGCAAGTTACCAGTTCAAATTCATGTCCTTCCACTTACCAGCTGTGCTGCCTGTCCAGTCTATTAGCCTCATGAAGTTCAGGATTATTGATCAAAATATAGAAATTATAGCATTTGCGTCATATAGTTTTTGGGATATAGAAACTGTGTAAACTGTGACTGATACAAAATGAGCGTTTGATAAATATTTACATAATCATAGGGCCTAATGACATCTCAGACAGCTCGTTTCACGCTCCTCTCTATGTATTTAGATTTCAGGTTTTTCAGTATTTTAAGTGACTTGCTGTTTATTCATCTGCTTTCCACATTTCATAAATATGTTGGCAAATCCCCTCTCCCCTGCTGTCGTTTCCTTCCTAGCATTCACTGTTTTCATGTATATGCCTCTATATGTATATGCGTATTTGACGTGTGTATATTTATTTACTACTGTCACTTCAGATCCCGAAAAGAGTAAAGCAAATGTGTTTACGTCTTCAATCTTCACCTTTCACCTTAGTGAATTCTCCGTTTATCTCTAACTTTCCCATCTGAGGATTACTAACGACCAAATCTAAGGATTGCTTCTAATTTTCTTTCTGATTGATTGAACTCTATTTGCTGCATATCCCTCTCCTTACTGAGACTCTTTATTACCCTGGATATTGTTTCTGATTCTATTATTGAAATTTTCTTCAAACTTCTAGTATCATAAACTTTTATTTTACTAGTTCTCCCCTTACCACTTGTCCACTGGGGGTAAATTCAAAGACCTTTGTTGGTTGCCTGAAAGCTCAGATGGTACTGAGCCCTATATATACTGTGTTGTTTTTCTTTTCTATTCACACCTATGTAAAGTTTAATACCTAAATTAGGCAAAGTAAGGGATTAACTACAATAACTAATTAAAAAATCATAGCAATTATAAGAGTAAGTATAATAAAAACTAGACCAGGGTACAAGCATGGTGGTGTGTACCTGTAACTCCAGCTACTAGGAGGTGGGTATTTTCTATAAAACTTCTCTATACACTCACGATAGTTTCCCAAAGAGCTTCTTAGTCCTCCTTCCAGCACAACCTTCTCTGGCGTGCCCCTCCCCCACCCCCAGCAACTCAGCTTTCAAACAGGTACATGTTTGAATCAGGTTGTAATTCAATGTAAATTCATCCCTCACAGACTTTCTGAAGACCATGCACACGAAGACAGATCAACATTTTGTGTGTTACTGAGCAGCCAGTGAGTTCTTCAGGTTTTCACACCCCAGTCCACAGGAAATGACTCTAGTGGATACATTGTCTAATTCTCTAAACTATTTCAAACACCTTTTCTCTTAGAGCTTGAGGAAATATTACCATATATAATTCAAAAAACTTTCTCCCAAAAAGGATAAGAGTAGTTTAATTTAAAAATAGATTGTAGGGCTGGGCACAGTGGCACACACCTATAATCCTAGTACTCCGGAAGGCCAAGGTGGGTGGATTGCCTGAGCTTACAAGCTCAAGACCAGCCTGAGCAAGTGGGAGACCTCGTCTCTAAAAATAGCTGGGCATTGTGGTCGGCGCCTATAGTCTCAGCTACTTGGGAGGCTGAGGTGAGGCAAGAGAATCACTTGAGCCCTGGCATTTGAGGTTGCTGTGAGCTATGATGCCATCAGCACTCTACTGAGGGTGACAAGGTCAGACTCTGTAAAAAATAAATAAATAGATAAATAAATAAATAAAATTAGATTGCATATGTTGTTTTAAATCTCAACAATTAATTTAGTTGTCTCATTCATAGTCATTTCTACACAGATGTACAAAGTAGGACAATTAAGCTTGTGAACTCATCCTAGAAAGAATTCGTGACCTTAATAATCCTACCTCGTCTATTGAAAGGGTTAGTTATTGCAAAATGTATGTTTATATAGAACATTCCATTGTTCTATATAAAATTTAGGGGGCATGAATTTACTCAGGTTAGTCATAAATTTAAATATACTCACTTTCAACTCAAAATCTTTCCCCAAATTAATTCAATTGGTAATGTTTTTGGATGAAACATTAAAAGTTTTGAATTTGTTTCCTATGCCATTTTCCACTCGAAGAAAGGGAGAATGTACTGAGTGAGCTGAGCTTTATAATAGAAAAAGAAATAATAAGGTATTTGTCTTATCAAGAATTTGTGTTTCTATAATGGCTATGAGGCAATAAGTACAACTTGGTATTAATGGTAGCATTTAGTCTACACAAAGTAATATACTTTAAATCTTACTCAATATTTACTATTTATCTGTGAAAGTAATTTGCTGAGTCATGGTAATAGTAGCACACTTTCAGTAGTATTTTAAACTTCAGCATCTGGTTGCTTTATAGAAGATGTATATAGACCTCATGAGAGACATAATCCAGAAGATGAAAATAAAAATTATTAAAATATTCATTTCAAGATTTGCAGTGTATAGTCAATGACAAATGACTTTGCTTTTATATTTTTGTCTTGATAATTGGCAGGATGCTACTAACGCCTGCCATCATTACTAACTCTGAGAAATTAAGGGACACCTAAATCTGGCAGCACATGACACCAAAGCTCTAGCGTACTCTCTAACAAATGATACAGCACCTGTGCCAAGGAAGGGTAAAAGAAGTTTTCGCTGAGTGTTATAGAAAATGTTTTCTCTGCTTTTCCCATCAGAGACGTCTTCCAATTGTGGAAAGATGATATGTATGGAGATTTTTCATGCAGCTTGAATTGGAACCATCTGTTCTTCCATAGGATGGAAGCAATACAGAAAACAGGATGACTTGGTCCTACTCTGTTGTGTGTCACCATGACAGGTGTATAACAGAAGGCTTGAGGATGAGTAATTTATAGAGGAAAAAGTGTTAAGTTCATTATTTTGGTGGCTAGAAAGACTAAGATTTGGTAGCTGCATCTGATGAGGGTCTCAAGCTGCTTCTAGTCATGGCCCAAAGGAGAAGGGGAGTGGGCACATGTAAAGAGATTGAATAGCAACAGAGGAAACAGGAGAGAGCAACTAAGGAAGACAGGCTTTTCTTTTTTTTTGAGACAGAATCTCTCTCTGTCACCCTTGGTAGTGTGCTGTGTAGCATCATTGCCACTCACAGCAACCTCAAACTCTTGGGCTCAAGAGATGCTCCTGCCTCCACCTCCCAAGTAGCCCTTTTAACCAACTGATCCACTGTCTCCTGTCACAGCACAGGATCAAGGTGAAAGGAGAACCTTGTGTGGGAACTCACCCATCCACAAGCTCTGCCTCAACGTCTGTGTGGGGGAGAGTGGAGATGGAGCGACACGGGCAGCCAAGCTGCTGGAGCAGCTCACAGGCCAGACCCCTGTGTTTTCCAGGGCTAGATACACCGTCAGATCCTTTGGCATAGGGAGACCTGAGAAAATTGCAATCTACTGCGCAGTCAGGGGGGCCGAGGCAGAAGAAATCCTGGAGAAAATTCTAAAGGTACAAAAGTATGAATTAAGAAAAAATAATTTCTCAGATACTAGAAATTTTGTGATCCAGGAGCACATCATTCTGGGTATCAAATTTGACCCAAGCATTGGTATCCGTGGCCTGGACCTCTATGTGGTGCTGGGTGGGCCAGGTTTCAACATGGCAGACAAGAAGGGCAGGACAGGCTGCACTGGGGCGGAACACACTGAGCAAAGAGGAAGCCATGCCAGCAGAAGTGTGACAGGATCATCCTCCCTGGCAAATAAATTCTTGTTTTCTACCCAAAAGGCCAATAAAAATGCTTTCAGTGAAAACAAAACAAAACAAAACAAAACAAATGGATCCATTCCTGCAGGAGTAAGTACTCATTGACTCCCATAAGAGGGCACTAATCTCTTTGTTAGGATCTACCTTGAAGACCCAAACACCTGCCAATAGGGCCCACATTCTAATACTGCCTCACTGGAGATCACATTTCAAGATGAGAGTTAAAGGGATGAACCACATTCCCACTATACCAACAGTCAAAGGATCTTTTTTCATTTGATACTGGAATACTTATGAACAATTCTGTAATTAAAATGTGTCAGTTTTTATAAATTCCCTATACTACTATTTATTTATTTATTAACACCAGATTTTGAAAACTTGCTAACTTTTCTTTTCTTCTTCTTTTTTTTTTTTTTTTTTTTGTAGAGACAGAGTCTCACTTTTTCACCCTCGGTAAAGTGCAGCAGAGTCGTTCCAGCAACCTCCAACTCCTGGGCTTAGGCGATTCTTCTGCCTCAGCCTCCCAAGTAGCTGGGCTATTAGGACACAACGCCCGGCTATTTTTTGTTGCAGTTTGGCCGGGGCTGGGTTTGAACCCGCCACCCTGGGTATATGGGGCCGGCGCCCTACTCACTGAGCCACAGGCGCCTCCCAGCTAACTTTTCTAATAAGGAAAATTACTTCAGGATCAACCTTGTTTGAACATATTTTATTTTGAATACTAATGGTTCTTATTACAAATACTTTAGTCAGGATTCAAGAAACAGACTACTTATTTCAAGTAAGAACTTAGGCAATCGTGCATTTCCAAAGCTTATAACTATTAATCTGTGTGATTTTTGTCTTATTTATAGGATTAATCTGTAATACTGTTGGGATTGTGTTTATTTTCTTTATAGTCATCCAAGATTATTATTTCATTCTACATGGATTGCAGCGTGCTATGCTGAAGTGGTTGCTCCGCTCTGCTCAGAACGCTGTATTATCGTGAGTGATGCAAACTGTTACCCGGCATCTGTCAAATCACTCCTGAAACTGCCATCGGCAAACAGAGATTTCTCTCTAAAGCTCACACCCTAAGAGGCTGCTTGATTCCAGAGACAGATCAATTGACAAGTACAAAAACCTCCTCTCTCTCCAATTAGAGAGAACTCTGTAGAAACCCTCCAGATTCATAGCTCTCTGCGGGGTGACCCGGGGTCTTTGCTGAGATCTCACTGCAGTTCAGTTTCATTCTTTTTTGACTCCTGCTTCCTCAAGTGTTATCTGTAACAAAATCTATCACACTGAACTACATAAAAGAGACTGCTATCAAAACAACCTAGCCTGCCACATTTACTTCATGGCGAAAAGAGGTAACTCTATTTTTAAACTATAGTTCATTAAAATGTAATAAAACATTCAAATCCCGACACAATGGCATAACAGGGACACGATTTGCCTTCCCAGTCATGAAGGAATCTTTGCTGTATCCTCACTGTGAGAAGCTTGCAGGTTTCTGGATAGAAAGCTCAAAGAAGTTTCTCAGGCTGAGCCCTCCAGATGTTTCTCTCTCTCCCACGTTACTCCACACTTGGGCTCCGCCTATTCATCAAAATCGTCACCTAAGTGCTTGTGACTCCAAGAGCTTCTACCCCAAGTAACCTGACCTGGGTTGCTGCATATCTCCAGATGGCCATATTCCCCAGACTTGAGGGTGGTGGTGCCCAGGAGCTGCAGTTCTCCACTGGGTTTAAGGAAAGTCATTGGTTTCCTGTCCAGCTTTTTCTTCCTGTAAGGAAAGGAATAATGACTCCCATCACTTTATACATTAGAAGTGAAACCTGAGTCCCCACCATACTGTTTTGAATATTGCAAGAGAAATTTTAATTACTGATCATTTTCTTGTATTAATGTATTAGAAGCACATGTTACTTACAAAAGATGTCTTGAAATGATTGCCTTTATGTAAATTATATTTTATCTGTGAAAAAAACAGGCAACATTTAAACTTCAGAATGTTATGTATAATCTTTGCTGATAAAGCCTGTGATACTTTGGTTCTGCATATTGGGTTAAAATTGAAAAACCGACTAAGAAGAGGGACGACTGCAGAATGAGCTGAATGTGCTTAGTTTCCCTCTACTTCTCTTCTAGTATTAAGTGGGGGGGGGGAGATGAAAAGGAATAACTTTAAAAAATGTCACTAAACATACACAAGACTGCCTGACTGCAGACAGTGTGACACACAGAGCCAAAGTGCCAATGTGATCACCACCAGCTGTGTGACTTGGGACAACTTATGATTTGTTACTGGGTTTATTGCACTGACGATCATCACAACACCTACATCTTTGACTGTGCTGTCGGTTTCCATTGTATGTCAGCAGGCATCTCACTGATGTCACACAGCATTTCCTCATCACTTCACCTGTGACACCTAACACAGTCTGTCGTGGCATAATCCACTGACCCTGGGCAGTCATAAATACACATATATTTTCTGGAGTATGATTTGCTTAGATGTTGGGCTGGTTGAGCTTAGCGATTTTAGATTATTGTCCATAATTTTTAGGACTATATTACATATGCTTGAATATTTTAAATACTTTAATTAATTTAAAACATATTCTTGATTTTACCAGAGTTAATATGTGGTAGCATAGACATATCTAGACTTTGAATTTGGAAGGTTTTCTGTCAAGCAGAAGGAGGAGACAGGACAATGCCTGGAGTTTCTGAGGAAGTTCACGTTTTCTACTTTAATGAAATTGATGAGGCAAGAAATATCATTTCAGGGCCTTCCACTCTGAGAGCTATAAAGTCCCCCCCCCCCAGATTTCCAAATTGCTTCCTTGGGAAGCATTTTAAAAATCTCAGTGCCTATAAAATTATTCTTTTTTTCAAATAAATTATTTTACTTTTACAATCTAGAGCACAACTTAAAACAATTGGACAAATTAGTAAGCATATTCAGTTTATTTTATGTCACTTTGTGTAGGTGACAAGGTTGTCATCAAAATGATCTACAGATTCAATGCAATCCCTATTAAAATACCAGCATCACTTTGTCACTTTTCATAGATTTAGAAAAAATAATTCTATGTTTCATATGGAACCAGAAAAGAGTCCAAACAGCGAAAGCAACTTCAGGCAAAAAAGGAAAACAAGGGAGGTATCATTTTGCCAAACCCCAAGTTATACTACTAAATATAAGGCAATAGCAACTAAATAGAAACTTATTGGCACAAACACAAAGACAGAACAATGGATCAGAAAGGAAACTCCTATATAAAACCATCCTCGTAGGGTCATCTGATCTTTGACAAAGCAGACAATAACATAGAGAGAAGGAAAAGAATCCTTATTCAATAAATGGTGCTGGGATAACTGGACAGCCACCTGGAGAAGATGGAAACACCCTCTGTGCCACTCACTGCTCACAAAAGTAACTCACAATGGACAACCGACTTAAACCGGAGGCATCAAACTATAAGAATTCTAAAAGAAAATGTTGGGAAAACTCTTATAGACATCAGACTAGGCAAAGAATTTATGAAAAAGCCCCCAAAGGCGATCACAGCAACAACAAAAATAAATAAATGGAACCTGATTAAATTAAAAAGCTTCTGCACAGCCAAGGAAACAATGAATAAACAGACAACCTACATAAAGGAAAAAAATATTTGCATGCTGTACATCCAATAAAGAGCTGATAGCCAGAGTCTATGAAGAACTCATACAAAACAACAAGCAAAAAGTCAACCAAACCCATAGAATGTGAGCAAAACCATGAACATAACTTTTTTTAAAAGAAGATAGTCTAATGGCCAATAAGTATATTAAAAAAATGCTCAGCATCACTAATTATCAGGGAAATGCAAATCAAAACTGCAGTGAAGTTATCACCTAACTCCAGTGAGAATAGCTTATAACAACAAAAACAACAACAACAAAAATCCCGAAACAACAGATTCTGGCATGCTGAGATGAGAAAGGATCCCTTATACTCTGTTGGTAGGATGGCAAACTAGTACAACCTCATACGGAAAATAGTTGGAGATACCTCAAAAACTAAAAGTAAACCTATAATTGGGTCCAGAAATTTCACTGGTTAGTTACCTACAGGGGGAAAACAAACAAACAAACAAAGATTTTATTAAAAAGACACTTGCCCTTGAAAGTTAATTGTAGCACAATTCATAACCGCAAAGGTGTTCAATAAACTCAACTGCCCATCAATATAGGAGTAGATTAGTAACATGTGCTATATGTATATAATGGAGTATTTCAAAGCTATTAAAAATGGTGAAATGGGCAGTGCCTGTGGCTCAAGGAGTAGGTTGCCAGCCCTGTATGCCAGAGATGGTGGGTTCAAACCCAGCCCTGGCCAAAAAAGAAAAAAAAAAATAGTGAACGGATACCTTTTGTAACAATGGGGATAAAATTGGAGACCATTCTAAATGAAGCATTGCACGAATGGAAAAATAAACACCACACATATTAACTATTATTTTGGAACTAATCAGTCAACACCCTTTTGCACATTTAGCAGCAAAACCAAATAGAAAGAAAGTGGGGAAGGCCAGGAGGGGAAAGGCAAACTCCTACCTAATAAGTACAAGGCACACACGTTATCTGGATGATGTGCACACTTCTAACTTTGACTCAAACTGCAAGAAAGGAATTGGTATAACCGAAACATTTGTACCTCAAAAATATTAGTAAATAAAGAAAGCTATTATATAAATGTTGAATGCCAAAATAAATATCTGCATTCTCCCTCAAATTTGAATTTTTTCTGGAAATTCAGAGCAATAAAAATCTTAAAAGATTTTTTTTTTT
>NW_003852559.1:3555698-3557452 GCF_000181295.1 Otolemur garnettii | reverse complement strand
ATTTTGCAGCTCCATCCATGTAAACCTGAAGGAAGTGAAGTCTCTATCTTTCTTTAGGGCTGCATAATATTCCATGGTGTACATATACCACAATTTATCATATTATACATTTTATTAATCCACTTAAGTATTGATAGTCACTTGGGTTGATTCCATATCTTTGGGATTATGAATTGTGCTGCTATAAACATCCACATACAAATGTCTGTTTGATAAAATGTCTTTTTTTTCCATTTGATTAATACCTAGTAGTTGGATTGCTAGATCAAATGGTAGGTCTACTTTTAGTTCTTTCAAGTATCTCAGAATACTGCTTTCTATAGAGACTGTACTAGCCTGCGTCCCACCAACAGAGTCTAAATGTTCCTTTCTCTCTGTATCCACACCAACACATATTGTATTGGGACTTCTTGATTTAAACCCTTCTCACTTGAGTGAGATGCTATCTCATAGTAGTCTTGATTTGCATTTCTCGGATGATTAGAACATTTTTGCAGTGTTTGTTAGCCATTGGATTATCTTCATTCGAAAATGTCTGTTCATGTCTTTTCCCCACTTTTTAATAGAGTTTTTTAATTTTATTTTCTTATTGGTTTGCTTGAGTTCTTTGTAGATTCTGTTTATCAGCCTTTTATTGGACATATAACATGCAAATATTTTCACCCGCTCTGTAGGTTATCCATTTACTCTATTGATTGTGTCCTTGAATGTGCAGGAATTTTTAATTTGATCAGGTCCCATGTATTTATTTTTGTTGTTGTTATGATTGCCCTTGGGGTTTTCTTCATAAATTCTTTGTTTAAGCTAATATCTATAAAGAGGTTTTCCAACATTTTCATCTAGAATTCTTATCGTTTCCTGCCTTATGTAAAGAAACTTTTTTTTCTGAGATTGGAAATAAACTATTTCTGGTTTCACGTTTATATTTTGGCTATGTCTAAGTGGATATTCAATAAAAATTGGAAACAGAAGCTGACAAACTCTATCATCCATGGAATAATTATAGGCCATCATCATTATTTTGTATCCTAGCAGGATCTCAACTAGCAAAGTTCTAACTTATCCTCACCTCTCACTACCAATTCTTCTCTATCTATACCCATTTCAATGCAAGAAGAGGGGGGCTTCCTCAGAAATGAAAATTACTATAAATGCAACATTGGAATTATGATATTAATTTGGATAGGACAATAGGAAGGGTTCAACTTGTTAACTGTAAAGACTAGAGTTTGTAGTTTTCCTGCCCTTCATTTGTTCAGATGTGTATGTAAAATCTGTAGAGTCACAAGATGGCATCCTCTTAGTGAGGGAGACCAGTATACAAGAAAAGATTGGGAAAGGTTTTGTGGTTGTTGTTTCAGATTAATATAAGGATATGAATGAATAGGCCACATTGTTTGAATTTCTTAGGTAAAGTCCAAGTTGTAGTTGAGCTCTTCATCCCAGAAGTGTCCCCTCTATCCCTACATTACGCCTGTTAGGTGACAGCTTACCAAACCCCCTCCCTTCAAAACTTTTAACCTCTCTCTACCTCAGAATTCTTATTAGCATAATTGAAATAACAGGGAAAACAGTGATCATTTTTGATCACTGTCAGACTTTGGCCTAACCACTTAATTGTAGTGTCTCATTTAATCCTCAGAAAATAAGTACTAATAATGGTTCCATTTTACAATTTAGAAAACTCAGTCTAGCAAAATTTTGTTAATGTGTTGATGATATAAACAATGAAAATTGGCCCACTGAATTTAACT
>NW_003852559.1:3543761-3554646 GCF_000181295.1 Otolemur garnettii | reverse complement strand
AGCCATACTAAGTTTATTATCTATGAAACTTAAATGTAAAGATGTTTGCTCTCTAATTTTTATTATTAAATATGTACATTTCTTTACCATCTTGGTTTTCATGTCAGGATAATTATTGAAGTCCCATATTTGTAATAATTTATTAAATAACAACTCTTTCAGAGCAATTTGAAAAATAAATTATATGAACATGTAAAAATAATGAACAGTGAAATGCTATTAGAATACATGTTTTATAAATAGACATTCATAGGTTTTTAAGAAGTTAAAGTTCTGACATTTGCAGTCATTTTCTATTGTGTTCGCTCATAACAACCTCTCTTTTCTAAAGCACAAAAATTCGAGAAAGTTTGCTGCATGGACGTGGTTAAAATTCTCCACCCATACCACTCTTCTATTACATTGTTTTTTCATCCATGCTACAACTCTATCAGTCTCTGATTTATCTTGATGTCTGTCAAAATTATTGATGAAGCTGTTGCTTGGAAATATTTTAAAGCTTGCATCCCTGGGTTTGGGGACAGTTTAGAGTTTTTGAATGTGACTGTACTATACCTCTGGAGGGTCAAGAAGGCTAATATTCATATAAAGGACTTATAAAGCAAAGTATTAGTCAAAAGTAATTTTTAGCAGAAAATATCATTTTAAGTTGGTATGGGTTTGAGTACTGCATGATGGATCACAGTTTTACAATGTATATGTGCTTATTGCAGAGCCATTTAATGAGAACAATAAGATTGTTTCACGGATGAAGGTTACTTCTACTGTCTAGGTATTCCATGTTTACTACAAAATAAGATTTAAATTTGTAAAAACCTCAGTTACTAGTAGCATCACACCAGTTATCTTTTTACATTGTCTTCCTCTCTTTGCCTAGAACTCGTGTACACAAATAAAGCACTGATTTTCTCATCATCATCTATCCTTATCAGCATGTAGTAACAAAATTAATGGGCCATGAGGCAAGATAGAGCAAGATTCAAATCTTCATTCCACCATACAACCAATAAGTCTTCATTTGCTTGTCTTTAATTGGGGCTAAAACTCTATATGTTTTGATAGCTGAGAATTTCAATGCAAAATAATTCACCAAGTAGATCATGGAGACTTCATAGATATTCTTCTTCACTTTCAATTTGAGCTCAAGATATCAGAAATCTGAAGAAAAATACAAGTGACACTTTGTCTAAGTTTTTTAGAAGAAATAATAAAATACTGCCAGGAAATGTAGTTTGGAAAAATAATATTTAAAACAATGTTGTTTCATATATTGACATTAAACATGACCACCTGACCCTTCCCCCCTAAAATAAGAATGAGGAGCACAAACTAATCACAGAAAAAAAAAGAAGAAACTAGCTGTAACAGAGACAAGATGTTAAAAAATAGATTCCTGGTATTTAAAATAAAAAAAAATTAAAACAAGTAAATTAAAGATAATCCACGAAATCTTTATGTCAATTGAAAGGAATTATTAATTTAAAAATTGAAGGATTATCTTCACAATGCTCAATCGGTATTCTCGAAATCTGAAATCTACCTTTTACCCTTACTGCCTTTTCTTTTTCCTCATTTAGTTTATTTCTAGCACCGGGAACATAAGCTGCAGGGACTGCAGGGCAGGGACTTTTGTCTCTTTGTTTACTACTGTATCTTAAGTGCATGCATCAGTGATTGATAAGTAAGAGTCCAGAAAACATTTTTTAATATATTCAAGAAAGAAGTGAAGTTTTTACCACACAAACACACACACACAAACACAAGATAAATGTAAGAGGTGATGGGTACACAAATACCCTGAGTTGACTATTACATATTATATTCATATACCAAAATGCCACACTCTACCCCATAAATATGTGCAATTATTTTGTGTCAATTAAGAATAAATGTTAAAAAAGAAATAAGTAAAGGGAAGAATAAGTGAAGAAAATAATAAGCAAATAGGGCAGCACCTGTAGCTAAAAGGAGTAGGGCGCCAACCCCATATGCTGGAGGTGGCAGGTTCAAACACATCCCCAGCCAAAAAGGGAAAAAAAAAAAAGAATAAAAGAAAATAATAAACAAATAAATGAATTAACTAATTACTTTCCAATAATAACCTGTACCTTTCAATGTCAAGTGTACAGAAATAGATATTATTAATAAATCTCTTTAACAGATGAGGAAACTGAACCCTAAACACCTAATCATCTTTACAAAGAGCATATGATTATAAAGTGATGAAGATAGAATAGAAATTCAAGCCGTAAGTCTCAAGTGATACCACTTTATTCTGTTGGTTTTCCATTTACTGGGTCAATTCTAGAGCCATCAATTATAATTTATTGACATTTTAGTTTCTTTTATTTTTTGCCTTAATATCTAATAATTTTCCTCCTTGTTTCCTTGGATTATATTTAACACACTCTTTTTAACTCCAGCTTGAATCTTTATTTTATTTATTTTTATTCTCTTGTGAGAAACCAGAAACCCTTGAACACAAGTTCTATTGAAGTAGTTTGAATCTTATCTTGGTATGATGTGTTTTGAAATTTTTACTATGTCAGTAATCAAACTTTCAGTTCTCTCCTTTTTTTTTTTTTGAGACAGTCTCATTATGTCTCTCTGAGTAGAGTGCTGTGGCGTCACAGCTCATAGCAACCTCAAACTCTTGGGCTTACATGATTCTCTTGCCTCAGCCTGCCAAGTTACTGGGATGACAGGTGCCCACCACAACCTCTAACTATTTTGTTGTTGTTATTGTCATTGCTCTTTAGCAGGCCTGGACTGGGTTCAAACCCATCAGCCCCCATACATGTGGCTGGCTCCCTAACCTCTGGGCATGGGAGCTGAGCCATCAGTTCTCCTTTTTTATAACTCGCTTTTGAGATAAACATTGGAATTGCAGAGAGGTCATATTTTTAAAAACTTTAGCTCTTACTTTTGTAACTATATTTATCTATGGATTACACTTTTGCTATCTTGAGGTTTATTTCTGAGCCTATGAAAATATTTCAAGGACATTTGAAATACACAGGCATGCTCTTTTCTTTTGTATTCAATGCATTCTTCTATAGTGTCAAGATAACTATAATCATCTTTTATCCTTTTGTATAGTGTGTATTTTGGAGTATTTTGCTTTCTGTTTTCTTTTTAAGGTGTTTGGCATATGCACTTATACTTTATTCTTTATTATTTTCATGTGTATCATTAAGTTTTAATATTATTAAAGGAAGATTAGCCTACTTTTAATTCTTTCCTCAACTCCAATCATTTTCCAATTTTGTAGATGTTGTACATGTGTTTCCTGTCACATCAAAAAGCCTCCTTTTGAGGGACAAGCCAGAGATGTCAGTGTAAGTAAAAAACACAAAGGATAGAGCAGATCAGTGGTGTTCAAAGAAAAACCATTGCAATGTACACTAAAGGGAGCCTTTATCTGAGAAAACAATAATTCAGGTTTATGAACGGCAACAATTCAGAAATTCATGATGTGAACAATTAAAAATAAATAAGTTAAATTTAATAAGGCTTAGTAATTCTGGTTTATGTTTCAGTGCTTCTGTTAACAATACATCATGCAGTTCCCCCTTTCCACTGGGGATAAATTCTCAGATCCTGGTACCAAACCCTGTTCTCTGTATCCCCCATGTGGTAACTGAGAAGGCGCCGGGGCCTGCAGCTTACTGCGGGTATCCCAGAAATGGGATGATGATTTATGACTCAGACGAGTGGTGGTGTAATATTTTATCAGGTCACCTGGAATGCAGTTTAGAACTCATGAACTGTTTATTTTTGAAACTTTCCATTTTATATTGTTGAAGGGCAGTTGACCAAAAGTAACTGAAACCTCAAAGAACAAAACTGCTGATGGGGGTTGTGGGGGTGTCTTGTGAATCAGTTCTAAATCCACAGAAGGGCATTGTTGTGGCAGGAGATTCTTAAGGGACACATTTGCTTATTCCTTTCTATCCAGGAATAAAGCTAAGGCAGGAAATTAGGCTGTGAGCTTATCTCTTATTAGTCCGCTGATAATGTGCCCTTCTGCGCTCCGACTTTATGCAGGTGTCTGTAATTCACTTTCCATTTGTGAGGAAGGAGGCTCTGCATGAACCACAATTTTCTTACTTTCGTTTCATTTTGTGTTATTTCCTGTTACCAACATGGATGAACACATGTGGTGTCCGAGGCCAATCCCAACCCACCAGAATGAACCGATGACCCCAGGTTTAGTGCTGGCTTCGGCAGCTATTTAACTCTTTGAATTTATATAGTTAGTAATTTCTAGTCTCTGATGATTTGCCTCCTGTTTCACACCACCCATTTGTGGCTTTTGTTCTTCTGAACCAGCAGTGTATCTCCAACATCCTATTGTGAAAGTGTACCAAGATCACTATTGTTTGCATAAAGACAGATCGTTATTTGTTTACTTTTTGACAGATAGTTATTTCAAAGGCTTCTAAGAAGAAACTCAATTTAGAAAGGCAGATCCTGAGAAGAAAATGCCTGCTCCCTATTTCTGGCAGTTATTATTTATTTATTTATTTATTTGAGACAGAGTTTCACTACGTCACCCTCGGTAGAGTGTTGTGCCGTCACAGCTCCCAACAACCTCCAACTCTTGGACTTTAGTGATTCTCTTGCCTCAGCCTCCCAAGTAGCTGGGACTACAGGCACCCGCCACTGTGCCAGGCTATTTTTTGTTGCAGTTGTCTTTGTTGTTTGGCAGGCCCGGGCCAGGCTCGAACCTGCCACCTTTCATGTATGTGGCCAGTGCCCTAACCACTGAGCTGAGCACCGAGCCAAGCCTGATAACACGTCTTGAAAAGTGTCTTTTCTGTAGAGGTCTGTAAATTCAGATTCAATTTGACTTAGCTATATTCCTACTGCAGGTAGGAAATAGGTGGCACTGTTTGCTATATGATTTTCCTCTTCTCAAATCTCTATTATTTTTATTTGGCAAATATTTTTCAAAATTCAGAAAGAGCAATTTCTAAAAATATTGTGGTCTATTGCCTTTTATTTTTCATCTAAGGTTAAATTATTTGGATTATTAAATTGAAATAAATAATCCATTATTATATTTTTCCAAATGGCATTCAGTTATTCCAACATAGTTAATTACAAAGTCCAGGGTGTTCTTTAAAATTTTATATACATTTAAATCAATATCTAAGTTATAACAGCTCTGTTGCAGACATATGTATGTCTAGTATATGGGAATGCACACTCTTTTTTTTTTTAATTGAAAAGTAAATTTATTTCAGGTTAATGTGAGGGTACAAATAGCCAGGTCAATATATTTGATTTTGTTAGGTGAAGTCCCTCTTGTGGTTATGTCCCCCACACAAAAAATGTGCCAAACACCCCCACCCCATGCACATTCAAACTCCCCATCCTTCCTTCCCTCCCCCTTCCTTCTTACCCTCTCTCCAAATGGAATTGAAATGAGGTTTTCTCCTTTGTAGGCATGTGTTAGACTGTCTACTGGCTTCATATTAGTATTGAGTACATTGGATAATTGCTTGTCCATTCTTGTGATATTTTACTAAGAAGGTGTTTCAACTCCGTCTAGGATATTACAAAAGATGTGAAGTGTCCGTCTTTTGATGGCTGAACAGTATTCCATTGTGTGCATGTACCACAATTTGTTAATCCATTCCTGAGTTGATGAGCATTTAGGTTTTTTCCACGTCTTGGCAATTGTAAATTGAGATGCGGTAAACAATGTAGTGCAAATATCCTTATGATAAAATGATTTTTTTTTTCTTCTGGGTAGATGCCTAGTAGTGGGATTGCGGGGAGGGCTAATTTGAGTTCCTCGGGGATTATCCATACTTCTTTCCAAAGAGGCTATATGAGTTTGCAGTCCTGCCAGCCATGTAAAAGTGTTCTCTCTCCACACCTGTGCCAGCTTTGGGACTTTGTGATGTGGCCGAATCTCACTGGGGTGAGGTGATATCTCAGGGTGGTTTTGATTTGCATTTTTTGGATGATTTCTCTCATGTTTGTTAACCATTTGTCTGTCTTCCTTAGAGAAGACTGCATTTAGGTTTCTTGCCCAGTGATAGATTGTTAGCTCTTTTTTTGGTGATTCATTTGAGTTCTCTGTAGATCCTAGTTGTCAAGCCTTTGTCTGATTCCTAATATGGAAATATCTTTTCCCATTCCGAAGGTTGTCTATTTCCTTTGGTTGTTGTCTCCTTAGCTGTACAGAAGCTTTTCAGTTTAATTAATTCCCATTCATTTATTTTTGTTCTTATTCTTGCAATTACCATGGAATTCTGCAGTCCACCACTGCCTCGCTATACTCCCAGAGCGACAACTCCAGGTAAGTTTCCCACACCAGCTATGATTGGGTTCTCTCGTTTTCCTCTGCTGTGCTGGGAAAGGCCAGCAGAGAGATCCTTCTGGTCCACCATCTTGCTCCATCCTCTTTTCACTCTTTTAAGTATAAATCTTTATCAGTCATTTCCCTCTTAGGGAAAATTTCCTCTCTCTCATTGTTCTTTCTCTTCTGAGATATTCTGATTGTTTTAATTTAAAAATATTAAGAGGATACAAGTGTTTTTGCTACTTAGAGATCTTGTACAATGCTAAAGTCAGTGCTTTTGGTGTGTGCATTACCAGACTAGTGCTCATTGTACCCAATAGACAAGTTTTTAGCCCTCATCACCCCTCCCATCCTCCTCCCTTCTTAATTTTCAACAGCCTTTAATACCTCTTTTTTTTTTTTTTTTTGGCCTGTATGTACTCATCATTCAGCTTCCACTTATGAGTGAGAAAATATGTATCTGCTTTTCCATTTCTGAGATATTTCACTTAGGGTAATAGTCTCCAGTCCCACACCAGTTGCTGCAAAAGACATTACTTCATTCCTTTTACAGGTGAGTAACACTCCATGGTATATGCATATATATACCACATTTTCTTTTTCCACTTCTTAACTGATGGTCACATAAGTTGGTTTCATATATTTGAAATTGTGCTGCACTAAAGCCTGGTTTTGAGTCCTTTTTGATAAAATGACTTCTTGTGCCTTGGGTAGTTATCCAGGAGTGGCATTGCTGGATAGAATGGTAGGTCTACTTATATTTCTTTGAAGCATTTTATATTGTTTTCCACAGAGGTTGTACTCATTTGCAGTCACACCAACAGTATATAAGCATTTCTTTCTCTTTGCATTCATGCAATATCTATCGTTTTATGACTTTTTAATAAAGGCTATTCTGTTATGTATAAGGTGGTATCTCATTGTGGTTTTAATTTGCATTTCCCTGATGATTAGTGATATCAAGCATTTTTTCATATATTTGTAGGCCATTTGTCTATTGTCTTTTGAAAAACTTTTGTTCATGTCTTTTGACCACTTTTTAATGGATTGTTTTTGTTTTCTTTTCATTAATTTGTTTGAGTTCTTTATAGATGCTGGATATTAGTCTTTTGTCAGATGTATTGCTTGCATACATTTTCACCCGTTCTGTAGGTTGTCTATTCATTCTGTTGATTATATCAATTGTAGGACAGAAACATTTTAGTTTAATTAATTACCATTTATTTATTTATTTATTTTTGAGACGGCGCCTCAAGCTGTCGCACTGAGTAGAGTGCCGTGGCATCACAGCTTACAGCAACCTCCAACTCCTGGACATAGCGATTCTCTTGCTTCAGCCTCCCAAGTAGCTGAAGTTCCTGCCACAACACCCGACTATTTTTTGGTTGTAGTTGTCATTGTTGTTTGGCAGGCCTGGACTGGATTCGAACCCACCAGCTCTGGTGTATGTGGCTGGCACCTTAGCTGCTTAAGCCACAGGCACCAAGCCCCATTTGTTTATTTTTGTTGTTGCTATATTTGCTTTTGTTGTCTTAGTCAAAGTCTTAGCCAAGGCCAATGTCTGGAACAGTTTTTGCTACATTTTCTTCTAGAACTTTTATGGTTTCAAGCTTTACACTTAAGTCTTTTATTCATCATCAATTAATTTTTTGTGTATAGCAAAAGATGGAGATCCCGTTTTATTCTTTTTCATTTGGCAATCCAATTTTTTAAGCACCATTGATTAAATAGAACTTACTTTCTGTAGGATGTTGTCTGCTTAGTTGAAGATCAGTTGGTTGTAGATAGATTGTTTTTTTTCTGGGTTCTCTATTCTGTTGCACTGATCTATCCCTCTACTTTTATATCAGAAACATAATATGTTGGATACTATGTGTCTGATAAAGTGATTTCTTCAGATTTGTAGTTTTTGCTTAAGATTTCTTTGGCTATTGGTATCTTTCTTGCTTCCAAATGAAGCTTAGAATTACTTCTTCTAGATTTGTGAAATATGACACTGTTATTTTGATGGGGACTATGTTCAATTTATAAATCACTTTGGGCACTAAGGACATTTTAAATAGGTTGATTCTTCCAATGCATGTCCATGGTTTTTTTTTCCTTTTTTTTCTGTGTCAACTGTGATTTCTTCTATCAATGTTTTATAGTTCTTTGTGGTTAGGCATATTTCTAGGTATTTTATTTTCTGTATAGCTATTATGAATGTTGTTGAGTCCTTGAGTCTTAAAATACATAGACAGGCTACTGATTTATGTACATTGATTTTGTTAACCTGAGATTTTATAGGATTTACTTGTCATTTCCAGGAGTTTTCTGGTGGATCCTTTAGTGTTTTCTTAATATTATCAATACATAGAAATAGCTTGACTTCCACTTTCCCAATTTGAATGCCCTTCAGTTCTCTGTCTTGCTTGATAGCTTTGGGTAGAACTTCAACTACTATGTTGAATAGAAATGGTGACTATGGGCACTCTTGTCTTGCTCCAGGAAGAATGCTTTCACCTTGTCCCTTTTCATTATGATGTTGGCTGTGAGTTCGTCATGTATGGTTTTTATAACGTTGAGGTATTTTCCTTCTATGCCTGGTTTATTGAGGGTTTTTATCATGAAATGATTTTTGTCCATCCATAGATGATGATCATATGCTCTTTGTTTTTGCTTCTGTTTTACATGATCCCACACACATATTTATTTAAGTATACTCAACCATCCTTGCATCCCTGGTATGAAACTCACTTGATCATGCTGAATTATCTTTTCTGATTTTTTTTGTATTTGATTTTCTAGCATATGATTGAGAATTTTTGCATCTATATTCATAAAGAATATTGATCTGTAGTTTCCTTTTTTTGCTATTGTTGTATCCTATCATGGATTTACTATTTAGGTTATACTCTATTCATAGAGCAAGTTAAGGAAGAGTCCCTCCTTCTTGATCCTATGAATTATTTCTGTAGGTTAGGTACCAGTTCTGCTTTATATGTCTATAGAATTTGACACTGAAACTTTCTGGTCTAGATTTGCTGTTGTTGTTATTTTCATTACTGCTTCATTTTCACTGCTCATTATTGTCTATTCAGTATTCCTGTTTCTTCATGATTCAAACTTGGAAAGATGTATGTTTCTAGTAATTTATCCATATCCTCTAGATTTTGTAGTTTTTGCAAGTAGAGGTTTCTGCAGTATGCAGAGATGATATTTTGTATTTCTGCAGGATCAGTTGTACTACCTTCTTTTTTTTTCATTCCTCTTGATTCTTTATTTTTTTTAATTTTTTTTATGGTTTACCTTACAAGGGTACAAGTGAATCTGTCTAAGAGTAGAATATAAACGTCTTTACACAATAATTAAGAAAATGACATAAAGGCTATTTTAACCAGTTTAATGAAAATATTTCAAATTGTATGTGAAAACACCACACTCTACCTCATGATTGCATTAATGTACACACCTATCATTTAATAAAAAAAATAAAGAATAAAGAATCAAGAGGAATGAAAAAAAAAGAAGGTAGTACAACTGATCCTGCAGAAATACAAAATATATTTCAATTGATGCAGAAAAAGCATTTGATAATATCCAGCATCCCTTCATGATCAGAACTCTTAAGAAAATTGGTATAGAAGGGACATTTCTTAAACTGATAGAGGCCATCTACAGCAAACCCACAGCCAATATTGTATTGAATGGAGTTAAGTTGAAATCATTTCCACTCAGATCAGGAACGAGGCAAGGTTGCCCATTGTCTCCATTGCTCTTTAACATTGTAATGGAAGTTTTAGCCATCACAATCAGGGAAGAAAAAGTGATTAAGGGTATCCATATCGGGCCAGAAGAGATTAAACTTTTACTCATCGCAGATGATATGATTGTATATCTGGAAGATACCAGGGATTCTACTACTAAACTCTTAGAAGTAATCAAGGAATACAACAGAGTCTTGGGTTACAAAATCAACACTCATAAATCAGTAACCTTTATGTACATTAACAACAGCCAAGCCGAAAAAACAGTCAAAGACTCTATTCCATTCACAGTAGTGCCAAAGAAGATGAAATACTTGGGAGTTTACCTAACAAAGGATGCAAAAGATCTTTATAAAGAAAACTATGAAACTCTAAGAAAAGAAATAGCTGAAAAAGTTAACAAATGGAAAAACATACTATGCTCATGGCTGGGAGGAATCAACATTGTTATAATGTCCATACTATCCAAAACAATATATAATTTTAATGTAATCCCCATTTAAGCTCCACTGTGATACTTTAAAGATCTAGAAAAAGTAATACTTCATTTTTATATGGAATCATAAAAAACTTCGAATAGCAAAGACATTACTCAGGAACAAAAACAAAGTAGGAGGAATTATGTTACCAGAACTCAGACTATGCTATAAATCAATAATGATCAAAACAGCATGGTACTGGCACAAAAATAGAGAGGTAGATGTATGGAACAAAATAGAGAGCCAAGAGATGAATCCAGCCACCTACCATTATCTGATCTTTGACAAGCCAATTAAAAATACTGAGTGGGTGGCTCAGCACCTGTGGCTCAAGCGGCTAAGGC
>NW_003852559.1:3539647-3542592 GCF_000181295.1 Otolemur garnettii | reverse complement strand
TTCTCAGCAAAGTATCTCAAGAATGGAAGAAAAAGTATCCAATGAACACAGCTCTATTTTGAAACTAATTCATAGCTTTATAGGAATGTCATAACCTAATTATAGCCTTAGAAATGGGAAGGGGGTGGGAGAAGGGAGGTGAGTGGGGTGGATGGGGGAGGGAAGGTGATTGGTGGGGTCACCTCTATGGTTTATCTTACCAGTGTACAAGTGAATCTTCCTAAAAGCAGAGCATGAATGTCTTAACTCAGTAACTAAGAGAATGACATGAAGGTTATGTTAACCAGTTTAAAAAAAAATGGAACACCTTAGTGGAAAAAAAAAAGAAAGAAATATAAAATATCATCTCTGCATTGGATGTACATTGGATATACAGCCCTATAATGAAACTACCTTCTTTTTTATTTCTGATAAAGCTTATTTGACTCCTTTATCTTCTATTCCTAGGTAGGCTGGATAGTGGTGTATAAATTTTGTTTCATTGATTCTTTGTATTGTGTTTTTATTTCTAATACATTTAGTTCTACTCTGAGCTTTGTCGTTTCTTTTCTTTTGCTAGCTTTGGGTTTGGTTTATTCTTCTTTATCTAGTTCCCTGAAATGTGACATTAGGTTGATCATTCTGCCTTCATGATGAAGGCATTTAAGGTTATGGATTTTCCTCATAGGAATACTTTTGCTATATCCCTAAATTTTGAAAGCTGGCGTGCCTTTGTCATTTAGTTCAAGGAATTTATTGATTTCCATTTCAATTCATCATTGACCTGGGGTTCTTTAAGCATGTTATTCAATTTCCATGACATTGTGCAGAATTTTGTGTTTCTCTTAGAATTGGTTTATAGGTCTATTTTTTCTCTCTGGTCTGTCAAAATACATGGTATGATTTTAATTTTTATAAATTTTCTGAGACTTTTATGTGGCTTCCCATATGATAAGCTTTGAAGAATGTTCCATGTGTTGATGAAAAGAATGTAAATTCAGTAGTCATGGGGTAGAATATTCTATAAATGTTCTTTAGTTCCACCCACTCTAAACTCCCAGTAAAGTCCATCATTTCTTTATTCATTTTCTGCTTCAATGATCTGTTCAATTCTGGCAGTGGAGTGTCAAAGTCTCGGGCTCTTCAGATGCTACTATTTATTTCTCGGCTTAGATAATGCAAATTATTTTTTTATTAAAAAAATTTTATTTTGGAGTCAGCAAGTTTTCCATTTATCTGCTTTGATATGAATGATACTATTTAAACATGCTACTTAAAACCAAATAGCCACTGTACATGGCTGGCTAAACATTTATAGTTCAACAATTATATAACCTCCAAAATATAGCACATCATGAGCCACATGATAGGGATGTCAGCTAACCACGACAGCCAATTCAGAAGGGGGTCATTTTGTGGCATGTCTCAGCTGAGTTTTAAGTAAGAGTGCTGGGTGGAGATTTATTCTTCCCACGTTTTTATATATACTAACACCAGCTGCTATGAGGACAACACATATTTGCAATCAGGGCAGCTGACTTTTTAAGAAAGAAGAAAATTATAAAAATATTATGTAAACTATTTCCAATCTTTCATTTGCTTTTCTTGCAATTCTTCACATCTTTTGCCTTTTAAAACTGGATTCCAGTGATTCACTCTGCAGTTAATCTGTGATTTACACTCAGTAACAACCACCTTGTAGAAATTGATTTCATAAGTTAAAAACTGCTTTTCAATGATTTTTCAATGGATGTCCACTCCCAAGTTTTCCAGCTTGGTCTCCTCCTTGTGTGTGCATCCTGAAAAACTGTCAGAATAGCAGCAACAGTTAATGACCTCATAGGGAAAAACTCATTGCCACAGGAAACCAAGCACTGTTGAGTCAACCTCTTTCTTTTTGGTCACTTGTTTTATACTTATCAGATAGATCAAAAGGCCTGTTTGATTTCTTATACAAATGCGTATATCCACCTAGGCCTGAAATTAACATTATTGAAAATGTCTACATTCAGAGTCCATCAATGCTTTGAAACTCTGAGCTATTTTCTGGTATGGAAAACAGACTGAGCATCTCCATCTCCACCAGATGCAAGCTGCCTCCTGTGATAGTCAAGAAATGCAATGGCTCTCCCAAGTCCACAGTACACATGTGCTGTAAAGTGCCTGCTGCAATCTTCTGGTCTTCAGCTCCAGCTCTGGCTAAGCCAACACAGAACATCTCAGTAATTGCTGGTTCTTCTCATGCTCTCTGATTTTGAACAGTCTCCAGAAGCTTCTGGGCTGCTTGGTTTATACTCATGTACCTAGGAGGCTCATAAATCTTCCTTCCTTTCATTAGGAAGAGACTAATGAGAGTCTCTTAGTCCCAGAGACTGCTCCTTTACTTTGATGTCAAGTAAGAGATAATGCAAAATTTTGCCTTACAAACCTGGGAGCTCCTATATTTAAGGTGCATATATATTTAAGATTGTATGTCTTCTTTGGAAATTGATCCCTTTACTATTATATAATGACCATCTTTGTTCTTTTTTAACCATCATTGATAAAAAGTTTGTTTATATGATATGAGAATGTATCTTATATTAGGATATCTGAATCCCTAGAAATACCTTGAAGTTCTTCTCAATAATTCCTTTGAATACACCTTCTCTCTTTTGGCTCTCAATTACATGTAATATTTTTTTAACATCCCTTTACCTTGAGTCTGACTGAGTCCTTGTGGATTAGATGTGTTTCCTGGGGACAGAAGATACTTACTTTAGTTGTGTTTTTCTCATCCATTCACCTGGTCTATTTCTTTTAAGTGAAACATTCATACATTCATACTAAAGTTTAGTATTGATATGTGGGATGCTATTCTCTTTATCATATTGGATAATGTCATTGTTTTTTCTTCCTTCTTGTGCTATTGTTTTGTAAGAGCTGTGCACTGCACTTTAACTTCTGGGTATGTTTACATTGATTGG
>NW_003852559.1:3526173-3539091 GCF_000181295.1 Otolemur garnettii | reverse complement strand
TGTACTCTATGTGTGAAAATATCTGTTTGATGAAACCTTACCTCTTATAATGAAGATGTGCCATGTGGTTATGTGTGCAAAACATAGAGGAATGCTCCTTGGGAGTCATTCTGTATATTTGCTTTCCTTGAGAGCCCCTGGTCTAATTGCTGGCTGACGTTTCTCCCAAAGACCAGTCCTGCATTCAGAGCTTCCTCCTGGATAAGGTCTATGAAGGATTGTGATTTAATCCTTGTAACAGTTAGGGAACAGGGAGCCATCACTACTAAAACACCTTGTGCACATTACTAGGCATGCACAAATGGTGATCTTCTTTCTCTCTTCCCTATGACGCTTGGTTAACCATCTCTAGCAAGTTCTCATTGTCCATCACAGGGGAAACATGATGGTGCACTTATTATTTTTAATCTTACACTTTGAAATGAAATATCCTATTTGCATTTGTTAAATTTGTAAATGATTTTGATACGAAAAAGACTAGTAATTGTGAACAATTTTGTTTGTTGATTTTCTCTAGGGACATATTCTGAACTTGGTTGACAGTGGAAAGACTGTTTTATGGCAGTTTGTTATAATTGGAGTGCTTAATATTTCTTCAATTAGACAGCAATGGATTTATGGATTACATTATAATCCATAAATTGGTTAAACATTAGTCACTTATTCATGTCAAATAATTTACCATATGTCACATTGCATAAATTTTATTCCTCTATAAACCTAAAACTTGCTAAAGTGATGCTTACTTAACATCCCTCTTTAGAGTTCATTAAGCTAGCTAGCCATGCGGCACTTTCAAGGGGACAGCCACACTTTTTATATGACCTGTCCATAACATTTAGACTTTTCTATAGGGACCATGGCTTTTCTCTAGGGAGATATTTTTATTTTAGATTTTTTTCCCTGGTGACATAGGTATTCATAAGATGTTTTAATAAGAAAGTTTTGAAAACATGTGCCCAGGATTATTTTTATTTTTTATTTATTTTATCTTGAATGTCATAATTGGTGATATAAAGTTTTTTTTAATGTAAATCATTGTAGAATTCCTGTTTTATTTGAGTTTGTCTTAGTTCCTTAGTCATTACTATCTCCCCTTAGAAAAATCTCATTCCTCACATCTGATCACTCAGAATAGATTGACTTCTCAATGCAAATATTTTTTCAAGTCTCTATTTTTAAATCTATGAAACTATCATAAAGTGATATTAAATTTTCTTAGATACATGTAACCAACATTAGAAGTACTTGGAACAATGACTGTCTTGTAATAAGGGCCATAAAAGTGTCAGGTATTAATAAACTCTGTCCAAATATGTAAAAAATAAAAAATATTACCTGTCAAGTAATAAAATGTTAGTGAAATAAAATGTAATTTTATATTAATCATTATTTTAAAGCAAACTAAAATCATGTTGTACCAGTAACACCATAACATTTAATGCATTGTCACAAAATACATTTTTCAAAAGCATTCTGTTTTTATTTTCTTTTTTCTTCAAATGTCCTAAATTACTTTACTTGATTACGGTTGTAACTCTCCCATATTGCAAGTGGGGAAACTGAATTACTGAAAGCCAAAAAATTCTCCCAATATCCTAGAACTGTGAGTAGCGGAGCAGTATGTGAGCCCTCCCAGTAACTTCCGAATCCCTGCTCTTACCCAAACTACCATTCTGCCCTTTCCGCAATTCCTGTGTTTTCTCCCTCCTCCATTCTTTTTTCACTCCCTGTACGTCGAGCTTGACACTATAGGTGAAGCTCTATTCTAGGTGTTAGGGTTTTGTGGCCAAAATAAAGAAAAATATTGTCAAAAACCAGTTTCTTTTTAGTTTTTTAAAAATTTCTGTACAGGTTAAAGGTTATTTTCTCATGAATAAATCAATTTATATAACAAATAATCGCTCCGAAAATATTCAATTCTTTGCTTGCATAGCAAAAGTAATTTCCTCACAAATAAACTTTACCAATATTATCTATAATTTATAGGTGAAAACATTTGCAAGATTATGAAGAAAAGCATAGACCCTCTGCCCAGAAACACACTAGTCAGTATATTTTATTTCTGGTATAAATCTCTTGTACTAAATTTAAATACTGCTTACCCTTTCCCGATCCCTAAATTAGATGAAAATTATTTCTTATATTTGCATTTTTTAGTAAAGGTTATATTCTATAATCTATTTTGCATGTTATGTCTTAGTTTGTCTTATAGTTTTTGTTTCCCTAAAGTTAAATTTAAGTTACATCAAGACATTGATTAAATTTATATTGAAATATAACTTTAATCTGCCAAAACGGAGACTCAATTGCAGTTTATTTTTCTAAAATATGAAAAACTATATTTTAAATCACTTAAAAATATTGTATTCATTCAAATGTAGGCACATTTTTTAAACAACAAGGTAAAGAAAATATTTTATAAACTGAAAAACAAGGAGCTACATTACTGTACTATTATCATTTTACAAGTAGCTCAACAAATGACCTGGCGTAGTGAAGCATCTGTTTTATTCCTTTTCAGTGTCAGTGAGAATTCACTGGCAGGTGAAAGTGTTAAAGTCTCAGTTGCAGCCCAATCATTTGCTAAGATGATTAAAAACAAGCCTTATTTAAATCAGCGAGCCTTTAGTCAGTCCTTGTTTATCCATATAAAATTTAAGGAAAAGAAAAGAAAAGAAAAGAAAAGAAAAGAAAATATCTTGAAAAGAAAACAAATGTTATTTAAAGAGGCATTAAAATGCAATTTGCTTTAGGAACAAGAAATAGTTGCATTGTATTTATTCATAACATGCTAACCAAATGTTTCATTTCCAGCAAATGTACGCCTAGCGGTAAAGTTATCTTAAAAACAATCTGAAGGCTGACGTTTTTGTTAACCTACTGGAAATGATGAAATGTGAAGAGACTCTTGACTGCTTGCTTTCCAGCATCAGTGCTCAGGAAACATTAGAAGTGCTTTAAAAGATGATTAGGGACTTGAAGGATGAGCCTCTTTAAAAAAGGGCCCTGTCTTTCAGCTATAACTGCATGAACTGATCACAGGAAGAAGTCTTAACTGAAAGTCACTGGCAGTGAGTGGTTATAACATTAAGACTGCCAACTAAGGGTGGTAACTTAAACCCTTTCCTTCAGCATTTTAGACATACTGGCAAGAGTAATAAGAGAAAAGCAGCTTTGTGTAGTCTTGTAAACACTGGTGATCAATTTTTTCAATAGCTAAAACATACAAATAGGCTCGGCGCTCATAGCTCAGTGAGTAGGGCGCCGGCCTTCTACACTGAGGCTGGCGGGTTCCAGCCCAGCCCAGGCCTGCTAAACAAAAAATGACAAATGCAACCCAAGAATAGCTCAGAGTTGTGGTGGGTGCCTATAGTCCCAGCTATGTGGGAGGCTAGGGCAAGAGAATCACTTAAGCACAAGAGTTTGAGGTTGCTGTGAGCTGTGACGCCACAGCACTCTACCAATGGTGACATAGTGAGACTCTGTCCTTAAAATAAAAAAAAAAATACAAATAGCTTTACTAAGTTCCTACTGTTATTCTTCAATTAAAAATAACAACCTAACATGTTATCAGCAATGACGCTGACAGCTATTTTATTACTAATCATAGATAAAGGACAATGAAAAAACTGAAGAGATGTAAATCTTACTAGTAAAGGTTTTATTTCAAATTTTATATTCTCTACCTTTGTGCAAATAGCTTCAGCTCTAGTTATTATTGCTTTAATGTATATGCTTAAAAGATATTGGTATTTAGTTAATACATACATGGCCACATTGAAATCTAAATTAAAAGGTAAAAAGCTTCATATGAAAATTTGGTTAGTAAAATGAACAAGAGCATTTTAAAGGGAGATGCAATTACTTTTTAGAAACAAATTCACTGTTTTTTTCTTTTTTGTTTTATTTTATATATTAAAAATGATAAATGCGGAAAGAATATTTCAAATTCGTTGTCCACATTTGTATTAATGTTTTCAGTTTTTTAAATAAGTTTTTTAAACTTGAAATAAGATTTCCTGGAACTCTGACTCTACTATATGTTAACCATGAAGTTAAAAATCTCCACTGACCAATTACACTCCCCCCACCCATTCTCCCCTTCCCTTCCTCTCCCTCTCCCCTATCCCCTTCTTCTTGGGCTATAATTGAGTTATAGCTTTCATAAGAAAGCTACAAATTGGTTTCATAGTAAGGCTGAGTACATTGGATACTTTTTCTTCCATTCTTGAGAAACTTTGCTAAGAAGAATATGTTCCAGCTCCAACCATGTAAACATGTAAGAGGTAAAGTCTCCATCTTTCTTTAAGGCTGCATAATTGCTTCTTACAAGGGTTCATGTGAAATTTACTAGGTGTGTAATATAAATGTCTTAACACAATAACTAAGAAAATGCCGTGAAGGCTATGTTGACCAGTTTGATGAAAACATCTCAAATATAAAACCAGCACAGTGTACCCCATGATTGTATTAATGTACATAGCTATGATTTAATTAAAAAAAAAAATCCTCCCCTGAAAGGGAAAAACAAAAAATGCTAAAAAAGAGACAGAGAGAGATGCTCCATTTTGCAATTAAAATTCTGTGTCTATTAAAAGGTAAATACCTCTTTAGGTTAGTATCATTAAATTACTAACATTAGAGCATCCTAACTGCAGTCATTTTCTAAGCCTAAGAAATTAGATTGTTGATTTAATTTAAAGAGCAAGATCTTAATCAGAGAAAATGTTTTAAAAAGATCAATTTTTATAGAATGAATACAGGATCAGAACCTTGTAGAGGTTCAAATTTTAAACTTAGTTTTGCAATAATTTCAGTGATTTAGTAACATTCTTACCATGTGAGACTAAATTTAAATCCAAGTTTCCTCTTTGGGCCATTGATCATCATATTGAATGACACCCCGAGGTGAAGTACTGACATTTGTTTTTCCTATAAGATAGTGCAGAACATGGCACGGATTTCACAAACCCTTGGTTGACCGGAATTCATGCTTTATGATTAATTTCAAAATCCTCCTTTTTTCTTAAGACTTTATGGGTGAATAATGTGTTTTTTCTTAAGACGTATTATGGATAATTATGTATTATTGACCCATTCTATAAAAATGTGCAATTCGTGTAATAATATCCATGTCTTTTTAGCATTTTTTTTTCTCAGTATAGAAACGTCTTGCTACACTAAAGTGTTAGAATTGGGTTAGGTACAGAAATCTCCTCTACTCCATATTTACACATGTCTTCATAAGATACTTCAAGAAAGATGATATAAACAATGATCTGGTCTTTGTCACTCTCAGAAGCTCATGTTAAAGTTTCTGAAACTGTATAGAATTGATCCTCAACAGGAAAGAGCCCTGGACTACCAATCAAGAGATGTAGATATTTTTCTTGTCTCTGACACTGATAGTCCCTAATGAGAAACATCTAATCAGTCTATGCCTAAGAGTCTATGCCTATGAAATGTGGAATTTAGACAAGGCATTTCTCAGATGAATGAAATCATATCTCCAATTCAGAAAGAATGATAAGCAGTTTTACAAAATGATTCAAGTTATCTTGAGGATTAAGAAAATAGAAGCCAATCAAGCTGTGTGGCTTTCCTTTGAAGGAAAAAGGAAGACTCCGTATGACTGCAAAGATTCCAGGGGCGCTGAGTAATGACTATCCAGCATCAAAGTTAGCTAACATCACGGTAAAATTTACAGTTGAAAAGTTCTATGACCCAAGAAAGGTTATTTATTTATTTCCATATTGGAATCTGCCTCTTAATCTCAAAGGCATATCCCTAATCAAAAGTGTGGTTAAACTTGCTGAAAAATATTAGGGATTGAATAGTTGACAAATTTTCCTTTACTGCAAAGAGAAAGCAAAGTATTTGCCTACTTCTAGTTTCCATGGATTTTCTTTATTGATATGATTGGAGGATATTAATCTTTGACTTGTTGCTCTGGGGAAATTCAAGAATGCTAGAAGAGAAAATCAGCCAGCCAGAGTGCCCCCACTGGAGAGAGAAGTAATAAAGCTCAGAAAAAGGTACCAGCAATGTATTGGCAAGAAATATACTGATGTGTAAACTTTGCCGAAAGCAGAATGGTCAAATTACAGAAGTAAGTTATGTGAAGTTATGCAAGGAAGGAAGGAGATATATAAAATGATTTCCCAATTTTAAGCTTGGAATTTGATTGAATGAAAATGACTATATCTGGGATACAATAGAAAAATATTTAGGGAGGGAGAGAATTATATATTTAGTAGACAAGATACGCTAGAGGCTAAGTAGTGGGTTTATAAGATATATATTATTGTGGCTATTTTTATGACACCCCCTCATGCACACACCGTGGACAGACAGCATTGCATCATGAGAAAGAGCACTGACTGTGGGGAAAGTCTACCTGGGAACATGTCCCAGCTCTGTAACTTAACTGATTTGCAGATTCTTAAGCAAATCTTTTAACTTCTTCCTGCGCATTTTCCTCATAGATAACATGAAACCACACTGTTGTCTATTCCATCGTATTTTAGGGAGAATTCAATGAGTAGTATTTATTAAGACCTTGTATTCTGTATGCATTTGTTGATTAAACTAAAATAGGTTTCAATTAATTTGTCATATACTTAAGTAAATAATCTACCATTAAAAATATATTAGCCTGGATGGAGTTGAAACAGATTCTTCTTAGTAAAATATCACAAAAATGTCAAAGCAGGTATCAATCAATGTACTCAATACTGATATGAAGCCAGCAGATGAACTAAATACCCACAAGAGAAAACCGCAATTCAATTCAAGTTGGGGGAGATGGGAGGAGAGAGGGGGGAAGAATGGAGGAAGGCAGTGTGCTCCCACCTAAAGGACACAATATAAGGTTATATGGCATACCTCCTGGTGTGGGACACAACTAGAATAGGGACTTTACCTAACAAATGCAAACAGTTTAATTAATTTTTTCCTGTGGTATGTATTGTACAGGGATGAGATTACTAAATCCAAGTATGGGCAAGTGATTAAACTAAAATGCCAGTCTTTGCCTATCCTTAAAAGTATGAGGTTAAATAAAGCAATTATTTTATTATAATTTGCTTATAATAAAAGTTGTAATAAGTTCCTGCAGCTTTGAGGTGTCATTCCTGAAAATTATAGTAAATCTCTTTGAGGTGATTTGATATTGAACTGGAAAATATCAATGAATTTTCACCTTTTCTTTATGATTCTTCTGCTCCATTCATCACAATTAAATGGCTCCCTGACAAGGTTCATCCTTAACACCAGGTATTAGACAAAAGAAAATGCTTACTATCTATTGCCTATCTCCAGTGATTCAAAGGAAATGGATATAATTTGCAGTAGGAATAATCTAAGTTTGGCATAAAAAATAACCTTACAAATGTGAAAAATTCAGAAATACGTATGTTACCAGGTAAAATGATAGAAGCCTTTTTGTTAGGCATTTTAAAATGGGAAACCTAGCCTATAGCCTATAGATCAAAAGTCAGTGGTAGTTCTTTAATACTAATTGTTTAGTATGAAAAATATAGCATTAGTAGTGCTAATAAAATAACACTACTACCAATAATATATAACAAATAATAGCAAATAAGGATTAAACAATATGAAATAGAGATGTGAAAAAGATCACAGCAGATTAGTCTTATCAATTTATCACTTGTGAGAATATCTATGTAGAATACTTTTAAATAGGATTGCTTAAAAAAATATTGAGAAGAAAAAAAAATCATGACATTTAATTTTGCAAGGACCATAATTCCCACCACAGAGAAAATCATGGCAGATCAATGAAGTGATTGCTCTTTAACTTGTTCCTCTGTTACTGGTCTGTGAGGTTAATTTCCTGTGCATTCCAAGTTGTCACAGGTATTGCTTTACCATTTTATCCACAGCAAATCTTGGAAAAGATCTCAGCTTCACATAGTCACAGTGCCGTGGGTTATGTAGTTTTTCACGTTTCATGATTCTCTTTTTACTATTGAATTCGTTTTTCTAGATTATGCTAAGAGCACATAATATTAAAATTTGCACTTTGAAACAAAATTAGTGACATTCGAAATATTAGCATTGGCTCTGAATAGAAGTGAATTCTCACTGCAGTTGTATTTAGTTCTCTGTACGTGATGGAAAAACCTCCACATAGAGAGATTCCATAACCTGACGCTGCATTTAATGAACGAGAAACCATCTCAGTTCTGTTTAATTCATCCAATTATTTACCGTGGCACACGAAATAAACATAGAATATTTAAAAAGAGCAGCCCAAACTGACAAATTTATATCTTCAAATCATTTTTAAATATGGGGTTAAATTTTTCCACAGGACCAGAAAAAATAGAACATTTTGCCACGTAGGTAAATTATAATTTTTTACATGACAAAATTCCTACCAAATTTTGTACGCATTTTTTAGTGAAGAATGAAAAACTAAAACAACCATCCAGATGCCCAATGTCAGAATGTTTTGCCATCCTGAATATGTTGAAATCATTATTTTTCTACAGAAATTGTCTAGCACTGTATATTAATGATCTTTGACAAATTTTGTCATTCTTTGCATTTGGCAATTTCAATAAGAAATGATGAAATAGTACAAAATTTTATTTCTATAAAATGAGTCTATTGTTAGCATCAGTGACCAAAATCATAGTCTCTGAGTTGCCTGTGAAATAATATGTAAAGCTATGAAAATGTACTCTTGTTTAAAAAAAAAAATCATTTTAACATTTTTCTGTCATTTTTGATTGTTTTAACTTGCTTGCTATTATTACCAATTGACTCCTTATTATTACTACCTATTAGCAAAAACATGGGGCTCATTTTAGACAGCACATTTTTGTTTTCTATTGAAAGTGATTATTAAATCAATTTGACTTTTTTCTATATTAATGTGTATTTATTTTCAGCTAATCCTCATGAGTTTTATTATTTTTTTCTTGATTCATCTTGATAGACTCCCAATTAGTGGTATGTAGGATATTTATGTCCTTGTCTCATAAGAGAGATCACATAAAATCCTGCACATGCATATTCATCTGTTGTATAATTTTAAAAATCTATACCTACTGTTCAAAACATGAATGTCAAAATGGTCAGTGGATGCTACTTTATATTAACTAGAAGTAACCTACTTGGTCTCATCATTTCCTGGTGATATTGAAATAAAGTGAAGCATGGATGAAGCTAAATATTCAGAACAGAGCTTATACATTTGAAAACAACAACAACAACAACAACAAAACAGTGCTACATTTATGCTTTCATTCTTTTCTTAGATCATAACACTCTTAACATTGCACTTCCCAACCCTCAGGCTGTGGTTCAGTATCACCAGTACCCATCTGTGACTCATTAGGGACTGGGCCACACCCGGGGGGAGGGGTAATGAGCAAAGCTTCACCTGTATTTACAGTAGCTCCCCATCACCAGCATCACTGCCTGAGATGGGCCTCCTGTCAGATCAGCTGGGGCATTATATTCTCAGAGGAGCACAAGAACTCTACTGTAAACTGCACATGCAAGGATTGAGGTTGTATTTCCCTTATGAGGATCTAATGGCCAAGGATCTCAGATGGATTTGAAGTGGTGATGCTAGCACCAGGGAGCAGCTGCAAATACAGATTATCTTTAGTTAGCAGAGAGTTTTGCTACACAGAGACCTAATAAATCAGTCGCCTGCCTACAGACTCATATTAAAACAATCATCCTACCCACAGTCCTTTGAAAAAATTGTCTTCCATGAGACTGGTCCCTGGTGTCCAAAAGGTGGGGGCTGCTGCCCTAATAGATTTGCATTCTGTCTTAATTTTTGCTGTAATGAACTCACGGCTTCCTTTTGCTGTATCCCCTGTAGGAAAAGATGCAGAACAGGACCTCTGTAATTAACCACCCAAGGGACTGTAACAAACTAGTCAACATATGGAGGTGGCCAACATAAGGAACGAGGACTACTATATTGATATATATTCCAGTCTACAAAAATTAGGTCAACTTAGGGAGGTGGACAATGTAGGGAGGTGGCCAACCATGCAGAGTCTACTGCTTTTGCTTCACCTTGGTTTAGAGTATAGAAGTCATAATGTGGATTTTTTTCTGAGAATTTCAGTCCTATAAACAATAACACAAATATAAGGAATTAATTTTCACCAATTTAGTCGATTGTAAAGTTGGAATTGGTAATAAGAACAAAAATGAACATTTCAAGAACATCCTTGCAGTAATAATAAAATCAAACAATTACTAAATAAGATTTCAAAATCTCCTCTTCTGAGGGTTAACATTCCAATGCCTATCAACCACTCAATTCCTTCAACTTCAGACCTAGTTTTGAAAACTGTGGGATTGAGTTTATAGGAAAAGAAAAATTAAGGACATATCTGGTTTGGGAGAAGACTTCAATTTCACCTTACAAAAGAGTACATGGCAGAATACCATGATAGAGAAGGAACTCACAAGGCCATGATTTCAAATTTATTACCCATCCCTCACTGTTTTGGAGAAGATACAAAGAAGCTAACACATACAGAGTGTCTTTCATGTGCCAGAGACAATAATCAATGCTTTAGTTATCAGAGTTTTCCCAGAGTTTTCACAATTTACCTAGCATAATTCTGTGAAATAAGTCCTTTAAAGAAAGTGAAGTTATTAACCTCATTTTACCAATGAGGAGACTAACAGTGATTGATAGGGAGAGGGTTCATGTGGAGACAATGTGGCTCTAGGGCCTGTGCCTTATTCGTGCCGTGATACTGCATCTTAGGCTCAGCTCGGTGCTGTTACATAACTCAGGCTTATTGCATGGGTCACCCGACCTATTAAAAAGCCCAAGGATGAAAACATGGGTTAGAATAATACCCTATAATAGATTTTTTTATATTATTTTGTCTTAGGTTTCCTTGTCTGTGGAATAGCAAAAAAATAATTCTGCCTTCCATTGCTTTCAAGAAAGTTGTAAAGAAGCAATGAGATTGATGTAAAAAGGCACTGTTACTGTGAAAACTACAATTCTTATAATTACAATTTGGAGTGCAGACCTCTGGAACAGTTTTAATTATCAGACTGTTTTTCAGAACATAGCTGTGCCTCCCTAACGTCATGAACCAATACAAGTATTTCCTTTTTGGTAACAGAAGTTCACTTTCCTCTACACATTTTCCAGATCATTTATCTTCCATATCTTTCCTTCTTGATAAATTTCAGTTCTCACACTGTTCAGGATCCTTCCAAACCTTTTCCCCTAAATCTTATATATTATTCTTGATAAATTTCAGTTTGAAAGAGATACCTGGAAGTAAACTTGAATGTGAATAATGCAGATAATTCTGGAAAGCCTACTAATTATCTCCCAAGTTCTAGATGAGATCCATTTACTCCTACAATTCTATTTTTTAACTTTTTTATTGGCATCTGCATCTGAGTAATATGGGATTTTGAATGTGTCCACTGAAATCTCTACATCTTTGTCTTATAAATGTTTCCTATAAATCTATAACACATCTTGCCTTCTGCCTGTGAGTAATTTAAGTAGAAGTCTTAAGCCTATGAAAGGATAAAACCACAGTTGATTTGGGGGAAAAAAGGAAAGTCAAAACCCCCCAACCCAAATTTATGTCAACACGTGTGCATGTGTTTATACCTCTCTTTGTCCTACTTATATCAGAACTCTTTAAAATGACCTGTAGAAATATGAATGAGCTGGAATATTCTTTACATTAACTACTAATGCAGTGAGTTCATTGCTTTTAACCCAGTCTCTTATTTCTGCTTCCAAAAGTAATAATTTATATACTCAGTTTTCTACTATCTTCCAAACATCTACTTAACAACATGGATAGCAATAAAATATCTTAAATGCTCCTTTGTAAACATATTGGGAAACAATGAATAAATTAAGAAGAACATTCAAAAAAAATTATCCTGTAAAAACTAACTCAACATTGGTATTGTAAACTACTTAAAATAATGTCTTAGAAAATATCATATTAAGTGCCTGATACAAAAGTTCATTTTATTAGGTATGTTTACAAATATATTAGCCCTCAAAACAGTTGAGTCGTATGTCCTTCATGTTTGGGACAAAGCTTACCGTAGTTAACTGATTTTAAATTGCCCAGAATTACAAAATGACAAAATCCAAATAGAAATCCTATTTAGAAGAAAACTAAGTTTATAATTGGTTTAATGTAGTAGTACAGAAATATTTCATGTAGAAGTATTTTTTCTTCTCAATAAAGATTTTATCACGTAGGTAGAACTAGACTTTATCAGTGATAGCATGTCATGTGATACTTGTCTAATGTATCATAAATCTGTTGAATTTTATTCCTTTATAACAAGTAGCTTATTACTCTCCTGTAATAAAAAGTAATTATAATCTGCATAAGAAGCAATAAATCTCTGTGTGTGTGTGTGTGTGTGTGTACAAATTCTTAGGTAGAAGTTATCTTTTTAATCCAGATGGCACTTTAACAAAGGAAAACTTATTTAGTTACTTGTATTTGCAGAGATAAGGTCTCACTATGCTGCCCAGGATGGCCTTGATCTCTTAGGCTCAAAAGATCCTCCGGCCTCAGACCTCAGCCTCTGGAGTACTTGGGGCTATCGGCACATAACTACCACTCCTGGAAATAAAGAAAAACGTTCTAATGATGACATGTTTTCCTTTATCTTCTTAGCACTGCCCATAAAACATATTCCTTATGGGCAATAAGTAAATTTTATAATGTTTGCAGTATTATTTACTGTTGCTCCAGCTATTCTCTATGTTAATAACTTTCTTCCTACACCATTGTCCTTGCAGGCCTCATTTGCAGCATCTGTGACAACTGGGCCACCTGCATTTAATGCACATGGCCCCAAAGCTGAGGGGCAGTGCAGCAAGCCCATCCACACTGTGGGTTTCAG
>NW_003852559.1:3522947-3526039 GCF_000181295.1 Otolemur garnettii | reverse complement strand
TCTGTGATCACAGGAATTTAGAATTTCAAAAGCAGGTGCAGCAAAGCAGAGACTGAAGTGTTGTGTCTTTGAAACAGTTCTCAGTGAGAAAAGTAAAGGTCAAGTAGTTTCAAACTAAAATGACGTTCACATGTAAGTTTGTAGGAAGAAAAGTAGACAGAGATTGAATAGGAATATATAAAGATGAAGTTAGTAGAAATAAACAGCATCATAATGCTAAACTATCACTGAGGGAGTTCCCAGACCTGAGCACAGTAAAGTACATTCTTTATGAATGCAGTTCCCAACACTCAGGCCCCAGACTGGGAGGGAGTCTGATTTGTCAGGAGTGGGGCTGCTCAGCAGAAGGTGAGCAGCAGGAGAGAAAACAAAGTTTTGTCTGTTTTTATCATCGCTCCCCATTGCTCACATCCCTGCCTGCCCAGGATGGCCTTGATCCCCACCTGTCCCTTGATCCCCACCCTAACCTCCATCTTTGATGAAACAGCTCTCTGGTGTCAAAAAGGTTAGGGACCTCTGCATGAAACACCTTTCAGTCCCGTAGATTAGTGATTAGACTTATAAATTCAGATACATGTGAATGATTTTGAGATGGAATTTTTAATCCTAGTGATGGCTTGCTTTCATGACTCTTTAACTCACTTTTCAGATTGGATCCAAATTCCACAACATAATAGTTAAAAAGGTATGGTCCGAGGCTAACGTTAGAACCCCAGTGCTTCCATTTCACTATCTGTAGACTGAGAACAAAAACATGAGCCTCTCTTGTTTTAATATGATTGCAAAAGATAGTCCATTTAAGGAGTTTAGAAAATGTCTGCCTCCTATGTGCTCAATAAGTTAGTTGTCACTATTACTAAGTGTAATATAAGTGTATTATTCAGGTTTATGACTCTAAGTATGGGGTCAATCCTTTACAGAACTTCAGAATTTTCAATTGTCAGAAACTCATATGGTATGACTATTTGCTTTGATTCTGAGTTGTTTTTGTAATTTAGAATTTTAGGCCTTACCTTCCCAATTATGTAAGTTTCAGATGGCTGACAATTAGATGAAGTAAAATTAAGTGGGTTAAAAATCTATTATATTTTTTCTAGGCATGTGATAATGTTTTCATGGTTTTGGGGAGACAAGAAAAGGAAACAAAGTTTTCCACTACCATTGTATCCCGGTCTTGCAAAAATTCACACTTCAATGGCAAAAGGAAAGAAAAGGAAAGGCAGGAGGCGCTCTGAAGTGTCAATTTCACCACTGCAAACATGTTCACTCTGAAATTAATGTTTTCTCATAAAAATGCTGGAGGAACTCTCCTCTTTGCCTAGAGCAAATCCGTCTCCTTTTTGTATTTGCTACAATGACATAATGTATCCTACAGAGAATAGAAGCTAGAAAAGACTAATAACGAGATTATAAGCTAAATTATATAAATAGAACATCTTTGATAAAAGAACAAAAGAAAAGTAAATTTTATTCCAAAATAGCAACCTGAATAAAAGATTCACTCATGTAAAGATATAGCAATCTGGTTTGTAAATCCCTTTGGATGTCACTTGAGAGACTATTTGGGTTATATTTCATTTCTCTTTTAAACTTTCCTTCCAGGCAAGTATCAGATGGATTATGCATTAGAAAGGATTTGATCTAGAGCATTTCCAGACGTCATTACACAGGTCCTCTCTTATGAGTCTTTCAAACTTTCCTTCCAGGCAAGTATCAGATTATGCATTAGAAAGGATTTGATCTAGAGCATTTCCAGACGTCATTACACAGGTCCTCTCTTATGAGTCTTTACTGTGGAACCTGTAAGTAGAATCCAGAATGAAACCTAATGCCGCCCGCGGCGGGTTGGGGAGTAGGCCTATGAAAGGGGAAGACAAATAAGACAAAGACAGACACTTGGAAAGGGACTGAGCTGAAGCTGTTTATTGTAATAGGTAGGGGTTTATATAGGCTCAGTTAGTGGGGGAACGAGGGGTACTTCTAAATTTGGTTATGTATGTAGTCCTGGTTTGTGATAGGCTAGTATTGTGAGGATGAAGTAGGAAGGAGGTGGAGAGTGATATGAGTAAATTCCTTTGGAATGTGTGCACGTGTTAAACCGCCTCTGGTCTTTTGTATCGTTTTTCTTAATCAGCAAGGTCGTTAGGCACCTCCTTCTAAGATGCACTTTCTCTTGAATGTGCTGTTAATATAGTTGTTAACCCTTACAACCTGAGGAAGGATGTTTTAATATTTTTGAGTGAAATAAAATGTAACATACGTTCATTGCTGAAGGCAAGTAAGTTTCCATTTTTTTTTCATTAGTTTTTAAGCATCCTATTTTGTAAGTTATAAAATAAGTATTTAGTAGGTTGGCACATGTATAGCTGAGCTAATAAAATATCTTTGGTAAAACATTACTTGGAAGAGAAATCTACAGTTATCGCCTGGAAAGTGAAGTGACAAAGCTGAATGGCATGGCTCTTTGGGACCCGATGCACAGATCAATATCAAGGCATTCCTCAGATTTAGATTTAGACACGGTCTCTAGATCATTGATGTGGTTAAAGAACAGTCAAGATTTTTCATAGAAGTTTCATCTTTCTATCTAGTGTAGAAAAAAGTTTTTAATTAATAAAGATTTTTTCTAATCAAACTTTGGTCTTCATTTTTTTGTTCCAATTTTTGCACTTCTATGATAGGGCAGTTTTATAAATTATATTTTTTGACACGCAAAGCTAAGTTTAAGTAAAGGGCATTTGTATACATCAGTTTAAAATCTGGCACTAGTACAATAAGACTTTTCTTAAATGATCAATAAATATTTATGATAGAATATTGCACTGTGGTTTGAAAACTGTTTTATAAACTCTGAAACTCTGCTTTGCAGAGCAGGACATATTATATGATTTAAATAACAATCAACAATTTTACACATTTGGGGTTTATTTCAAATGCATCTAAATATATTGATAGAAAATCTTGTTGACTGAAGTTAAAAACTACTAAATCTTACTGTAGTAGCAAGACAGTTTTCAAATATCTAAAATTCACATGAAACAAAGAACTTAGCTTTTTTTCCCATCAAGTACAAATAAGAGCTTTTTTTTTTT
>NW_003852559.1:3489840-3522927 GCF_000181295.1 Otolemur garnettii | reverse complement strand
TTTTTGCAGTTTTTGACCAAGGCTGGGTTTGAACCTGCCACCTTTGGAATATGGGGCTGGTGCCCTACTTCTTTGAGCCACAGTCACCACCCATGAATAGAGCTTTTTGAAGATAAAGGAATGTGGTCCTCACTCTATGATGTGACATGGCTCTCACTCTGTGATGTGACATGGTCCTCACTCTGTGATGTGACCTGGTCCTTACTCTATGATGTGATGTGGTCATGGAGCGAAAATCTTAATAAATTTTCTTGTCCTTCTGATCTAAGTGGTTGTTAATAATGGGATTTTTGGAAATGATAAAGAGAATACTAGCTCCTCAAGGCTGGTTACTATGCATTTGTCCTTAAGAGACATTTTCCTTCCTGACTCAAAGTTTATTATTTATATCATAATGCCTGGTCAAGAGAATATGGTGATTTGATAATGAAGTCAAAAGAAATTTCTGGAAAATAAGTTTTGTTGAAGAAATGTGATTCAATTATCTAATATGTTATATGACCTGTTAGTTTATGTAATAATAAGAGAAAACCTAAGCAAAATAAAGGATTTGACCATTACACAGCTATACAAATGTGTACATTATAAAATATGTTTATATTATAGATTATATGGTACATTTTATTTACATATATGTGTGTAAATCAAATAGGTAACCTAATTTTATACAAATACACACACATATAAAATTAGCTCACGTTTGATTTTTCATGCACTGTGCCTTTAGTAAATATTGACATTGCCATTAACGAGTTCATAATTAAAAGATGCTTACAATGTATTGTTTTCTTCTAGGCAGCAGGGAGATATTGGAGGTAATTAAATAACAGACTTGCATTAGAGAAAAAGAAATATTCAGGGATCCTTATTAAAACATGATAAGGAAGACTTTATTCAGGACCATTGTGATAGCTGTAGGACCAACAGCATTTTATGAGGGAGAGCAGGTGGACTCAATTCTGAATGCAGCATGGGCCTGTGGGAACGAAGAGCCAAAGAGCAAGGTGGAGGTCAGTGGATGAAAAGTTAGTAGGAGGACACATCAGGGAAAGTGGATTCTCCTTAAACCAACATAACAGGATTCTTACTGAAGACAGGCCAGGCTGACCACAAATCCCTGGGGGTCCAGTTGTGATGAGAACTCAAAAATCAATCAAATACTGAGAGTGAGCAGACTGAGGGCAGGGTTCTTGCTAGAGTGACTTAGTTGTGGTCTTTGCTGAAACTGGATTGTATCAGCAAGTATAGAGATGGGCCCAGGAGAAGAATCAGGAGTTTGACAAAAAAAGTCTTTGTCACTGAATCAATCCTTATAATTTCTTCACTCTTTTTCTTCATTCTATATAAAGTCGTCTTACTTGAAGCACATTTTAAAAATGTCTTTACACCTCTAAAAAAGAACTTTAGAATGAAAATGAAAAACAAAGACAACAAAAACTCTCACACCACTTCCTGTACCATAATTCCAACTGTTTACACTTGCAGGAAACTGGCTGCAGAACATCAGCGCTTCCTTACTGAGCTGTGGACAGTATACTACCTACTAAATCTCTGGGAAGGTTTAGTCTTTGATATAATCTTTGGTATAATCTCTGGGAAGAAGAGAAAGGAGTGATATTATCTAGAAAAGACATATTTGAGTTTTCTTTTTTAAAGTGATCAGTTTGGCAACAGTACTTAGTGTCCCTGAGCCTCAGCCCTGATCTTTCCCTAGGCTATAGTGCTCAGGATCTGCTTTTCTTATATTAGATTCTCTGTTAAATGTGGAATCAGGGAGACCCTTCTGTTTGGGAAACATCTGTCTCAAAACATGGTAAGGATCTCAGGATATTACTTGCTCAGATTTTGGATTGCCTCACTGACATCCCATGTCTTGTGGAACTGATATATTCTGTGACCCTGCCCTTTCTCTGAGGTACTTGTCTGGAAAGCTTCTCTGAAATACATACAAAAGTTGCAGATAAAACTTTCCAAATCTCAATAGCTCATCTCCATGTCTCCATTGAATTGAATACTTTAAAAGAGAACCTTAGAAAAAGCAGAAGTTGTCTATTTAATGAAAAGATAAAAATAAAAGCAAAGGAAATAGTGTCACTGAGCCCCATTCATCTGTGCTTCCACCCTTTGTCCTGAAAAAAAAGATGATCTTATTATGGTGTTGTTATTTCTGATTGGCACAGATTGACATTCCAGTTAAATTACTTGTCTTTACATTAATGACACTTGCCCTATGACTTGACTGAGGCCCAACTTTAATAGATTATTTTTATGAGGCAGCTAACGTATTAAGGCCCTTCTCAAGTCAGTTCTCACTGTCAAAACATGGACTATGTGTACAACAGCAGGCTCCCCATCCAGCAGAGGAGGGGCTGCTACTCGTTGCTTTCTATCCTCTGTTTTCTTACATTTAAACAGCATTACTGAGTGTTCGTTTACTTCTGAGTTCCCAGTTACACATAAGCTCCACTCAGAGCTAATTTATCTTGTACATGAATCCAATAATTAACAGTACTAAGCAATTACAATAATCTACAACCAAGTCTGTTTTGTAAATACAAAATTATCTCTGACTCCTTTAATTAAACAAAAACATATAGCTAAAAATAACCGAGGGTTGGCCTAGGATTGGCCTACACATATTATGTAAGTCTAGGCTCATTATACAGATATTATATGTAGAATGACCAAAGAGGACATTGTAAATCATTCTTTGAAACAAATACCTCGTATGTTCTCTGCTGTCTACTTACCTATGTTAACCATAAAATGAGAAAATCGTATAAAATATTTTAAGTCATGTAAGAAACTTGATTTGATCTTAAATAATTCTATTTTTGTTATTATAATGAAGCCCAGAATATCATCTATGTTAATCACATGGATTAACATAGATTCTCTCATCATGGAGACAAAAATATTTTTATAATTTCACTTGCAAATAACCAAGTTCCTTCATCTTCTAGAGTTGATATTTAAATTACTTGCATTACTTTTCTTAAGTAAAAATCTTAAAGAATGAAAATTTTGACCTTTAAAATTGAGCATATGTTTACAAGAAGGAATACATATATTATAATTGTGTCTTTGGTTTCTGAAAGTATATTGTGTATTAGCTTAACAATTATCTAAGCTGTTTATCCAATTAAATAATGACCACTTTGAAAGGGTAATTTAGTAGGTTCTATTCTTTCCCAGCATGCTTTCATCACTTGAAAATAGTTTAATAATTTTCTTTCACTTCTATCATAATCTTTAGCCCGTACTTCTGAACACCCTCAATGATGTCAGTAATTCTCTGAAGGTATGTTTGAGATGTGTGGGCAAGAAAGAGAATGTGTGTGTTGTGTGTGTATATTTAGTAGTCAAAAAATCACTTGGAATTTAGCTAGATGGTTAGGTGATTGATCATGTTGGTCAATGTCATTTTTACTCAAGGTATAAGTCAATAAATCTATTTGTTTTCATTTGTATAGCAACTGTTATAAATGGTCCAAAAACATCACAGGTTACAGTTGTTAGACAAAGTTTGATATGAATATATACAGGCTGACCATTAGGAAGGGTCACAATGAGCAGTTAGTGAGGTTCTTTCAGACACATCTGTGCTATTGTTATTCTCATCATAGGCTATGCTTCACATGTTTTTCTGTTTTCAGTAATTTATGTGATTAATTTTAAGGAGAATGAATAATATAACCCTGTTAATATGAATGAAATGTATGCTTATTTATGCTTCTGTTTTGATTTTACTGCCTTCTACTGCCTTACTATGTTGATGTTTTATGATAGAACTTTCCTGTCTAGATAACAGGAAAAGGAGACAGAGGAGACAATCCAGAATGAGCTAGCTTTTAGTTCCAAGGGTAGAATTTACATTTGTTTGTTTGTTTTATAAATGTTCTTGTTTTTCTCGTGGGTAAACATGTTGTCTTTTTTCAAGTAGGACAAAGTTTCCTTTCTAAAGAGGGGTATATTTAATTAGAATGTATTCTATCACATGATAATGAAACATAGTATTGTCTTTGATATCAAAATGATATCAGGAAGCTGTTGACTGTAAGGAAAGTTCTTTTGAAGTTTAGATTAAAAAGATTAAGAAGTCTTAGAAATTAAAATCAAAATATTATAACCAAGATTTTGTCTATGTAGATATGCTTTTCGGTCACATTAGTGTGGTTAGATATGAGAGGAAGGGAAAGAAGGTGGATGAGAAAGAGGAGAAAGAAGAGAGAGAAAAAAGATGGGGGAGTGCCAGGTGTATAGGAAGAGGGAAGAAGAGGGAGAGAAGAGAAGAAAATGTGTTCGTTTAGATGGATTATCTGAATGCAAATCTCCTTCAGCTTTAAACATTCATGCCGAAGTAACACGTTAGCAAGATTATTTAATATAGTGTTTCTTTGGAATCTGTCCATTTTAATTTACTACCCAATATAACTCTGTACAAGTGTCACAGTATATTATTCTTTACTTGATGTAGTATACAAGTAATTCACAGCAAGCTAATGCATGTCTCTTGGAGATGCCTTTAAAAATCCAATATTAGAGATCAAAGGAGAAGATGTTTTATGATCAAAGAATATTTCAGTAAACATATGTTTAATTAGTTCCTCTGCTGATACAGTGGAAAGAACATTTAAATCATTCTATTTTTTCTCCACCCAAAGAAAATTAAATTTTGCTAATGATCAAATACAGTTTTACAGAAAATATTAAATGTATTTATGTAAAATGCTTCTTCAAACATTCTACTTGTAAATTTGCTCCATTGAATTATTTCTAATCAGTTTATTTATTAAAACTGAATGCCATAGAGGATTATTTGTATAACAGTGATTTTGGTTATTATTGTTGTGGTTGTTGGTGGCAGTGGGAATACAAATTACAGGGTAAATTTATTGATGAAAAAATTATATTTTCTTTCAAAAGTGCTATATTTTGAACTAGGGGGTTGTAGATTTTTATCATTTAGAAAAGTTTCCCAGTGCCGTACCTCCCCATTTGGGAAAGGAGAATGTACCAGAAGAAATTCTGATACTCTTTATAATAGAAATACAAAATGCTCGCCTCTGATTAAGAAGGCAATTCAATTACCAGTATGTTATTTTAGAAATAGCCTCTTAAACTTTGGTAAAAGCTTTGATACTGAAGCGGTATAAGTCATATTCCATTTGAAATGGCACTGAACCTAAAGCTGTCACTTCGTGTATGAACATAACATATTTTATTGTATTTCACTTAGAATGCTTTTTGCTTATAAGAAAGAATAAACAGACACTTTTAGGGTCTCCATCATTTGCCATAAATGTGAGTCAGATGCCTGAATGCCTATCAGCATGCTCCCTGGTAGAATTTGGTATTATTCCATCAAGAAATTAAGGGTATTCTGTCCTCGGGCCTTTTTGTCTTACCTGGGACTTAGAGTCCAGGTGCTTTATCTCTTCCTTAACAACTTTTTATTGTTAATTTTTTCTCCCTTCTTGCATGATTCTTCGACCATTTTGCTCACTCCTGAAGCAGACTAGTCAACTAGACACTCAAGTTGACCACCTTAAAAAATCAAATACACCTCTTCAAACTTCACACATTTCTAACAATCTTGTCCCTCTACATTTTTCAATGTATAGAGGCCTCAGAATCAATAAAATAAAAGTATTAATCAAAAACAGAAGATCTTTAAAATAACAAAGGATGAATGACTAGAAGAGATTCCCCCTTCCCCTGCCAAACACAGAGACAGGCATTGAAGCGAAGGGTCAGTGATACAGAGGACCAACAAAAGATCAGAAGTGTGGAAAAGAGTTCAATATATTCCATGGTGATGACAGTCTCTATGACTTTTTCATTTTTCATATTGTGCTAAAAATAAAATTTGTTCTTTCTTGTCATAAATGTTTATTTATTTTATTTTTTATATATTTCTTACTTTAAAGTGATGATCAACATGTTGACCCATTTCATATCAAACATTAGAAATTAAACCAGTTTTTTCTTTCATCAAATTTTGCATATTTAATGGGATTAGGACTAAATATTATTTTATTTTGTGTAAGACATGTTTATATCTCTTTTGATGTCTAATAGCTTTTGCCTATAGTTCCCATGGAAACTAAGATCTGAAATAACAAAAAAGGTCACTAATAAGTTTTAATGAGGTTGATATTTATATAGTAGAATCTATGTATGAAAAGCATCTCAAAATTTCTTTTATTTTCTATAAATATCATCTGTTCAAAAACCTGCATTTATATTGGTAGAAGTATAAAGATTTTTGGAAAACAAAAACCTAAATGATTAAATACATCATTCTTTTATATTTTCCACTTTCTTTTCTTTTGTCTTTGATCTAAATGAGTCCCTTTTGGGTAATTTATTCCGTCAATTCAATGTTCAAACTTCCTGCCCCATCTGTCCCCTGGGGTCATTTCCTTTTGTGTATTAGGACAGAGAAATAATGATTTTTCCTCCAGGAGGGGGCCAGCCGCTGTCTACAAGTTGCTACCTATTGCAATTGTGTTTGGCTCTTTTCAGGCCCTGTGTAGGTCAAGCACTTTGGCTCCTGAAACAGCTGGATGTTCGTAGTTATTGTGACATTTAGTCTGTTCTCTGGGCAGGGCAAGATCTCCCAAGGAGCTGAGCTTTATCTTCTTCTTGACTTGACACCACTCAGGCTCTCACCATCCTGCAGATACACTGATGGCCGACTGACTGCAAATTACTAGAGATTCCCTCTCCCTCCTCCCTCTCCCCCCTCCCAGAGGGATTCGAGGGTTCACTTCTGTGGTTCATCTTGCAAGGGTACAAGTGAATCTTTATATGAGTAGAATATGAATGTTTTGACATAATAACTAAGAAAGTTACATGAAGGCTATGTTAACCAGTTTGATGGAAGTGTCTTGGATTATGTATGAAAACACCACACTGTACCCCCAAAGGGCATCAATGTACACAGTTACCATTCAATAAAAAAAAAAAAAAAAAATTACTAGAGATTGCAGTCTTGGCCACGTGAGCCTCCTGGCAGCATTTAGGTAAATGATTATATAGCCCCTTGCTGATGGGGCATCTCTTATTTCAGCAGTCATGTCAGCTCTTTTACAAGGTCTCCTACAGCAAATAGGGCTTTTGTAATCCTTCAGTCACTAGTGAAAAGAGAAACCAAGGAGTGCTGTCCTGGTTCTTTTGAAAAGACACTTGTCTCTGCTCTTTCCCATCTCTCTCTTGCCCCACCTTGGAGTCAGCAAGGAAGTGGGAAAATGGTGTAAGTATTTCTGTAGACTTTCTCCTCCTTTCTGTTTTAATACTCTAACTATTCTTGTGCTGATGATGCTACGTCGTCCTTGCTCATCTTCTTTCCTCATGCCCTATTCTCTATGTACTCCTGTCTTCAACACTGTGGTCTCTAAGAACCTCTTTCTTCACAGACAAACAGAAAGTAGTGACATCATACATTGAGTTCTTTCTAATTTTAGACTTTATAGTCAGACACTAAGAATTAGTCCTGATAAGTAAAAGGCTTTGTCATTTAATACAAGCAGACTTTCAAAAATATTGCCACAAAATTAAGATTTTTAAAATATTTATTTAATCACTACAAAATTATTTTCTGCACAAGACTTGAGACAAGGGTCTATGTATGTATAATCAGATATGATTGCTAGATTTTCCAGCAGCATATATTAGCTAATCCATTCTTCTCTCACTGATTAACAGTATTGAATATTAACTTTCCATTCATACAAAGTTTTCTTTCTGGATGCTTTATTCTTCTTTACACATTTGTTTGTCTATCCCTAAGTCAGTACCATGTTTATCACATTATAAATTCTTTTTCATATATCATAAAATGTGGGAAGGCAACTTCATAGTAATTTTTATTGATAATATCTTAGGTATTCCAGTAACTAATTCTATTAATTTCAAGGTCACTTTATGTTATTCCCCCAAAACTGAGTTATTTAAATTCCAAAGGGAAACACATATGTGCAAAAATAATTGTAGTTTTTCATTTTATAATATAGACAGAATCTCTCTGTCTCTCTGCTACATCCTTAGTCTCAGAGATTCAAAGAATGAATCCACAGACCACTACAAGTAAGCAATTTTTACTGCTAGATGAGGGAAGCAAAAAATACAGAGCCTTTGGTGTGATGAAGGGGGGTTCCTGAGAGAAGCCATGTTGTCCTTCTGTCTTGGGATTTATATACAGCTTTTCTTACCCTGAAAGAATGGGGGCTTAGGGATATAGTATGTCACCACCATTTGGTACCAGGGGTCTAAGGGCAGAAGTTTATTTTAAAACTGCCCTTATGTAGAAAAGGGGTCTTGTTTTGTTTAGGTTGTGTTCTCTGCTCAGGGGGTGCTGGCTTCGGTCGGATGCTGGTCAGACAGACTCTTACACTCACTTGCACCCAGAGAACGTGGTCAAACTTTGTTTAGCCAGAAAATGGGGTTAATGTCCAGGTCTGAGTGTGTGGAGGAATAAACCTGTATCAATAATATTAAATTTCCCTCCTCTAAAATATCATATACTATTCCACTTGTTCGATCATGAGGTTACATCATTTTGTCTCAAAGCTGGATATCATAGCTGACTCTATGGAGTTAGTATTTTTTCCTTGCTCCCAGTAATCTAAATTATGTCTTTTTGTCACATTAGCCTCTTACATTAATCTTATTTCAGTGTATAATAATCAAAATTGCAAATTTTGTTTTGTACTTTTTGAAACAATTGTTATTGAGAATCTATCATAGCACAGAGTTAGTCGTAGACCTCATAATACAGTAGTTAAAAAATGAAGAAAAAACAATATGATAATTCTCATCTTCAAAGAATTTATATTCTTTTGAAGAATAACATACTATAAAAGCAATAACAAGTCACTAAATATATATATATATATGTGTATATATATATATATCAGTTGTTGACAATAGTAAGCAGAAAAATTGAGAAAATTATGGGGATAAAAAGAGCTGGAGTGAAATTAATCTATTAAATCTAATAAACTACCTTTTATCAGGCAGTGGGAGGAAAGGGAAGAGCAAGACATAATAGTATACAGGGGAACAGCGTTTCAGGAAGGGTGCTCAGTGTAGCTGAAGAATAACAAAGAGACCAGCTGGTTTTGTTAGAGTGGGCGTTGCAGAAAGTTCTAGAGAAGTCAGAGAATAGTGAGGAGCAGTTCATTTAGAAAAGGTCCAGTCCATGGTTCTAGCCCTCAGATGGACTTTTAGGAGTTGTGATGGTTATTATTCTCACAAAGATTCTATAACCCCCTCAGGAACACATTGTTTGAACACCAAGAGCTTGTCTGACTCTGCAGTTTTGCATTCTTCACCCGCACATTGATGTTCTCCAGAAACACACCCGAACTCAGCTGTCCAACTGGCCAAACTGATGCCTAATTATACCCAACCATGTACTAAATTACAACTGTGAGAAATGTTTGTAAAAATTCAAACACTATAGAAAAGTATGGAAGGAAAACAAATGTCCCCACTTTATATCCCTTTTCTGCTCAACCTCCTTTCCTCAGGTTTGTTACCTTCGAGACTTCTTTAAATTTGTGAGTAGTCATGAATCCCATATTTATGAATTTGCTTACTCATTAAAGTGTACTTGTAACACCAAAATCAATACTTGTGGCAATTTTTTCATAATTTGTGAACATGCATAGAGAAATGAAAAATTTGACCGGCCCAGCGTGCACATTCCCAGCAAAGGTCAACCAACATAACGCTCTGCCCCCTTGTTTCCACAGTCTGCAAACAAGTGTACTTTTAATGGACTGTTTATGCCTCATTTTTCACTATTGTTTTTGCCATTGTATTTCTCCATTTTAAGAAACTCCCACAGGGTGTTCTGAAGTGCTGTCTAGTGTTTATAAGCAAAATAAGCATGTGATATGTGTTTAGAAAGTACCTGTTGAGATAAGCTTCATTGGAGTTTTAGTGCTGTCAGCTCTGAGTTCAAAGTTAATGAATTGACAATACATTTTTAATAAGGTGTCTTTAAGCAGAAACATCCATAAAACAAGGTTATATATTGATGAAAATATGACCAAAGGCTTGTGTGTTTCTGCTAGGAGCAACAGTTCAGTGTTCACTAAATCAGGGTTCATAGTTACTTTGTACAACATAATTATCATGAATAGTAAGAATCAACTGCTTGTACGTGTTTTCATTTTTTTTCTTGTATAAAAGTAACATCATACTGCTATTATTTGCATGTTTTTATCCCCTTCAAAGTTTTTGTGTGGAAAACTTACTCCTTAATATAACAGTTTGGGGACTGGTGCCTGATGGGAGGCATTTAAGTCAAGAGGGCTCCACTCTCCTGAATGGGCTGGGGAATGGGTTTGAGCTTTCTGTCTTCTTCACCCCTACTTGAGAAGACAGTGACCCCGATCTCTAGTGACTTCTACCCTCAGTTAAATGAGAACGCAGAAATGCTCCTCTCATGAAGATGCAACACTCAAGACACCTTATTAAAAGCGGAAACTGGACTAGCAGCAAATGCCAGGGAGTTGCTCGTAGGCTTTTTGGCCTCCTGTACTGTGAAAAATATTTTTCTTTTCTTTACAAGTAGCCTACTCTCTGGTATGCTGGTACAGCAACATAGATGGACTAAGATAGATACTAACCATATTTTCCTGTAAAAGTGCCATTTTTTACTCAACAATATATTTTAGATATCTTTGATTTCTGAAGTCCAGTTAAATTAAGAATTTCGAGGTACTTTCACACTATCCCTCAATAAAGAAAAAAGGGTAATTATGTGGAATTTTTTTTATGTGAAGTCACCTTGAGATAGTTTTCCCTCCTAGGAACTTTGAATTTCCAAGGCTGACAGCAACAAACATAGACCTGTTCCATTCAGTGCAAGGAACTATGGTTGAAAAAGAATTGGTTGATTCAAAAATTGGTCATAATTACAGAATATTCAACATGATAATTTGGTCAAAAATTATTCTTTCTGGCCATTTATTTTTAATAATTTGCACAGAGGGGCTGTTAAATATGCATGTTACATACATTTAAATATTTTTATATAAATTAGGGGAAAATTTGGCAAACTCTGCGATAGTTTTGACTGTGATAGTTTGCATGATGTGATTTGGAGACACATAGGTCAATTTTCTACATCTCAACCTGTCACTGACTGGGATTCTGCATGATTCCTTTTAACGCTTCAGTCTTAAAAGCAGAAATTGTTTTAGATTATAGCAATATACCTACATTGAGTGGTAAAAATTATACTTTAAATATTCCTAAAAATTCTTCTTATACTGATTAAAAAATGCAATGGCAAATATAATTAAAGAGGCAAAATAAGCATCACTGATCAAATATAAATTATAGTTTTAAAGTAAAGTACTTGAGAAATAAAATGTTCCCACAAGTAGTTTTTGAATTTCTAATATGTCCATATTCATGGAAAAGTACCTGAACAATTTCAAAATAATTGTCAGGTGTGGGGTCCAGCTATCAGTTCCCTGTGTTCCCTGGTTCTTAGTACTGAAGAATCATTACTGATACTGAGTCTGTGGAGTAAATGAGCAGAGCAAGCAGGTAGGAGGAAGCGAAGTGCCAAGGTTCCTTAAACAGTACATAAAGGACTGGTGTTCATAGTTACTGTGTAACTATCTTCAGCCCTGGTGAGAGGAAAAGGCCCTGAGTTTAATAAGATTTCTCCTATTATACAATTCCTCAATCTGTCCCAACCTAACAAATAATCATTGTCAAGCTTTTTGCTTTCAGCAAATTCACTAAGAAGCAAGAAAAATGTACAGAGCATAAAAGCTAGGTGAACAAAAGTAATTGACTGAAAACTAAATAGAAAAATATTTAAAAACACACAAAAATAAATGTTACAGAATTATCCCTAGGATGCATCACCAGATATATGAAGAGAATCAGTGACTGAAAATACACTTGTAATGTCAACAAAATTCTCCTTTACCCTGCAGTACAAGTAACATTAGCTGTTTTTTGCTTATTTTCTGAGAATATTCAGGTCCTATCATATTCATAAAAATGACAATTTAAGTGTCCACAAGATAAACGTTCCAACTTTGATATGTGACCATAAAACAAACAAAAATAAAACAGTGTTAATGATATATAACTTGTATTATACCTTTAAAAACCTTGTATTATACTGTGTTTCCCTGAAAATAAGACCTACCCCAAAGATAAGCCCTAGCAGGATTTCTATGCATTTCCTAAATATAAGCCCTACCCCAATAATAAGACCTAGTGATCAGGTGTGCTATGCAGCATATCTGCATAGCAACTTCATGCATTTCAGTGTGGAGTGGTAAGGAAGACTGGAATACCTTTTATCTGCCACAGCTCCTTTTTCCAAGCCTTTCACACTTGCACAGGTGCGCATGTAGTAACCACGGTCACAGGCATCCTTATTTCGCACTTGCAAATGGCTGGGGAAAGGAGCTTACTCATCACTAGCACCAGTCCCACCAACAAGGTTGGCTCTCCCTGTCAGGTTCCAGAAGAAGATGACTTAACTGTATTTGAATAAGTGTAGATTGTTGTATTATACTTAATAAAATAAGACATCCCCTGAAAATAAGCCCTAGTGTGTCTTCTTGAGGAAAAAAAAAAAAAAAAAGACAGTGTCTTATTTTTGGGGAAACATGGTACCTTATCTAACAGAATTAAATTTAAAACACAGAAAATTTATCGTGCCATCAGATCCTAATAACCAGGCTTATTAGGTAGGTATTCTTTACGACCATCTTGCTGTTAAGTCAGAAACGCCCATTAGATATCATGGTTTCTTTTGTTCTCCTGGCTTCTGATTTATAACATTACTTATATGACATACATAAGACAACCAGTGAAATTACTGTGACGAGTATTATCCTTAAGAGACAAACTGAAAGTCCCAGAATGTTCCTTTACAAATGTTCTAAACCATCAAATTTTAGGGAAAATTGTTAGAGAGCTTTAGGGAAAATGGTCTTGCTTCATTAATATAAGTATTTTAATAGTATTAATTATATGATTCATATTTCTCACTAATTAAATGCAATGTAAATATTAGGAATTTATGAAAAATAAATACAATTTATTCAAGTATATATTACTCTGAATATGCAGATATAAAATATAAACTTCACATACTCTTCTTCACTTTTTAGTAAATCATCCAACTTATTCAAGCTTGTCTGCTCAGGACAGAGACCATAGAGAAAGGCAGAATCTCTTTTAATGGGCTTTTTACTCAAGTAAACCAAACTGACATTCTGAAGTAATGTACAACTAGACTCCAGAAAGCTTAGGGGAAATTGAATGGCCTTTGCCAGTGAATCTTGGAACAGTGCTCCCATGTTATTAATAAAGCATGTTTGTTTACTTCCGAAATTCCAGCTTGTTCCCCTATTCATCTGACTATTATTACACTCGACTCTCAGATGCTTATAAATCCGCAATCTATTGTGAAAAATATCTCTTAAAAGACAATTTAACACTGTGACTTTCTTGTATCAAGCAGAGAAAAGTCTCTTTTATGAAAAGAAAACAAATTATGAAGAATGTGAAATATGACAGTATTACAGTGTAAATCTCAGAGGTCTATTGCTGGTTCAATCTTGTAAATATTTTCCTGGAAAATCTATATCTACTTTAGATTTATGTCAACCAAGAAATTAATTCTTTCAATAAAAATGGAGGGAAATCATTCTAGGTTCATATTATGTAATACATAATATATATATTACATAAAATTTTTTCTATGCAACTCTGTGTTCCACTGTTTGTGAAATAATTTTGTTATGAGGGAAAAAAAATTGTATGTTTGAGTAAAATTGACACAGACTTTATGTTAGCCTTTCCACTAATTGTGTATCAAATCCATCTGAATGCTATTAGAAACTCTATCACCTTGAACTAGACTAACATGAAAATTTTAATCTATTTCTAGTTATAAGAGAACTTTCCTGTTAATATGGTCATCCTTTGAAGAAAGCCATTCATCTTTAAACAGTTTCAAAGAGTTAATGTGCATTTTAAAATCACTAATTTCTATGAGTTTCACTGAGATGCCTAGGAACTGCATCAAACCCTCTCTAGGTTCTAGGCCAGAGCTTCTAGCCCTTGGCCCTGTGGACATCAGCTAATCCTCTGTTAGTAGAGGCTGTTGTGTGCATGGGGGAAGTACCGAACAGCTTACCTGGCCTCTCTCCACCAGCTACAAGAAGTCTCACTATTCCCACAATCACAGATGTCTCCAGCATTTGCCAAATGTCTCCTGCTGGGTATGGTACAAAATCATTCCTGGTTGGGAATCAATCTTTTATACCCATGTAAACTTGTAATATAATATGAGACAGAAGTAGAATAGAATTTATTTTATTTTTTCTTTTAATTCTTCATGAAATCATAACTGTGTACCTTAATACATTTATGGTGTGCAATGTGCTGATAGGAATTGTAAAACATAACTATAGTCTAAAAAGATGGAAAGAAGAGGAGGCATGGGGGCAGGAGGAGGGAGAGTGTTTAGGGGACCTAACCTAGAATAATAATTTAAGGGCAAATAATATTTAATAATAAACATGAAAAAGATATGTCCTCCAAAAATATACTTTTAAAATACACATTTTAAACTTGCATTTTTTTTTTTCTTTTTAAGAGACATGATGACATTATCAAACTTTCTTTTGCTGGAAATTTACCAAACCACTTATAGACGAGCTACAAGAAAATTGTCTAAAACAACATCACTAAGCGTGAACCTTCATTGTGAATATGGAGCCAACTCCAACTGTGTGGCTCACCTAGAGAGAACAAAAGTGAGTTCTTAGAGAGATGAATCGTGTAAGTTTACCATCTAATTTCAGGAATAATTGGTAAAAGATGATCCTAAGAAGAGGGAGGAATTGTTCTTTCAGTTCAATGGGTATTAAAAGGCAATTTAGTTTTTATTTAATAAGGTAGGGAAGAACAGCTTCCAGAGGATAAAATCATTTATTTCCACAGTAGACATTTTTCAATGCTTCAGGGTCTTTTCCCATATTCGACTTTGAAACTTGGTGAAGGTTGCTGCTCTAGAACAAGAAAGAGAACGAGCAATTCATGTTCTTCACTTACGAGATTTATAGTCAGTTTGTGATCCTGACAAAGCAAAAGTTTCACCAGAAAAAGTTAATTAGATGAGGAAGATTTTATCCAAGGTTTTGCATCTGTGTAAGAAAGAATGACCTCCACTGCACTAAGACAAAAGAAATGGAGTGAACAACCGGAAAGTGGCAGAGGATGGTAGGGGACAAGCGAAGGAGTGAAATGTAACCACGCTGAGTCCCGAGTCTGAATCTTACTTCCTCTGTGAGGGAGCCATTTGTGTTTGCTAGTGAACACCCCATTAAAGTTATACTTCTCAGGGTGGCAACTGTGGCCTAGTGAGTAGGGCGCCAGCCTCATATACCGAGGGTGGCAGGTTCAAACCCAGCCCCAGCCAAACGGCAACAAAAAAATAGCCAGGTGTTGTGGCAGGCACCTGTAGTCCCAGCTACTTGGGAGGCTGAGGCAAGAGAATCTCCTAAGCCCAGGAGTTGGATGTGAGCTGTGACACCACAACACTCTACCAAGGGCAATAAAATGAGACTCTGTCTCTACTAAAAAAATAAATAAATAAAAATAAAGTTATACTTCTCCCCAAAAGTCGAGGAGCTAGAGAGAGCTAACTTTTCCAATGTTTATATTACAAAGAGATGAACCTCAGGTTTTTGATAAAAACATTCCAGAGTTGTAAAACTAGTAAGAAACTTGAAGATTTATACATGCCTCAAAGGTGCAGAGATGCACTTTATAATTGCAAGTTTTCAAAAGTCAACATTCTAATAAAAGGACAGACAGGGGCCTACAGCCAGAAAGAAATTTGTCTAAAGTTTAGTCAACTTTAGGAAATATGAAGGCCGTTTTTATCAATGCTTAAAATGTATAACGGATTTACACTTGAAAATGAAATTACTTATTTTTACTTTCATGGAGCTGTCCACCAGGGACCTTAGATTCTTTCTTGGAATGAAAAAACTCAGAAAATAAAATTGCAATTGTGTTTATATTTTTTTCAATTTATATGCTTTTAAAAAGCTTATTGCCACAAAAGCATAGGTTTATATTGCAATAACCACCCACTGAGAGAGAAAAGGCTTTAGGCTGAACCCCAAGATTTTCCTAATTGTCATAAAATAGGTTACATGATTGATATGCCATAATTTTTTCCCATATAAGGAAATATAATTATTTTTCTCTGTGGGGAGTGAAATTGCAGAAAGAAATTTATCAAGAACAAAATTAGACCGAAGATCCTTCCAGTTGTATCTTTAAATACTATTTTATTTTAAATCAAAATATAATAATTATACATATTTATGTGGTACAGGACAATGTCTTGATACATGTATATGATGTGTAACAATGAAATCAGGATTATTAGAATGTCTGTCACTGGAAACATTTATTGGTTCTGTGATAAGAGAAAATTCAAAATCCTTTCTTATACCTGCATGCGCATATAATGCTCATTTGAAAATGCACATTATTGTTAACTATGGTAATCCCACCAGTAGTGTTAAAGTGTCTTCCCTTTCACCACATTTCTGCCAATATCTGTTACAGTTTCCTTTATTAGTAATGGCCATTCTGACAAAGCTAAGGTGGTATCTCACTGTGGCATAAATTTCCATTTCCCTGATTATTAGTGATATTCAGCATTTTTTCATGTGCTTCTTGGTCATTTGAATACCTTCTTTTGAAGAAAATCTGTTCATGTCTTTTGCCCTGGTTTTGATGAGGTTATTTGTTTCTATTCTTGCTGATTTGTTTGAGTTATTTATAGATTCTGGATGTTGGTCATTTGTTGGACATATAATTTGTGAATGCTTTCTCCCATTCTGTAGGTGGTGTATTAACTCTGTTGATTATTTACTTTGCTAGGCAAAAATGTTTAGATTTAATTAGGTCCATTTTAGTGTTGTTGCTGCTGTTACTGTGGCTGTATTGGCTTTCAGAGTCTGGGAAAGTAAATTAGTACAACCTCTATGGAAAACAATAGAGAAATTCCTCAAAGAACTAATAGTAGAGACCTAAGATTCAAAGTTATCGTATCAAAAAGAATGAAATAACATCTTTTGTAGCAAATTGGGTAGAACTGGAAATAATTATCCCAAATGAAACATGCCAGGAATGGAAAAACAAATACCACATGTTCTCACTTATAAGTAGGAGCTAAATGGTGGGTGCATATGGTTGTAAAGTAGTGTAATTAGAAATGAAGAAAAGGAAAGGGTAAAGGATAAAAAACTGCCTATCAAATACAACTTATATTTTTCTGGTGGTGGGTTCACCAAATGCTTTGACTTCAGCATTATATAATCCATCCCTTTATCAAAAACACTTGTACCCATTAAATATATTTAAATTCATCACCAAACTGCAGCAACCTTCTTGTGCAGTGGAGCACCACAACTTATTTGTCTTAACTATTTAACTTTCGACCTGTCAACCAACCTCTCTCCTCATCTTCACCTCTACACTTCTCAGTCTCTTATGACCTTATTTTCTCTCCACTTCTAAGATCAGCTTTATTACATTCCATATCTGGGTCAAATCATGTATTTGTCTTTCTGTGTTTATTTCACCTAATATAATGTCCTTCTGGCTCCCATACTGCCATAAGTGAAGGGATTTCATTCTTCTGACTGCTGAGCAGAGTTCTATAGTATAAATATACCACATTTTCTTGTCCATTCATCCATTGATGGACACTTACTTTGACTTCTTATCTCAGCTATGTGAATAGTGCTGAGATGAACATCAGAGTTCAGACATCTCACTGACATACTACCCTATCTTCTTTGGGTATTTGGGCATGAGATTGCTGAATATGTGATCTTTACATTTCAATCAGTTCCTAGTAATCATTCCAACAATCTTGGTCCTATTTAGGAACATATGATAGCCTACAGGAATATCTCAGTCAGAAAGAATGTGCTTCTCTTTTGGAAGCTTGAAAAACACAGAGTTTTTCTGCAAGACAATAAAAGTTGCTTAGTTAGACTAAGAGAAGGCCCCAGATATTGCTTCTTGTTCTCATAAACTGATTATGGTCTGCAGAAAATTAGGTGTTCTTGTATGCCTAAGTGAAGGAAAAAGATTTAGACAAGATGCATAGGCCAGGAGACTTAAAAAAGTCCAGGGCTTTGGACCAGAAGAGTCTATAACATTGAGATCACACAACTATGGGCACTGCATGAAGTAAAGACAGCAGGATGGGGATCCACACACTTTCAAAGTCTGCAGTTTTTTTTCTCTCTCTCTCTCTGTTTTTATTTTTTTTCTTTTCCCCCCTCTTATCCCTGGAAATAGAACATTTTCAATATTAGACTCTTCTTAGACTGATTACTGCTATATAAAATCTTACTGATATCAAAAGAAATTAGATTTTTTCTTAAATTAGGGATTCAACCTTGTCTTAATATGTAAAGATTTTTCATCATTTTCACCATAATATTTTAAGGAACATCTGTCCTATGTATGTATCCTTGGCACAACATTTGTTTTGTTTTTTCATTTGAACTTAGTTCCTAAAAACGGTCCTTTGTGTTTGGATGTATTATATTTTTATATTTTTCTTTAGCTTACAGCAAGAGTTTATTTTCCTGAGACATAAAAATAGTATGTCTTTACTCATTTTTTCCCTCATAACTATTGACAGATTTATACACAAGCATTGTATTCTATAGCTTTTGTCTCCGTCTCCATAAATTTAACATTCTATTATTTTTTAAATGGTTATGCACACATATACACACGTATACATCACATTCTCTAATGCCACGCCACAAGCTACAAATCTGTTGTAAAGAGCTGTAAAGAAAAAAAAATAAATTCATGACTTTGACTTTCAGAGAATATTATTCAAAACTTTAAACATCAGAATTCGCTCATAAAGTCAGCTTCCCAAATGTGTCCACATCAGAGCTAGTGTATTCCTGGAGCCAACTCGCCAGTCAGTGCCTTCCTCATTTTTCCAAATAATTAATCACTTGCCCAAATTATTTCTCTTATAGCTAGAAATGTTTTGTTATCTGCCACCAACTGTTACGTGATATAATATCAGGGTATTGGAAGTGGTTTGGATATATACTCTTTAGGCCTATTTATCCAAAATTAGAACTTATCCAAGCAAGTCGTGTTCTAAAGTAGTGAACCTAAGTAGTTATTGCTGAAACATGAGACCCCAATAGTAGCATAAAGATTTTTATATTATTACTCTCTCATTTATTTTATGACATGGCGTTAGTACACCAAATAATAGCAACCATAGAAAAATAAAAATACTGTGGAGTTAAATGGCTTCCTTAACTTCCATAGGCTCTTTAGAAAGAAACACTTGATTAGGGCTTTAAATTTCTGGCTTAGAGCATGGAAACTATGATTGTTACAAAAACAGTTTACTTAAAGTCAGGTAGCAGGCATACCAGAATGGGATATAGAACTCAATCTCATGGACTTCTGTGTCACAAAATAGATTGAATTCAAAACCATGATGATGTTAAAATTGTAGGAAAGTAGCAGCCTGATTAGGAGGCTTCCTCATGAGGGAGATATTTTGTAAGATAATAACAACTTTCCATATGGCACTCCACCAATAACTAGACTCTGAATTCTTCTTATCCCAGAGAATCAATTTCAAAGTGAAACCCAGAAATAAGAATTACATGTCAAAAGGTTACAAGATTTTACTTATTTATGTTGGTGATCCTGGCATGGGAACAGATTTTACTGAAGCCCAATATGAGAGGAAAGAATGTAATTTTACTAGGTCTTTTTTAATTCACTCATTGATATCTTGAGTGGAGAATAGAGCAAGAAAAAAATAGTTTATGGTTGATCTAGGCTAGGAAGATAGTTGATGGACACTACTTGGTAAACCAATTGTATCTAATATTGAACTCAAATGTGTCTAAAAAGATAAAGTATAACCTGAGTCATTGAGACATAATCTTAGATTGTGTATTGGGTTACACAGATATTCTCAGATTTGGAAAGGATAATGGAAGATGAATGGTAAGCAAATTAAAAAAAAACATATGTAGATAAACCTATCAGAGTGGACTTGGAATCTGTTCCGTGTAAAAACTTATGAAAGAAGTTTCTTGGGCCATATTGCTTTTAGATATAAGGTACATATGATAACTTAATTTGTGGACATCAGCAGATTTTTCCCGATACCTTCTCAGATTTGATCCAACATCAAGTCATGATCTTATGAACAGAGGCTATTTATGAGTTGAATAAGGTGAGCTTCTCTTCAACTCTGATGATCTGATTAACACTAGTACTTAATAATTACCAGGATAAAAAAATCCTGAGCACAGACATAGTACTATCAGGACATAAATTGGGAAGAAGAGGGAGAAAGGACCCGAAAATCATGTTAGGTAAATGCACATAGTGTCAGATGAAGCTGAGAATATTGAACTTTTTATCAAGTCTGCTTTATCAGGACAAACAGGTCTTTCTCCTTGAGATTGTTAGCCTCCTCTTTCCTGGAGAAATGGTAATAGCCTCCTCTAAGATAAGTTTTTGTGCTGCGGCTGCTGACTCAATTCATTTACCTACCACACAAGCACAAGATCTGACCCAGGCAAAATACTGTGCCCTCAAAATAACTGCAAGATTTTGCCAATTTATGCAGATAAGTTATGGTGAATTTCTATAGGAGTTAATTCCTAGAGTGTTGGATCAAGGTGGAAATTTAGATCTTGCATTATTTGAAATTTGTTGATAACATGCACTAAAAGGAATCTCATGTTCTTGTATTAGTGCAATCAGCTGGTAGGTCCTAAATTATTTTGATTATTTCATTGAAATCTGAAACTCAAAATAGCCTGTATCAAATAAAATTGCTATAATAAATTTTCTCACAGTGCTATAAAAAGTACCTAAAGCCAAGGTAGACAGAAAGGCTAGAATGCATTAATTACGTAAGGCTGCTTACATTATCACTTAAACATGTATTTCCCATACTGTGATAATGCTTCCCCTAATTCTTCTATTCATGAACTAAACATTTTTTTAATCATTATGTTAACCCACAGTGATTCTGATTAAGAAAGTTATTTTGCATCAACATTCACACAATCTGTTCAAGTTCATGGAATTCACTAGAATTTATTATACATCCTTCATCAAAAAATAGCTGTCCTAATATACAGATGATAGAGCTTACTAAATCCAGAGTTACACTGTTACATGGGAAGCCAGACATTGAAATATTGGGGTTCAGATATACAGGATACATTATATTTACATCAATATGATGCTGCTTTGGAAAGCTGATACCATTTCCACATTCCAAAACCATAATAGAAGTGAAAATTTAGTTTGTTTTTTTTTTCAGAATACAACCTCCACTATCATCAAGCCATTATTAATTTATTATGGAGGTAATAAAAAAGACATATTGTTATTCTATTTTATAAAGAATATGGATCACATTTTAATTTTACTAATTAGTTTAAAGGTGTTTCTACATAATTTAGATATGAAAAAAAATTCAGCCCTTAGGCAGTGTATTTTCTCACTGCCAAGTCCTTGGTCTTGGAGATTCAAAGAACGAATACATGGACCACACAAGTAAGAGAAAGGACAGATTTATTGAAAGATAATAGATAGATAAGGAAGTCTGCAGTAGTGAAGGGGAGGACCTGAGTGGAAAGCCCATTGGGCCTTCTGTCTAGGGGTTTATACTGCTTTCCCTATACTGTAGGCAGGGGATTTTGTGGAGATGGAATGTATGTCTGGAATATGTCATAATCTTCTGGCATCAGGGGCTTGGACAGAAGAAGTTAATCTCAAAATTGCCCTGTGTAGAAATACAGGCCTGCCTCAGGTGCACCTCCCTATTCCAGGAGAAGCAGTCGGTGTATTCCCTGCTCTGGGAAAGGCAGCCCAGAGGAGAGGCAGGCAGGCTGCTGCCTTTATGAGTTTGTCCAGAGAATGGGGTCAGTAAAGGGCCTGTATGTCCATTGAGATGGGATCTGTGATGAGACTGATTTCTGAGCCCACCCAGGCCTAGAAAATGGGGTTCCCTGCCCTTCCTGACTGGGGAAGCCTTGTATCACTTATACATAACTCACAAATGAACAAAATATTATTCAGAATAGCTCCGTTAACATCCATAAGTCATAAAACAGATGTCCAAAGACTTCAGTTTTATAGCTTCAATAAAAATATAATTTCCCCATCACTCAAAGTTTTGAAGTCTATCAGGTACATTCACATGGGCAATGAGATCAAGTAGCAATATTCTTTTTCAAAGTTAGGTGAAACACACACATATTTAAAATAAAAATTCCTTTTTTAATTTTTCAAATAATATGATAATTTTATCGTGACTTTGAGTATGTTATTTTACTTTGTATCATCCTTAGCAGAATATTTTCCTTGTAAGAGAGTATTGCAAATTAGTCAACTTAATGTCCCTGTTATGTTTTTTTCTAAAATATCTGGTAGTAATTTGAGGAAATCAACACTTGGTATATACATCCTCAAATAGATGAATTATTGATCTCTTACAGGGTGTAAATTCCGTACACCTTTGTTCTCATTGTTTATTTTTCTCAGCTGTTGTCTGAAGTGAACACAGTTGTCATAGTAACCTTTGTTAACAGAGTACATAAAGGCAAGTAGGTTGATACAGTAAGCAGATATTTGCTATACAGATATTTTTGTTGTTACCTTATTTAGATAGAACCTAGTACCTTCTCAGTATAGAAAAATGCCCATGAGGAAAAAATCAAAATTCCATAATTCATTGAGTTTCTCCAGATACAGGGACTCTGGGTAAGTCATCGTTTTCACATTCCCCAGTGTTTTCCCATCGCCTGGCACATAATAGATTAATGACAAATGTTTTTTAAAAGTTCGTGAGAGCTATATTTTGAAAAACATGATTTCTCTCTCCATATTTGTGACTAGATAATGTTACTAATTGATGAATATGACTTTTATTAGATCTGAACCATAGTTCTTGGAATGTAATAGCCACTGAATAATTTACCGTTTAAGTAAGATCATCTAATTTACATAATTATCCTGATTTATTATCTTTCTCCCAATATTAATATGCAATTTTTTTCACTAAATATTCCAATATATCTTTTTAAAGAATCAACATTTCTATCACTCTAATGTCTGCAGACCATGAAAATATGCCAAAAGTGGAAGAGATTAGTTAAAGTCCAACAGTGAAGATTTATTCCCCCAAAGGAGTGATTATATGTTTAAAATAAGCTAAGGACATAAAATTAAGGATGCATCTTAAAACATAAATTTCTCTAGTGAAATTAAATTTCATTGATGTTAAAACTAATGAGATTTGCAATGGCTCCCCTGTCTTCTTAAGGTTGGCCTTCATGGAATTAGTAAGATACAAATACATTAGGGTATAATTAGGAAATGTTTTTTATTTTAAAAGAGCTGTTAAAATGAAGAAGAATATGAATCAGTAGTGTAATGATATATAGAATCAATGTCATTTATGTAACACAGTCTGGTTGTACCTATTACCTTGACCTGTATTATGTTGGATAGTTTAGGCATTTATAATTATCAATATAGATTTACAAAATAAGGACTAAAATGGGATGTTGGTTTGGGAATAATAAAATATAAAAATAGAGAGCTTAAAAAAAAAGATCTACTATGGAACTTTTGGGGTTAGTTTGGTTAGTTATTAACTATATACAATGATTTTATTACATTATTATTATGTGATTAGCAAAGGGAATAGGGAAAATCTTGGTAAATTCTAAAAAATAAGAAATACATAGTAGTTAACTCTATTTTATTTCTTAAAATATCAGAGCCTTGAGGATACTCTGTCTTCTGTTTGTGGCACTTTGGCAGATACTCTTATTTAGAGATTATACTTATTTAATCTTGAATACACTTAACAATTAAAGGGATGTGTTTCTAAAATGACTATGTTGCAGAACTCTTGGTGAAATTAATTTATTTCATGAGAAACTAGTCAGTAAAGTGTGCTTTTAGATCATGTATACAAAGAAAATGCTACAATTCCTGATTTAATTATATAAAGCAAAGCAATTGGATTTTACTTAAAATTAGTTAAAAGATTTAGATTTCTGGCTTACAATAACATTTAGTTTCTGCATAGATGTTTCTTACAGCTGCTGCTTTGTTGGCTCACAAATTTCTAAGTTTAAAAAGAAAGAGAAGTGTAGGAGTGTAGCATAGTCCCTAAGACACTGCTCTGTGAATTCTCTTAATTGGCCAATAGAAGGGAGAATTTATATAAATTTACAGTATTTTTGCATAAAAACAGCCTAACTAAAAGAAATATGATTCTATTAGAGATATCTGATAGTCGACTAAGCTACTCGTTAAATCTAATTTTAGCCAACAAAAATATACATTAGCTCATATAAGGAAGTATCTATATTCTCTTTATTATCAGTCATATAAAAAGAATATATTTTAAGGCATAAATTTCTGGAAAATACTTTCATCCTATTTGTTTCTATAGACTTAATGTTGTGTTCTTCTCTTTCTCCAAACATATGCCTAAAACCTATATTCCTTCACCTAACACACACAATCTCCCACCCATTCACTCAATAATTTCTACATACCATATTTAATTAAATGTTATAGGCTAGGTAACAAAAACCAGCCATGATATTTAAAACGAGATCTAGATCCACTTTCATTTCTCAGACACAGTTCACAAGCATTATTTTAAGGAAAATTGTTACTTGCTTTGGAGAATATTTAGTAGAATATTCCCTACATATCAGCATTATTACCCTAAAGTTTCTTTTAAAAAAATTACCCATCCTTTAAAATGCTATTTAAAGTTACCTTTCCTGAGAAACTTCACTTTTGAGCACAGTAAATGCCATACTCACCTAATGTTTGTCCTTGTAAGTGCCGGATATTCTTTGGCATTGGTCTCCAGCCAGAGCAATGAGAAAGGGAAGTTTAATGTCAATGTCAATGTCGTTTTGTGGCCACAGCACCTAGAAGAGTTCTTGACTCTTTATAAATACTTAATAAAAATGGGGATAAACTTTTTATAATATTATCCTTACAAAGAGTATCTATACAATGAATTCTATTATGAAAATCTCCACTTCCACCCAATCACTTAAAATCTGAATTTTTTTATGGAAATGTGAATTACATTGGCATAAAAATTTCACTGGGATAGGGAATAAAAGAAATGGTATCTATTTGTGGAGCTATGGTGGGTCGTATTTTTGTCAGCTCTGTCATGGAATAAATCAGACCTGATAACTTAGGGAACAGCTGGATATGTTTATGCCCCAAGCATATCAGTCATGTATAGATTGTAGCTATAAACGTAGGCAAATATAATACTTATAAAATCAAAATTCAGTCTGTGGAATAGACTTACATTTTGTTTCTGGAGCAAAAGATTGGCAGAAAGTTACCATGGAAGGCAATTTTCACTTCGGAAAACCAACAGATTTCTCAGGGAACATAGGCATTGTTTTGTGTGGTTTTCTCAGAAACATACATGGTTTCAAACCAGCAGAGTCTACGATGTGTCTATCTGTCTGTGAATGAAACCATGCTAGTGTCCTTGTGTTAGTGCCTTCATCCCAGCTAGGCGATGCTCACTCACACCCGTCCCCTCATGCTGCGCTCTCAGCAGGTGTCAAGTTCAGATCACACAGGGCTCTCACCTGAGACAGGTGAGCGTAGGTACCAGTCCACTGGTAACAGTATTGACTAGTATTTACCGATTATTTCTTTATTATAATAGTTCCATAAAATGTTGACTTTATTTCACCATCAAAACTGCTCGCACAGAATTCCAGTATTTTTTAGTGCACTTTCTATTTTGTGTTTAAGATGTAATGTTAACTGAATATCCCCTTGATGTACTGTGCTGCTTCAGACTTTCTGTTCTGTTTTTGTTATTGTTTGTTTAACAAAGAACTGGAGTTGTTTTAACAAAGAGCTTTGCTCCTTACACATTAAATAGACATAAATGGGAACATGTACCGATAGTCCCTCAGTTACAAATATCCAACTTACAAACAACCCACATGAAGGGAGGCTAGCACAGGTTTTAGGTAAATATACCTGTTCCAACTTACAAACAAACCCAATTTAAGAACAAACCTACAGGATCTTGTTAATATCCAGGGAACCACGTCCATAAATTTTTTTAGACACGGAACATGTGACGTGCAATCGAGTTTTAGACACCCCTGGTTGAAAAATTACTAAAGAAAAAATATTACCAACAAACTATTTCTTGTAAAAAATTCATTACTCTGCACTCTATAATTCCTCTGCATTTCTATCATTGAGATAGTAGTTTCTTCATCTTGTTCCTAAAGTTAATTGAACACACTTTTGCCTTCTGAAGCTTTCACATTATTTACAACTATGAACAACTTCCTCTTTCTTGCAACTCTTTTCTCCTTATTTCTATATGTCTATGATGTTGATTTTTTTCCTGTGGCTATTTCATTCATTCTCTGTTCCTTCTTTCTTTATTCATCCCTTACCCCATATCCCAGACTTGGCATTCTGTTCTTGTTATATGTACCTTCCGTGGTAACCTCTACATGACAACAGTGCTTTGAGTGTTATGTAAATGCTAATAAACCTCAGAACAGTGTCTCCGACCAAATCCTTCCCCTTGAGTCCCACACCTAAAGTTCAAATCACACACAAAACTAGAATATCTTCTCCTAGATATCTCAAAGTGCCATATTGATATTATGTTCTCTTCTTCCTGTTTTCTCTGTCCCCATAGATAGAGCCAGTCAGGCAATGTCCTCATACTCTCTCTGGCCTCACCTACCCTCTACTTTCAATCAGCCACAGTTAGAGTCTCCTTTCTTCCCACCTCTTCTATCCATTCCCTTTTCTCCTTTTGATCGGCCATTGCCCCAGTTTAGGATTCACTACTTTTGTCTGAACAGTTGAAATAACTTCCTAAAATATTTCACCCTCATTCTGTTTTCCTAAAATTCACTCTCTAGACAGACAATAGCCTGGTGATCTGCACAGAATGTCCCTTGGTAAAGCCACTTCTTTGTTCCCTTTTGTTCAGTGAATCCTTTAAGCTCTAATATGTTAAGATGGAGCCAAAGGTGCCTCCTGGTGAGGGAGGTACCAATTTCTAGAATTTTGTCTCTTTCTAATTCCTGAATTTTCTTCTTCTTCATCTGTACAAAACTCTCTATGTTTTTCTGGAAAGGACCACTAGTGGGTAAGCAGGTCACTTTGCACCATTCTTCCCTCTCTCTACCTACTGTATATCCCACAACATCAACAGATGTGTATTGGACAGTCAGACAAGCTCCCTGACGGGTGTGTGTGTGTGTGTGTGTGAGAGACAGAGAAAGAGTGAGTGACTCAAGTCATATTCCTCCTATTCCCGTCACATTGATGTGCATACGTCTATTCACTGTGGCACTTGTCTGCACATCCATCCTTATCTCTCTACCATATATTAAGTACCCTGAGCACAAACATTTTTTCTCCTGTGTGAGTGTCAAGCATTAAGTAAGAGATCTTAAAATTGTTTGAAAAGAATTAAGAGGAAAACTTTACAAAATTTAAAGAAACTCATATTTTATTATAATTTGTGATGTCTAAATAATTTCCTAATATAAGTAAATAACATATGGTCGCTCTCTTGTCACAAATATATCTCTTCACATAAATGTAGATGATGACGTATTGAACCCCTTGTTTCCAGAAGCATGGATAGGTACAAGGGTACCTGGCAGCAGGAAACTCCACAAACTATTTTACCGAAGGTGTGTTTGGAATCCTTGGCATAAACTGCGTTTCTATTTTTCCTTCTCAGCCCGTCCTTCCTCATTTCTGTGCCACTTCATCATAGCGACGAGGAAAGCCCATTCTTCCTTTACTTGGTCTCAGTAGCTCATCTAGGCTTTCCTATTCTGAGCATTCTTAATCACGTAACAGTAACCCTTATTTTTGGCACCATGAACCACAAAATCCTAATATACTTCTTTTGTCTTTGAAAATTATATTTAGACCCTTCATTAAAATAATATTTTCTACTTTGGCAACATTCTCAAAGCAATTTATTTCCTCACAGAATCCTTGTCTGGCTAAGAATTTTCCTGGACCTGTACTGTTCTTAGGATTCTTGCTAAGGATATATTGCTGTTGGGCTTCACTACATTATTTCCTTGAGGAGTCCACGGTGCAGACGGACTTTCACCATCACCCACTGTGGCAAAGCACGCTGATGGCTGTCAGTATCCACGCTTCTTCTTTCTACACACACACTTAAGACACATTTCCCAGCTCTCTTGTTACTGTGCAGGGCATCCGAGCTCCAGCTGATGGGAAATAAATAAACAAGAGTAGTGCCCCTTCCCAGGCTGGCCTCTTCGACATTGCACTTGATCCTCTCCCTCATCACCCAGTCAGATGTAGCAAATCCTGCCAGAGGCCCAAGGGCATAGACGGGTCCTGGGTACCTGTATTTCCTTGAATGCCACCTGCCACGTACTCTTTTTGGACTGTGCTATGAATGAAAAGACAGCTTTCTTGTTTTACGTTGGCTATTTAAAGAATAGCAATTGCCACTTGTTTTAATTACCACATCTTTGGACTATTAGGTTGTAGTCTGGCATTTCAAGGAGCGTGTGACAATAGTTCATTTTTCTCTCCATTTGTACGATATGTATGATTTTCAATAACTTTATTGCACTCAGACTTTCTTACTATTTTCTATGGCAATTATTTCATATCATATTTCTTTAGGAAACCACTCCTGGGGCCAGAGGCAGATTTATAATCCCATAAACCGAACTCTATCCTAAATCCTCTCCCAGATAACAAACACATAGGTCTTTAATTCCCACATTATGTGTATTCTCTCATATCATTCTCCCCGGCTTCACTTTCCTTGAAATTCATCATCATGTTTGGCCATTTATTGTCACTCCTGTATTCAATTCCCCTGTCCCCAGCCTTTCTTCTGCTTTCATTATCTAAATACAATCCCAACCTGGAGCTATCTCATCACACACATTTTCCATCTTCTGGACTGCTCAGGTTTCCTGGATAAAATCACATAACTCTGCCAGGCTGAGCAGATTTACAGTTTCCAATTTCAGCTGGGCTCTCAAAAATGCTTGTCAACTCTTTTACTCAGATGACTTTTGGTTTGATCGCCCTGACCTACATAATGGTATGAGCACACCACCTTCTACAGCATCTTTTGCTTATGTCTGGGCATCTCAGAGGAGCCCTTCACATACATTCGTTTGTGAATTTATGAACTGCAGTCCTCACGCTGTACTACCCCGGTCTTGCTCTCTTATTTCAGCGACCACTAGCCACTTGCCCACACATGCTTTGTGTACAGTTGCTTATGGAAACCTCACCACTGTCAATCACTATCCTGAAATGCCAGTATCACCGCCACGGATGCTGTTGCCCAGGGATCTGAACACTTCTCTCTCTTATAGAGTCAGAAAGTTCCACTATTGAGACAAAAATAAAAGGGGTCCCTCTGATCACACGTGGCACTGAAACACTGAAGGAGATGGGCACATGGCTAGACTTGCAAATTTTTCCTAAGCAGCCCGAGAATGTGTGGACCTCACCCTTTTATCATAGGTGCTCAAGTTTCTTCATTGGTGCCAAAAAAACAAAATAAAACAAAATAGCACTGTCTTCCTAATATTCTGTCCAAGCCTTCATAACCTTTCTGATGTATACACTTATAGGAAAAAAACAACTTCTCCATTCATGCATTTGAGAAACATTCCCATTCATTCACTGAATAAGTTCCTAGAGACTAATCTAGTGAATAAGGAGGTAAATATTTAAATATTTTTAATGTTCACTTCTGTCTTTAAGACAGATAGAGTGTAGAAGTGCAAGAGTCCTGTGAAGAAGTAACTGCAATAAAACATTAAAATAGCTATGATAAAATTGGGAGTAATATAAAAATGGGGTCCTAAACAGGAGAGTAATCCACTTTGAGATGAAAAGCAATGTTTCTTAGCGGAAATAATATGTAAGATGTTTCAATTTGATTACGTAAGTAGTGGCTAGCTATTATAGAATTGCAGTCATCAAAGTTTATCAAGCATGGTTCATATTGACAATTTGAAGGTAAAATATATTGGCTTCTTTTGTCCCCATTAAATATATATATATAACAAAAATAACCTTTTATTAAATGTAGAATATTTTTGTCCTTCTGTCCTTAGTCTTACCATGCTACAAATTAGTCCTAGCATATTTATGTAGTGAGTACAATCTGACCACAGGTTTTCTAGTATGGTGCTTTGTCCAACCTTCCTTTTCACTTAAAATTAAAATATGTTTAATTGCAAGCACTTAGAGAACACCTACGTAGACGCAGAGACGTAGACGTAGACGTATACACCGTGGTTGAGAAGGAAAAAGATGTTCGTGTTGCTAAACAAAGCTTGTCTTTGCCCTCATAATGGTTTACCTTATAGGAGATCAGACAAAATATTTGCCGTCATTAGCTACAGACCTTCTTTATTTTTCCAAAAAGAAAATATTCGTCCTTTTATTTTAAAAATACTTTTTAAGTCTTGTCTTAGTCAAAAAACAATAATTTTTCTTTGTTTAGAAAGAGAAGTTGAGACTAAATATAGGTAGAAATTAATAAGACGCATTAGAAAGACTTTGGTTGAGTAGAGAATATGGCCCTAGACTCGCTATTTGTGATAAAATTCATATCATTGTCGCCTTGCAGAGCAAAACCACTTCAAGTATGCCAATTTAAAATTTTTAAAAAATGAAAAAAAGAGCAGTTAAGAAATAAAATGTAGATTTGTTATTAGGGAAGAGGGTTTTTATTGTTTGTTTCTTTGCAGTTGTTTTTTTTATTGTTGTTTATTTGGATAATAGGTCAGTCTCGCCTTGAGATTGCACACAGACCCTGCAAGTATCCCTAAGTTATACACCTGCTTTATTCCCTTAACAGTTAGAGATCTTCAGTTTTTGTCATTAGTCTATGCAGTACATATTTCCATGAGATCACCTTTCTCGATACTGTCAAGTAATAGAACTGCTCTATGTATCAGGAAACAAGAGTTTAATGAGAGAGTTAAGGATTATACCCATGTGGAAAGGTCAGAGCTATGGAGATCATGATGGTTCTTGCAGGAAGGTCAGGGAAACAATCAAAGAAGACAGCAGCCTGAAAACCAAAAGGAAGTGGTTTGAAAAACGTCACAATTCCCAGTTATCTTGATAGGATCCTATACACTGTCTCGGCTTGCAACAAAAAGCTGGAGGTTGTACAAAAATCGGGTAGCTGTCTTTAGTTACCAGGATCCCATGAAAGTATAATCACCTTTCTTTACTTCTGCTTGTCATAACAAATGCGAGGGCCACTCATTAGCAAGTGCAAATCTGAGACCATGAGATTCTGAGAAATGAAGAAAGGCTGTTCCTGGCATGGTAAGCCTGAAAAGTTTGCTGACAGCCCAGTCCAGGTGGGATGGAAGGCCTTGTATTTGCTACCCTACAATGTTGCTACCCAAGGTCTTCTATGGTGATAAATAATCTGATGATATGTTACATTTAGCATGGAATGTTTTAAATTGTCTAATTTTAATAAATATTTAAATATTTAAATATTATGCTTCCTTTACTTCCTAACACAATCTAATACACTGACAACAGTATATTAAAATCTACCACGTCTTAAGTTCTTTTTCATCAGCTCTTTACTTATAAATATTACCAAAATGTTTTAATTAGGTTGGTGATATGGTGAAAATATATTGATCCTGTCCATTACTAATTATAGGAGTTAAAACTGTCTTTGTTTTTCTCTCAAATCAAAACTCTTATTGTCATTTCTATTCTTTAAGAATAGTAGATAAAGCTCTTGCTTTAAAAAAAACAATCTGCAAGACCCAATGCATCAATGCCATGTGATGTATTTAGGGTTTATGTATACACATGTAATGTGTACATTTAGGGTTTATGCATGAATGTATGAATGACCATGCACACGTCTGTGCATGTATGCACATGCACACACCCAAGAAATATTCTTTTATTCAAGTTGGTATAATCATATCAATAGAAATTCTGTTTACCGCAATCCAATTTTCTTATTAAACACCATTATTTTCTCTTCCTAAGCCAAGTAATATGTCTTAAACTAATGAAAATGTTTTATTTTCTGTATTGTCAATAACCCTGGCAGCGGAGCAGTGCTGCTTTCTGAAAATAATTCTGCCTTCCAGGCAACAGGCTTTTTTTTTTAGCATTAAATAAGACAAAATCAGTTTTGCGGTTGCTATCTGTTTTACTGTGGGTAGACCTGTGCTAAGATACTTCTATAATTAAATGTCAAATCCAGATTGACACTGGAACCACAATAATGTCTGATATTTGATGAGAAGCTGTCAACTTGCCTCTCCCTTGTCAACTTGCCAGATGCCTCCTCATAACTGCTTTAGACTGAGGGATTCCTGGCAAGCAGAGCTCCACAGACAGTCACACTGCTATGTGACTCGGAGTGAGGGAGTGGGTAGAAGGGATATGAGACAACTATTTGTTCCTGGGAACCTGAATTTTATACTCTTTTTTTTTTTTTGGTTTTGCTTTTTATTTAATCAAAGACTGGTGGATAAACATAAATACAACACAATTACTTCAGATCATTCTTCATATTGTGTACACACAGACCATGAACGTAATCTGAAAGAAATCCGCAGTCAGCAATGAAATGCATACAGCTTTTTCTTCCCTCACTCAAAAAAAAATTTTTTTTAAAACACACAAACTTAGAATCTCATCAGCACACGCTCTCCTGTAACAAATGATTCAGACATAAATAAAGAATGCATGCAAAGAAACTATATGCTAACATATGAATAACCTTTGTTAATGAAAAACCAGAAGCAGCCATAATGATTAAGATACATTCAGTTACTGATAGCTAGTTGTACCCTAAAGGGCATTATCAAAAAGAGAAATTGTGCTGCAGAGAAAAGCTCT